>NC_025996.2:38162598-38491901 GCF_000442705.2 Elaeis guineensis
TGTCTCTAGGTCCGATTCCTTGGATGATTTGTTCATTAGCTACTGTATCCATGATTTTTTTTAAGGTGTCTGCCACTAGAACGAAGAGGAGAGGGGATAATGGATTACCTTGTTTGAGTCTCCTTTTATTTTTGAACCAATTTTCTTGTTCACCATTTACTGGAACCCCAGAGGTTGAGGATAGTAATAGAGCATGAACCCATGATATCCATCTTTCGCCGAAGCCTCTCTTTCTTAACAGTTGTAAGAGGAAATGCCATGAGATTGCTATCAAATGCTTTTTCAAAGTCTAATTTGCATAGAACTCCTTTGGTTTTAGTTCTTTTGGCAAAGAATATAACTTCATATGCAACCACATAACTTTCAAAACTTAATCTTTCCCTAATAAAGGCTGATGGAGAATCTGACATAAGAGAACTCATGAATTTGTTGAGCCTATTAGTTAGGGATTTGGAGATGATTTTAATGACACCATTTTCAAGACTGATAGGCCGAAAATCTCCGACTCATAGGCTCTCTTCTTGCTTTGGATAAGCATAATATAGGTGTAATTGAGACGGTCTAAATCCAAAGATGAGCGGTGGGAGGCAGTAAAGATTCTTATCATATCTTCTTTGATGATCTCCCAGTATTTTTGATAGCAAAACTTATTTTTTTGTAAACTGAAGACTGCCGCTTTGATTTCCTCTTTCGAAAAAGGGTTGTCCAATGCTGATAAGTTGTTGATGGAATGAGGATATAATTTGTTCCAGTCCACATCCAGTGCTTCACTGCCTTCTGAACCCAATAAAGATGTGAAGTAGGAATGGAATGCACGGTGTAAACACTTTTGACCTCTAATTGTATCTTCCTCATTTTTTATCTCTATAATTTGATTTTTCCTTCTTCTATTATTGGTAGAGATACGAAAAAACTTGGTGTTTCGACCGGCATCTTTAACCATACAATTCTCGATTGTTGCTTCCAATAGACTTCATCTTGAAGTAAGAAGATTCAAGGTCAGCTTTCAAAGAGCATCGCTCCTCACATTCACAAGGTGATAATCCAGATTCTTCCTCTCGGATGTCTAATTCTTCAATTCTCGAATAGATGTCTTTTTTCCTATTTAATCTTCCTTGATTAAATTCCTTGCTCCAGCTCTTCAGCTTTCGCCTTAGATATCTTAGTTTTGCTACCATGTTGTGAGCCGGTTCATCCTCTTGTCGTCCTTCTTGCCACCATTGCTGGATAAGCTGATCAAATACAGGATAGCTATACCGAATATTTTCAAATCTGAATGGGCGATGTATTTGTTCCCTTTATCATGAGACTGTTCGAGAGATAATTTTAATGGCAAGTGGTCTGAGGTGGATCTTACCAATGGATGTATCGCGAGAGTGGAAACAGGCTGTGCCAATTTTGGATACCAGGCACCTATCCAGCTTGACCAACACGGTTGTTCTCTGAAGTCAGACCATGTGTACTTTCTATTGGTGATCTTGATTTCAATTAACTGTAGGTCATTGATGAGCTTATTAAACCTCCTTAAGCTAGTTTACTGCATTTATTTCCCATTCTCTCCTCTGGCGAACGAATGATATTGAAGTCGTCGAGTATTACCCATGTCCAAGAATTTAGATATGATATCCTTAAGTCCTCATAGAAAAGCTATTGGCTCTTAGGATCATGAGGACCATAGTTAGTATCAGGTTTTTTTTTTTTTTTTTTTTTTTTTTTTTTTTTTTTTTTTTTTTTTTTTTTTTTTTTTTTTTTTTTTTTTTTTTTTTTTTTTTTTTTTTTTTTTTTTTGTATTATCCAAGTTGATCTTTAGCGTATAGTCATTATTGCCTGAGGATCAACTTGAGATTATTGCGTGTATTCCATGAGAGATCAGAGACTGACATACCTTATTTTATTGGTGTAGCTCTTTTGATTCCGGTGATTGACTACAAGAGTGAATCCCTCACACTGTATATGGCCATCGCCATCAGAGTTTGAACAACCTCGTTGGAAGGGCAGGGACAAAGAACTCATTGTCTCTGAAGAGTTTTCCAAGGCCCAGGTGCTTTGGTTTTGTGAGCCAATGTGACAGAGACTCATCCACTTTTACTGGACGACCAAAGGCTCCTACAAGAGCGACCCTATCCAGATACTCAAATACCTCTGCCATTTTTGAAGCGTAAGGAATGAAGTCCTTGCATCTGGGGGTTGTTGTTTGAGGTGTTTCTATGGTCTGATTGTGAGAGATTGGGGTCGATTCGGTGCTGTTGGGTTTGGGAGTTTGCTGTATAGAAGGATGATTAGTTGAGGATATGAGAGAGGAGAGTTTTAGTGAGACTTTACTACATCTTTTGAAGGTGTGTCCAAAAGATAGGCACTGGTAGCATTTAATAAGATTTCTACAGAATGTTTGGTGTGATCTTTCTCTCCACATTTAAAACACAGATCCTTTTGAAAGCAATGCGAGGGGAAAGAAATCTCCACATATTCCAGTAGTATATTCTATCTAAGCACACTATAATATATTGATACAAGTAGTTAAATATCTCGATTCGACATCTTTGGTCGAGCAATTAGGCAACACTATGGTCCCTAGGTCAAAATCTTGAATCTACTGAAATAGAAAAATTGGTGGAAAGATTCTCTAATAGTCATATATATTGGCCCGTATTCTGGAAGAATAGGAGGAAGAAATTCAGGAAAAATCAATGGAAGATCATGAAGTTCATTCATAGAAAGCCAAACTTATGGTAATTTATATTGATAATTAGCATAATACTAATTCTATTATTAATATCAATAATATGGATAATAGTGATCAAGCAGAAGAGGTAGCTTTGTGATACACTTTTACCAGCAATCTGATAAAATAATACAAAACTTTAAATGAAGCCATTAATTAGTAGATGGTAAATTGAGTATCATTTGACAATATCACATTTTCACATTAACATCCTTAGAAGAATTTAACAATCAATTGGTACCGGAAAGAGTTATATTTACATCAAATTTCATAGATGCTCCTTGTACTTAAAACATTATTCGTTAATACTGTCAGCTTAAAGGCCTAATGGAAGGGATATCCATGCAAAAGACAGGATGATTTAAAAGGAACATGCGTGAATAATGATTTTCAAGAAGTAAATATATAATTAAGCTATATTTGCTAGGGTATTACTTCTATAAAATTTCTAAGTCAAGGTTATCAATAATGACATTATGGAGATGGCTCCCAAGCAATTACTACCATGTGTGAATTGGAATTCAGAGATCAAATGGCTCTTGAAACATCCATCATACAAATTGAAAAATCAAGCTAGGCAATCTGTTTCGAAAAGAAAAATATTTGTATTCTCATATTTATGATTTACAAATGCAAAAGTAAATTTGGGAGGCCTTACTCGTTGTTATCTTCATAATCGTATGCTAAGTTTGTTGGCTGAATATGATGCCAATTTAAATAGACAAGAACTTCTAAGTTTGTTGGTTACACGAAGGTGATGCGAATACTCACTATTTTTATTTTTCAACTATTATGCAAAGGTGAAAAACTAGAATCACAAAAATAATTGATCCTCAGGGTAATTGTTTAACCAAGCAGGAGGAGATCAATTATCTGTTATTGATCACTTTACGCATCATTGGCAACAAGATGATAATATGTCGCAATTAGATTACCTTTTACTAACTTCTTTGATTTCTCCTGCATAGAATATGGAACAAACTAGTCGGGTTTCGAATGAAGAAATTGAAGAGGCCATCAACAATATGCAATTAGACAAAGTGCTAGGACCAGATGGATTTCCTATGTTATTCTTCAAGCATTTTTGGTCACTGATAAAAATGATGTAATATCAATAGTCAACCATTTCTTTTCTACAGATATGTTGTCATCTATATGGAATCAATTTTTATTATTCTTTTGTCAGAAAAATCTAATCCTTAGACACCAAATGATTATAGGCCAATTAGTTTATGTAATACTATATATAAAATTTTGGCAAAGATCGATTTTGGTGAATCGTGTTAGGTCGGTCCTTCCTTATTTGATATCTGAGGAGCAAGGTGCTTTGGTTCCAACAGAAATATTTTCATGAATATTCTCATCCTTAAGAATTATGCATTCTTTAGCAGGGCTTCTAGATCACGTGGCCTAATGATAAACTTGATATGAAAAAGGCATATGATTGTATGAATTGGAGTTTTTTGTTTCAAATTTGTTTCAAACTGGGATAAGATCTGTTGTCAAAATCTAATAGTGGTCTTGATTTCACATCATTATTTTATCGTAAAAAATAATGCATTATGAGATTGGCAGCATATTTAATATTACATTCTACATCATTATGGGCAAGACTAATTAAGCTAAATATCATTTTTTTGGCTTTGGATAAGCTACTCCCCACCTAAATCTAGCTCAATCATTTGGAAAAAAAAATTGTGCTGTAGGAATCAATGTTCAATTCTCCTTTCAATATATGGTGGGGGTCTGGACATCATATTAACATATATACTGATCTTTGGATTTCAACTTGTCCATTGCAATGGTGGCCAACTTTGGTGAATATAGAATCGAATATTTCTCAAATAATATTTCTGATTATATTGGCAACTCTCGTCAATGGATAACCGAAAATTTATCTCAAGTGTTCTCTAATGATCTTTTGCAGAAAATCCTTGCAATCCCTCTTCCAGTTTCAACTACTGAGGACATCTTAGTCTAGGGCCCGTCTAAGCTCTCTCATATTTTTCTTAAAGATATGTCATCCTTTAGGTTCAACCAAATTTGCATGAATATACTCATCTTTTTAATCTCATCTGGCATTTGTCTATCCCATCTCATGTTCAATATTTTGGTGGCAATAATTTGGGTTAAACTACCAACAAAGTAGTATCTTGCTCATTGTAATATATTCCTTCTGCTAGTAGGTTTTGTGATGTGTGTCCCAACATTATTGAAGATTGTGATCATATTTTACCACATATCCTGTTGCACATCATGCTGGCTTTATATTTCTCACATGCAGCAAATACCGTGTGTTTTCAACTCATTGAAAAGCTTGTTTGATTTTATGCAAAATGCCAATATTATTAGGGAGTGAAAAATTTTTGTAGCTGTGTTACTTGATAATCTACATGGAAGTGAGAAACGAGCGCATATTTGGCCATACTCATTCTTCACCTGTGCAAGTCTTACATAGAGCAATGATTTACATCAACAGTTATGTTTCACACCTATTTAGGCATTGTGATAGTATTCAATCTATCACTGCTAATACAGTAGATCTCTATCAATCTCTTAGCTACCTCCTCCCTAGAGTTTATTAAAATAAATTTTGATGGCTCTTTTGTATCAAATCAGGCTTCTATAGCTTATGATCTCAGAGACCATGCAGCAAACTTCTTGCAAGCTGGTGGAAAAAATTTATTTAATGTTTCGGATCCTTTGCTGAATGATAGCTGCTTGGTTAGCGTGTATATTGCTGTTACTAAATTTTCACTAATATTTTATTAGAAGTGATTCATTTACTATTATTTATTGGATTGAAGTCTTTAAAATCAATAGCCTAAACAATTGCCTTTTCTATAGGATATTTTCACTTGAAGGACTCAATCGGAAGAGTTTAAAGTGGCCCATATCTATAGGGAGGGAAATTAAGTAGCAGATTATTTGACTAATAAGGCCAGATCTGGAGATTTTCAATGGAATAAAATTACAGATGTTGACTCACATTGTTTATATCTTCTACATGTAGATAATTATGGTGTCCTGTTTCAATGGAGGGGATGAAATTTTGGAGAAGATGGAAGCCATGGATACATTTGTACAAACATTGGCTATTTTAGAAAACATCAAGATATTCATTTTGATCAACATTGATGTTAAGCTCAGTTTATATACATTTTTGGTACTAACATCCTATTTTTGCAGGAACATAAACAAAGCTTTGGGAAGTTATATAGGGCAGTGTGTAAAAACTACAAAGGGTTTCATCCTCAGATCATCAACATACGGTAATTTCTGCAACTAAAATCACACTGATCTCATTAGGCAGATCATCAATATTCAGAGAGGAATTGGAATGATTTGGTACCATCAGTTCGATATGCGAGTTAAAAATCTGAGGGTTAAAAACAAGAGAATGCATAAAAGGAAAAATATTGAGTGTCTGCAAAATAAAAAAAATGAAGTGCTTATTGGTCAACATATTGAAGCAAGAGAATATTTGTCTAATATCATCATATCTGCTCATCATTGTGCTTCATTATAATTGGTCTTCAAAATGTGGAGCATATGTTGCCGCGCTTTCATTCATCAAATATAGCTGTCACAAAAAATTTGACACAACATCAACTTTTAGCCGGCCAGCTGGATTGTTCACTACCACATGCACCAGGAGGAGGTTCAACACTGCCAGGTATCAAATGGGGGTATCAAAAATATGGACGCCCTTTGAATCGGTCCATTCCTTGTGCTTCACTGTATGGAGAAACTATTTCTTTTTTCTGCTGTTGGTTGGAGGCATACTATACTGAGTTTAGTGCCTATCACTTTTTGTTTCAGATAGAGCACATACCACCATTGGTTGTCATGGATCTAAGTGGACGTATACTTTCTCATAAGTTTCAGATATTGGGCAAATATATCATATCACTACAAAAACAAAAGAAACAAGAACAAAAAATGAAAAAGAAGAAGGAAAAAAGCAAAAAGAAAAAGAAAGGAAAAAAAGAAAAAAAAGAGGAAAAAAAAAGAGAAAAAAGGTTATTTTACTAACTTGTTTTTTCTTTTTCTTTGCAAGGTTAATATGAATATAGTTCTTTTAGTGATGCGCTTCTGTCTTCCTTCGCATGAAAAATGTTTATGGACAGCAATTCAGTACAGATTACAGTCTTTACAATACTCTGTTATCTTCACTTGGTTATGAAACATAGTAAGGAATGCTTATATTGTACCTTCTACTGCCAGCATACAGTTATCTTGTTCATGGATGCAGGGATCAGCACATAGTGATATTTTGCAACTCTTTAGCATCTGTCTTTGGGTCAAACATTTCAAGCATCTAATGGTTCTTTATTGGGAGGATTGCTTCGCTGCTTCATCTGTTTGCAGGGTCTCCATGCTTATTCTGGGAGCTTGTCTTGGATAACAACCTTTCAGCATGGGATCAGGTTTGCTATATTACATATTATATCTGTATCATTGCACTACAGGCAAGAGTAACACATCATCATCAATCATGGCACAGGCCTTTATTCATGGTGGTTATCTTCTGTTGGCACAGTCCTTGGCACACCCATTTTATCCTCTGTTCACAACCACCATCCACAGAAGTCCAGTATACAATATAAAAGTCAAATCTTCAAAACATATTTGCTTCTTCTTCTTGGATAACAAATCAATCATTATTTTGGGTGTTCTTGTCTTATACATATTACAAATTGTATGTGTTTCCTTGTGGTTGCTAAGCACATCGGTACAGCTTTTGGGTATGTATGTGACATCAGAACCTGATGTTATGTTTCTTGTTTTCAGACTTGTAAAGTGTATTGTAAACAGTATGCTATGTGAATAAAGGTTTCATTTACTACCCAAAAAAAAAAAACATCCATCATACATAGAGAAGAAAATATTATATTAACTTTTGTCACGCAAACTTTGCCTGAAAATCCATTCTTTGTTTCTTCTAAAAACAAAGATTTATTTTTCCACAAATGGATTTTGCGCCCCCCACAAAAAAGAAAAAGAACCCACTGATTACCAAATTCATGGAAAAGGGCCGTCTTCGTTTATTATTATTCTTGTTGTTGTTGTTGTTGTTTTTTGGACTTATTGTTAGACTGCCTTAGACTGATTGGAGATCGAAAACTCGCCTTCAAAAATACTGCAAGGCAGCGACTGTTTCGTAATAGCAACATCTGGACGTATTTTTATAGAGCGAAACAACAGATGGTCCTGAACAAAGAAGCCAGCACAATGATAACTCCACAGAAGGCTGCACACCTATTTTGCTTTTGGACGAACTTGTTCCCTATAGCTTTCAACATATTTTATTGGCAAATGAAATGATCGAGTGATTTGTCGTATTCCCCTGCAATCTAAAAGTCTAGCGGCACATCCCCTTCAGTCCACGCATCTACTACTAAAATGTATGCACAGACTAATACGAAAGTGTGCCTTCATTCGGGGTGTAATAGATAATCTAAAATGAATCGTTCGATTTTTCCATTTGAATTATGCCTAATTTTCTAATCCTGCTTAATGCTGAAAGACGTTAGTTTTGACACTGCTCAAACGTTCATGAGGTTGACAATTTTACAAGCAGCATTGGACATACGTGGTTCATTTCCCACCATCCCAGTAGACATTGCTCAGAGAATAAGAATGGCCTCTATGTGAGAAATATATGACAAACAGGTACCGGAGGTGTAAATATGGTCCATCCTCCAAGCATTCAAATCTTCTTGAAGGACCATGCCTACAGCATACATTATCACATATAAACAGATTATTTCTGATTCAAAGAGATGATCAAGATCTCACTCTGGCGAGTCGTGCTCTCATCTCTTCTAATTCTCCTTCATCATCAATACCCTCTGCAACAGCTTCTTTCTGCAAACATATACAACTTCGTTTACATCTACTGTCAACGTGGAAAAATTGAGATTAAAGGACCTTGCAATCATTGATAACGCGTACCTGTTCAACAGGCTCACTTGCTGAAGGTTGCTTTATTCTCTCCTTCCTAACAGCATCTGGGAGCTGTGAGGCCATCTCACCTGCTATTGCAGCAAGCACTTTGTCAACTTCCTCTTCTGTCTCCTCCTCTATATCCTCTGAATCCAACGCTGAATCAACAGCATCATTCACCATTTCTTCAATCACCCCAGCCTGAAAGAATTAAAATAAAAAAAAATGCTGAGTGATATATAAGAAGATTACCCTCTTCAAGAAATAGAAAAAAAGTTGTATTATAGTAATCCCTTCAAATAGACCATGGGTTGTAAGTTTCAGCTAAAAGCAGAAACTTCAATTTTCGATCGAAACTAAGTCAGTTTTGGTGGTTCAATCAAAATTGCCAATGGGGATCAAATATTTAGACATTTGGAGCAATTAGTATGAATTGCATTCTAATTATTTATTTGTTTGCCTTCAGGAAATTTTATAAAATCAAAATCAGGCATCACGAATTAATGTGGGATTCAAGAAAAAATAGAAGAAAGTGAATTTTCAACATAGGTTTGGGTACCAAAAAGATGAAATCTAATAGTATATGGATCATTATATTTTAAGTTGTCATCAAAAATAAAATGAAATATAACTACTATCATATTCTGAACAAGTCTTTTCCCCAAAAAAAACTTTTTAATGTTTAGGCACAAAATTTAACCGCTATATCCATAGGTACCAAATGATACAGTATACTTTTGTAATCTAATTCATTTCTTGTCTAGTTTTGATTTTCTTTAAATTTTTAATTTCTTGTCATTCTTTTAGATTGTTTAATTATTTTTGCCCAAGAAGACAAAAACTAGAATTGTCACAACCAAAACCCCTCTTACTGAAACAAAAACCAAATCTGAGTTTTAACCTTGAACCAAGCACACAGAATGAAAATTATTACAAGCACCTATTGCAAAAGGCCTACTTTAGGAATGGTATTAGTATAAAATACAGAGATACAGGAAATATATAATGAACTAAAATAAGTAACTGCACGCATGACAATCATGCAGTCCACTAAGCGAACCAAAATAATTTTAAGGAATTCTACACCAATGCACAACTACAGCATTTGCTGTTGTTAATTTCCAAGATGCAATTAAAATTTTAATCACAGGATGGTTGCCGCCTAGGTTCATGGGCTGGGAAGCATAGATATGGCAAAAGGGCTGCCGTACCCATGTCGGAGACCGATACAGAAACACCGGGGACACGGTGTGATACATACCCACCACATGTCCGGCTGTTTTTCCTCTATTTTCTAATTTTTCCGGCATTGGATACGGTTGGGATATGAATTTTGCCATTAATGAAACATTAAAACGGTTGGGATATGGCTTAATGATGCTTAAAATGGGTACTGAATTTTGCCATTAAAATGGCTGGCATTTTTGTTTGTAATGACTATGCATCAATGATGCTTACTTTTCAAACATGGTGCCTTAGCTATGAACTTATGATTTATGTTTATATGTTAAATTTATCTTGAATATTTATGCTTCTATATTAATATTATATTAATTTTATATTTTTTAATATACCGTATCCCCGCCGTATCGTATCCTATATTTTTAAAAATTTGTCATATCTCCATATCCGTATCGTGCCGTATCCATGTCTCATATCGTATCTGTGCTTTCTAGTTCATGGGCCTTCATCCCCAATATAGACTACTTCATTGCAGATGCAGTCAAGGACGGGGATTTGTTACATAGTATCTTGAATCATCATCATTCAATAATTGTAGAGGCAAAAGTGATATATATTCAAGACGGATGACAAAATTTTGATAACCATAAAACTGGTAAGAATAAAAGAATGCATGAAGGAGCAGGATTCATATCTCCAGTAAAATTGATGCAACTACAAATCATTTAATATACCGATTCCTCATCTTTTCCATTTTTCCTAATTTTACCGCAACATGACCTAAATATTTTCTTTTCTACAACATTCATCTTATGTGCTTGTATCCCCTCAGTCACCCAGCAAGCTGAAATACATAATGCTGCAAGTACTGAAGTCATGCATATTTTCTTAGTCCAAAGGCATGAATCATTTAGAAAATGCAACAAAAGTTCATGTCTCTCTGCGTGAATCATCTTTCTTCAGTGCTCCAAGCTTATAAACCTGTATAATCCTCCCATATTGGGAGGACATATTTAATCACATCTTAAGGAACTACAAAGTACGCTGATCAACCACATATCAGTCTTCAGAATTAGCATTTGTCCTTGAATGATAATTCTTAACTTTTATTTGGTAAGATGGATGAAGCCAATACCAGTTAAAAATAGTAGGTAGATCAAAATAATGAGAGAATCTGAACAACTAGGCTAAAGAAATGTAACACAGTCAGCTACAAATGGTTTAGAATGTGGAAGGCAAAAGAATGTCCTCATGGATGTGACCAGAGCTAGTTTACAAGTCTAAACTGAATGTAGTGACACATATAGAGACATATCGAATTCGTAATACCAAAAGTAACATCAAAAATAGCTAAACTGCTGGAAACCAGATTTGCTTTAGCATGGTCTCTGGTCTCCTAGATACGTGTGTGAGAAGGCTAAGTTAGAATTCACACCGTTGAATCTCAAAAGAAATGATAAGATCCTTCTAGCGATAATCTCTAATAGAATTAGCATAAGTTCATAGATATAGTAAATATTGAAACCACACACACCAAAAATAAATAAAATAAATGTTTCGCAACAGGCTAGTAACTCTTTAAAAGAAATGCAACATATTAGGGAAACAATTTATCAAGGTAAGTCTGACTTAATTCATGCTGAAAGAACATTATAGATCTGCTTATCTATAACACATTTTGCTTGATAATTTTTGCATAGAGAAACCCATTCTTCTCATGTCATATGCAAAAGGGTCATTGGGTCTTGAGATTAATGGTATGATATCTATAAAAATGATATTATGGAAAAATGTGAAAATTATGAATGCAAATGGACACTAAAGGAAGATCAGATATGGGTCATAGAACAAACTGCAGCATACTTCATGAAGATCAATTAGGAAGAAGCATCACAAATCAACAATTCAAGTGCTGGATGTACTGGGTATTGGGCTAATATATCAAACTGGTGAGGAACCAGTATTAAATCATATAGATACATGGTTATTGGATGAATTGGGCTGATTTGGTTTATACCAGTTGGTGTTGACAGGTATGGAGTGGTATAGACCGGCATCTACAAACTTTGCCCAATACTCATTGGTAAAAAGTGAAAAGCGGTGCTGGATATCACCACCGCCGCTCCCCAACAAACACACACACACACACACAAACAAAACACCCACTTCACCTCTCTCTGTGCATGTGTTTTGAAGGGGAGAAAGATGAGCAAGAGGGGAAATAAAGTGTGCTTCCTATTTCTCTATATCTGACCACCCAAAATATGAATTAGCATAGAAGCAGCCTAGAATTGCTTTTAGGAAGATAACCATTCTACCTTCCCCTTTTCTGCTGCCACAAAGAATGGCTAAAATTAGAAAAAATAGGGGTAAATCATGCCAAATTTTCTTCTTCCAACATAATTTTTTGATATGTTGCAGGGCAAGGTGGAATGTACTAGATCGTAACTAGTGCACTATACCATATCATAGGGAATATGCACAAGGGATTAATAGAGTATTGACATGTGTATAGGCATTATTCTGGCTTAAAATGTTTCAATAGGGAAGAATTCTGCATTGATAAGGTACCAACATAAACTTGATACCATGCAAATATTTCTTTTGGAAGAATATTCTTTTTCTAAATTATATTAACTCTTGAATGGAAAATAACCAGATAAAAATTATTTTCAGAAGGAAAATGACAAGATGTTTTGCTGTAGACGTGCATGCCATTTTCAGCTGTTTGGAGCCTAGAACCCAAAAAACCATTAAAACCTTTAAAAAAAAAAAACCTTAGATAATAGGAGAACCCATAAATGAGGGGGAAAAAATCACTTTTAGTGCACAAGTATTGGATTGGCATCTCCAACATACCATGTGCCTGTACAACAACCTAGCACCTTACCAGCATGGGATTTGATATTGGAACTCAAGACATTCTTACACATTATAAACTAAGTTAAAGTGTTGGACAAATAGAGAAAATGAATATTTTACCAGTTCATGAATCTATATGCTTCAAAGAGCATATCCATAAATTGTGATGAAATCTATACACAAAAAGACTATCACTAGAAAATTTAAAATTGCATCAACAAAATATATTTAAAAGTGAACATATTTGCTACTTTCAACTTTCAAGGATTAAAGTGCTGCTTACGACTATGCAATTGTTTTTATAATGCATATCATATTCCACATGCTGACAATAAAAGGTGCTCATGGGTATCAACCCATATCGACACTTATTGCCATACTTGTACCAATTCCTGATCTTTTCCCCTTTTCCTAATTTTCTACAACATTCATCTTATGTGCTTGTATCCCCTCAGTCATCAAGCAAGCTGAAATACATAATACTGCAAGTACTGAAGTCGTGCATATTTCTTAGTCATAAAGGCATGAATCATTTTGAAAATGCAACAAGAGTTCATGTCTCTCTGCATGAATCATCTTTTCTCAGTGGTCCATGCCTATAAACCTGTATAATCCTCCCATATTGGGAGGTCATATTTAATCACATCTTAAGAACTGTGAAGTATGCTGATTAACCACATATAAGACTTCAGAATTTGCATTTGTCCTTCAACGATAATTCTCTAACTTCTATTTGGTAAGATAGATGAACCCAATACAACTTAAAAATTAGTAGGTAAATCAAAATAATGACAGAATCTGATCAACTAGGCCAAAGAAACGTAACATGGACAGCTACAAATGGCTTAGAATGTGGCAAGCAAAACAACATCCTCATGGCTGCAAACACAGCTTGTTTACAAGTCTAAACTGAATGTAGTGACACATATAGAGACATATAGAATTCCTAATACCAAAGAGTAACATCAAATAGTTAAAATGATGGAAAACATATTTGCTTATAGCATGGTCCCTGGTCTCCTAGATACATATGGGCTGCGTAAGACCATGCTATTGTTTTATAATGCATATCATACTCCATATGTTGACCATAGAAGGTTCATATGGGTATCAACCCATATCAACACCTACTAGCATCTGTGTATGATAATGCATCATCACCTGCTACATAAAATAGTGACTTTTAGTAAGTTTGTCATTAACCATATTTACCTGATATCCAATCAAAGCCTACTGGTTCACACTGAAGATATTGCATGGAAAAAGACAAGCCGATATGAATTCACACATGGTCTAGTTGCATGTTGATACAAAGGAATTACTTTCAGTCAATTAGTTTTTTATTGGCTCAGATGTTACTTTTGTCTCCTAAATTTATTGATATATCTTGAGTTTTTTTTTTTTTTTATTGCATTAAAATAATTCCTGGAATTTGTAGGCTATATCTTCAACAATTGCATTAAATATCATTGGGAAATGTTATCATCAACAGCATAGCATCATTAATGCCATTAATATGGTAAATTAACCTAGTTAGATCGAGGCTTTTCTTTTTGTGCAAGTTTTCCATTTAAAAGTCTTTTTATTTACGGTTAACTTAGAACAAGATATTTCAAGCTATGTAACATTAGTATGATGTATTTTTCTGTAATGTTTGCCGGAATGCTTGGCATAGCCCAACATGGTAAATGATACCATGCTAGCCTGTATTAGCACGAGTGCAGCATACACAATACTTTGGTTCTTGATTATTACATGAATGAAGCCACATAAATTAGTGACACTTATCCAATATAGGTTTTCATATTAAAATGATAATTGTGTTAGCAAAAACCAAGTAACAACAAAAACAAAAAACAAACAATAATAGTCATACAAATTGCAATGTTGATTATATCACAACATTTACATTACTGATGTGGAGATTATTTTTTAGAAAAATAAATCCTTGACACTTGACAATAAGGAATAAAATATGCAAAGGGAATAACATATGAAACAAATTTGTGATCAATCATGCAATAATGAATTTAGTGTAATAATTTAATTCATCTAAACTTTATTCATTTCTGAGTCATAAGTATAGTCATCCAAAAAGTTTCTCTGGTACACAGACAGAAAGAAAACCATATTTGATGAAGCACTCAAATATTCAGAACAGGATTTTAAAATATACTAAAATGTTGAATTAGCTATATTTTTTAAAAACTAGTCATGTTAATAGATCACAATATCATATAGAAGATTTGGCTTGACAGGTTAAACATACTGGAAAATGAATGCTTGGAATCAGCTATTCTGATCCCCTATTGAATTAGCTATATCTTGTATTATATGCTAGCAAACTACAACCTTTTAGGATCACACCACCTCGGAATACCTACAGACTACTAAATCAATCACATTGGATCGCTAGATTAGTGGCTCTATGCTAAATGTAAAAGCACTAACATGCGATATTTTTCTTAAGGCATGTCCTATAGGAGGATAAATTATTGCATGCACCAGGTGCAAGTGAACCAGGGCAAATCGCGGAGCATATGCATGGTGGATAGCACGCACTCGGGAATTGGTGACATCCAAGAGGTAGCGTGGCGTGTTATCCACCGTGGGTTTGATGTGGCCCAATTGCACCTGGTGCATGCAATACAGAGGCCTATGGGAGGGTTTTGGCTGTCAAAATGAATACCTAGGTTTAGTTTGGACCCATGCTTCATACTCAATCATATGCAACCAAATCACAAAGTCAAGTTGATTACAGGGAGATGAATTAAATCCTAGCCACAGGCAAAACAAACATCTGCTTACATTTTTTTGGCTAATATCATCAAATTTGCACAAAAAAAAAACATGGGATCAGATATACTACTCCATTTGTAAAATTTTCGAGAGATTCTATTTGTAGCATGTGAAGACATTGTTCTTGGAATATAATATTTTTTTCACAATTAACCCTTTTGCGAATGGCAGATAATAATTTTTCATATGTTGCAACAAACAAATGAGAACTTTTAAGGTTTGCAATTTGGTCTTGAACCTTTAACAAACAAGGCACCCCATCTGCAATAACCTAACCTACCCATTTGTGCCAATGGCTGGGATAGATCTGGCAAAAGCTTAACTGGCTGGTGGGTTGGCTTTGATTAGGTTCAGGATGACAGGCTATAACCTGCAAGGTCATTCTACCATTGAAATCAATACTCATCTCTCTCTCTCCACCATAAACTTGCACGCTACTGCCATCTTTTTGAGTCCTAATGCCACCTCAACATTACCATTCAGCCATGTTATGGTCATGTTGCCTATTGTCTAGGTCCAGCATGTACCCTTCGCTTCCTCATCCCTCTCCACCCTTCTATCGTCTTTTCATCGCTATCCCAGGTTGGCTAAATGGTTCAGGTATGGATAGACAAAACTAACTTGCCTCTAATTAGTCTTGTCAAACATCGCTAGTAATTTGGTTCGGATTTCTGTAAGGGGCAATTTTGGCTTGATAATGGAGGTCAATTAACTCAAGCTAAGCTTAACACATCACCATCTCCAATTCTCCACATAAGGTTCACCAATCATCCACAAATAGCAAAGGACCAACATAGAAAAGTGCTCACAAGATCGATATTTCCATTCTTTATCCAAGAAAATACAAAGTTTTGCCAAATGCGATAAGGGGGAATTTGATATTGGGTGATCCTATATGGCAGTAATTTCAAATTACTCCCACTCCTCAAATCACCTCCCAACCCAGTGATGGGATACCCGTCCTTGAGGTCGGAAATCTAAGATCACCCCCTATGATCTTAGGCTAAAATATAAGGAAAAGATACCCTAAGTTTAGCCAAAAAAATGCTATATCAATATACTGTTATATATTATATCAATATTGTATATATCATATTATATTATATTTGATATTATATATTAAACTTATGATATATATTACATTATAATATATTATATTATATTATGATTAATGAGAATTTAAATTAGAATAAAAATATCTTATTGTACTTATTGCCTTATTTTTCTAATCAAACTAAATATTCATATTAATAATAATATATTATACGTATAAATAAAAATATTAATTCTATAATAAAATTAATATATTTTTAGGATTAATAATTTATAGGACTAGAAAATATATTTTTATAGAATATATTAATTATTACTATATTAATAAATATAGTAATATTTTATTTATAATATATTATATATGATTAATAAAAAAATTTACGAAATATATTATGGGTAGTTTTGATATTATATATAATCGGTGATCTTGGATTCCCATAGAATGCCAAACATATTACTTATATAGATCATTAATCACTGGATCATAGCCTACCAAACGTCGTGATCTTAGATTACTAGTGAATAGATCACCACAAAATTCAATCGCTAGTGATCTTAGATCACCATAGTGATCCCATTTGGATAACCAAATGCTACCTAAAGGAAGAGATAGTGAATAATTTTAATTATGAATGATAAGTCATGATACATTCCAACAAACTGGACAGTGCATCCGAAGGCATTTGCAAATTACAGTAAATGACAATCAAAATAAGTATTTGTAAGAAAAAATTTCATAGAGTATGGCTGTCTAATATGTTTGAGATGAACCATTAGACTCACCATTTTTTTCCTTTTCAAATAATGATTATTTTCTCAACTTGAGAAAATAGGATGACAAGTCTAGACCAAATAATAATGCAAGATAAACCTACAACAAATTGTCATAAATGAAATACCTTGGTCATCTCCTTGCTAAATTCTTGCATTGTAGAAGCCACTTCAGGAGCTTTCATAAGATTATTGACAAGCTTCATAACCTCAGCACTCTTGGACAGATGGCCTACAGTTCTAGCAGTTGCTGAAATTAAACCATGAATAAGCATCAGCTTTTTTTCTTTTTAAAAAAAGGTAAACATGAACTAGTTGAAAATGTAAAATACATGAAAAATTCACCAATAATTATCTTGCAAGGGTAGACTAATATCTTAGATGGCAAGATTTGGCAATATCTAAAACATTTATACCAGGTCAAGATGTAATGGCATAACAATATTATAAGCTGCTCCCTTAGACCATAAACAGTCTGTAGTCACATGTCATTGTTTTGGACATTAAAGCTATGAATTGAATATTGAAGCTATAACATATATACCCATATATGTTTAATTGAATCTCATATACTATTAGAAAACAGGTCATAATGCTTCAACCATAGTCTTGCAATGTAAAGTATGAGAAACAAACACTTGTATGAAATGACAATCAAGAATAAATATAGCAAAACCTTTTCTACACCATTAAACATCAGTGCTACA
Source organism: Elaeis guineensis (assembly GCF_000442705.2). NCBI lineage: Eukaryota > Viridiplantae > Streptophyta > Magnoliopsida > Arecales > Arecaceae > Elaeis > Elaeis guineensis. Next base: position 38,180,644 of record NC_025996.2, read on the forward strand.
TAGAATATACACATTCATCTAAAACTATCTGAAGATAAAGTCTCCGTCCTCTTGATAAGAACGAAACAAAAGGCCTCTAAATAGTAATAAATGATAAAACAAATACAAAAACCACTTCATCCATGAACTGGGCAATGCCCCAATTGTCACACCACCTCTCCTCAAGGGAGAGGTTTTTGTTTGGAACCTTGAGTAGCGTATCCCCACATATGTGGACCTTAGCAAATTACCAAGGTTGGACTCCATCCCTTTCACTCAAATTTAATATCAATCTGGCCAACAAATAAATATATTTATTTTCATAACTGAACCATTGCTCCAAATGTAGACACTAAATTCAAAAAGCATGTTTCTTTCAAATTAGTAAAATAACACACAATTGATATATAATAGACAACAATGAAAAGTAGAAAATGGTTCCACAGAATAGTAACGCTTATTCAGATGTAGTTAACTGTCACTAGAAAAAAAAGAGCAGTTCTACATCATGTGACCTCTTGAATATCTTTTCGGTTTTTGATTGGGTAAGGTAAGCCATGATGGACCACCAACTAACCCATATTTCTTAACAAGGATCTTGAAAATGTTTGAATTATCCAATAAGAAACAAAGTAATTTGCCATTTGCAAATTCTTAAGTCTTATTTGCAGTACTTTGCTGGCTGCTATAATTTTGAGAACGTCGAAATGTACTAGACTTGTTTTATATTTTCCACGATGTTGCATCGTCTTTTACTTTTTATGCTTAATCAACTTTTTAAGACAGGTATGCGGTACCTAATGTTTCTTTCATGCTCGAAATTTATGTTTCAAAAATGTAACAGACTGAAGGTAATAAGAGAAGGATGTATTAAGAACAGGATAAATAAGTAGAAACTTGTCAGATCTTCAAGTTTAAGGTGACTTCACACACAATAGGCAACAATAAGCAAGTTCTCAATATTGGAACCAAATTTGACTACCAAATACATGAGGCATAAATTTCAAAGTACTTGGCTGATAAGCTGAGAAGTACAAACCACAGTTCATTATGAAAATGTCTTGAATTTCTTCCATGCCTCTTAGAGTTTGTAAATGGTACTTGAGCTCACACTATGTTATGGATGATATTGGTTTATCTTCTAATGGAAGTTCTAGCCAACCCCACTAGTTTGGGTTTCAGGCTTAGCTGAGTTGAGTTGAGCTTCCAATTGACGAGCTTAGGTTTCCAATTTATATATTTCATATTTGAATGTCCTTTTCACATATGTTCAAATAACTTAATGTAGACAAAAACTTGAATAAAATTCATCCATTCAGACAAAAATCTGATACTCAATTCCAGTATCCCAGCTGAAGCAGAACCCAATATCCACACTGAGTTTGATTAGAAGTTCCCATATTAAGCTCACCTTACAAAAAGAGGGAATGACAGCAGAACATAAGGCTGCTCTATTATATATTTAACATTCACATATAGCTTATTTATCTACTCATTAAATAAGATGTACTACCAAAAAAAATGCATCAATAATGAACAGTACTGTCATACCAACAATTTCGCCAAGGTGCATTGAGATTGAATTAAGTTGTGCTTATTTTCATAAAGACGGTTCACTGCTCGCCTTGATCTCACAATTTCCTTAGCAAGAGCCTGTATTAATTAAAATACTGAGTGCTATTTGGGAAGATATCAACTTACAAAGCAAATAATAAATAGCTAGTACAACTAAGATTTAGAAAGGCAGTAAGCAATTTGTTTGTTAAAACAAGACTGCTTTAATTATAAGCAATTTATCTGCTTGGGGTGGGGGGGGTTGGGGGGACTAGTTCACAACCAGCATAAATAGAATAAATGGTTATTTAGTTTCAATGAGAATGATTGTTGTTAAACCCATATCCCATGGTAATCTATATTCAAGCTAACAACCTCTTTCCATTATGAGTTTCATACTATAAATGAAACTTTTGTCAATTGTCAATTGAAATTATGCACCTCAGCAATAAAAATATCGGCTACCTACCAATATTGGAACTTGATATCGGAAAGAACTGCAAGCTATAGCTTATATTTAAGTGATTAAGTATGACAACATACAGATAACATATGTTTGTTCTTCATGGTGAAATATATATGACAGCTTATAACAAAGTAAGAGTGAGAGAGAAAAAGAAAAGATGAAACACTTTACAGAAACATTTTAGTAACAGTAGACCGACACCCCCCCCCCCCCCCTCCCCTTCCCTTCTAGACCGTTTCCTCTTTTCTTCTATTCTTCTTTTCTTTCTGGGTATAAAAGGAAGCTAGCTTCAATACAGTAGCACCCTTGTACTCCAACTTTTCTCTGCAATCATATCTGGCGTTGATCTTCTAAATTTCACATGCTTGTCTGCTGCAAATCAGTTCTAAGCATCAGTAGCTTTTACTTTCAGGCAGTAAACTATGATGGTATATATAAATATCACTTGCTGAGACTGAAGGGACATCAAGAAAGGTTCATTTGGGATACTTTCTTTGTTCATCTGATACTGGATTTCTTTATGTTATCTTCCTACAATGCTTTTTTTGATGCACCATCCCTTTTTCTTTTCCTTTTTTTTCTTTTCTTTTTGCATTTAGCACTGTGGAAGGTTAACGATAGAAGATCCTTGAGGTATCTCACTGACCCATGCCTATTTTCTTCTCCTGGCAACTCCACTTGGATCATCTACAACACTCATATCAGTTACTTGAATCCACATGGATTAACTGTAGAAGGTTAATGGTAGAAAATCCTTGACGTATCTCACTGACCATGCTAATCTTCTTCACCTGGGAACTCCACTTGGATCATCTACAACTTTCATATCATTACTTGAATCCTCATGGATTAACCAGTGCATCCCATCATAGTTTCAGACTTCAAAAGTAAGCAGACATCTGGCCATTAAAATAAGGTAAGACCAGTTATAAAACTCCCAGGCTTTCTACCCAAAGAGTGGACTAAATTGTAAGGAATATATTCAATGTGAAACTCTGGCATAAGGCAGTATTAAACTAACCTTGTATTTACAGTACTGGTTCAAAGCAGAGCATCCACTTTGTCCTTAAATGATACACTTGGAATTTAAACTTTAAAGTAGTAAATTCTAAAAATTTTACACCTTTTGGCACTGTCACCTTACCTCCCTCATCCTCTGCCTCTTCCTCAATCATACTCCTTTCAACCAAAAAATATCCCTTAATTTAGGTAATTGCAAAACACAGCAGAAAGGCTGGACTGCCATGAAATTCAAGTGATATGGAATCATACTTAGGCTCTTTCTTTGATCTTACTTTTACAAACCTAATAGTGTAAATATAGAGAAAGAAGATATGGAAAAGTCCTCTATCCAGCCTCCTTTACACTGATCATCATAAGGAAATCACACCTTAGACAGTCATTACATCAAAAACCATGCAAGTCCATCACCAACTCAAGTTTCCATAAAATTCCTCCCCCTTCTGGAGTCTGCCACTACTAAAGCCAGTGGAAACTCTTAAAAGCTTCATATCCTTTTTTTCAATGCTTCACATACATATCAGTTCAAACCAATCAACTCATAACAAATTTTGCCATGAATGGAGATGAACTCAACAACTTTCCATCAGAAGGTGCCAGATCAAAATATCACTGATGTAGGAAGACATGTCACTGGCAAGATGCAACAACCAAAGACTATTTCACTTCCATGAATTCAGGGTGGTGCTAAAGCATCCAATAGGAAAGGTCCAAGGACTCAAGGCTTGAGCAATGGTTGAGGCCTGAGGGACCTAGACCATTAGAAAAGATATTTGGGCATGATAAGGAGTGGAATGTCATAGTAGGTTTGTTATTCGATACAGGTTTGGATATGTCTATCTAGTGATTGCAATGTTCCTATTCTTTCCAGTGTCAGCATCATGGGCTGGGAAGACAACCTTTAAACAATCTATCTAAAACGACCAAAAAGTACTCTGTCAGCATCACAGGGGCGGGAAGACAACCTTTAAACAATCTATCTAAAATGATCAAAAATTACTCTGTCATTTTGATCTCTAGTAATGTATGACCAAAACATCAATGACTATCACACATCTACAGTCTATAGAGCCTATACTCTATAGTCCATAAAGTCCTTAAGATGTGAAGTCATTATCTTTTGTTTCATGGCTTATTAAACCCAGTGCCTATATAATTTAACTGGAAATCAACTTGAGACTTGGAGACTGCAGCCACTAGAAGCATGCCTAGCAATCAACTTTCTCCTAAAGAGCAAATTTTGGAATGATGTCCAGATGCTCCAATTATTGCTATGCAGGTTAGCGAACTTGAGCTTTCCATCTCTAACTAAATGGTAGAAGGGAGTGATACTCTGGTAGAGTTAAGAAAGATCCAAGGTGGAGGATGGACCGGGACAAAGTTCAAGAAAGGACAAGGGAAAAATATTCTAACATATCAAGATTTCATAATTAAGCTTTTATTTCAGTCAGCATATCCTTGAAAACTAGTAGGATTAGGATAGCTAGCATGCCTATCTAACTATTACTTTTACACCTTCCTACTGGACGCATTTGCCTTTTCCATTTTCTCTTTTTCTTCTGTTTTTCAGTCGAAGATTGGCTGCTTTGTGCTACCGTACTGGACCTAAACAGCACCTTGATAGCACCACCCTACCAATATCAAGAATGCAGAATACCAAACCCAAAACATAGCTATTCATGGCATCCCTTGTCTGAGTTAAACAAGATCAACTCGAGGTATTTATGGAATAAAATAAAAAAAAAGAGATTGGCAATGACTAAATCACCATAAAATATTGTAAGAGGATTCACAGTTTCTAACGAACAATAATAACAGCTCCCAGCACTGGATCCAAAATCCCAGGACATTAAGCAGCACAATAAGAGGGCAAACCCAATAAAGATCAATTTTACAATCGTTAAATAATATACTTTTCGAAAAAAAAATCTTCACCCAAAAATCTCACCCCATCCCCTCCAAATATTTCCTCGATTAGACCATAAAGAAAGCCTATTACAAATAATAGAACGACCAAATTAAGCTCACTCGATTGTTCCAATTTAGAACGAATTCATAAAATCTAGTTCAGAAAAAAGTTAGAAAATTTCGAAAATGAGATCAGGGGCGATCTGACCTTAGCCGAAACCATGTCATTCCTCTTAGCCGCTTCCTTGATCGCCTTCTGAACATTCTTCTCCTCCCTTTGCACATCTACAAGATCACATCAAACATCAAAATCCATCAAACGAACAACAAATTGGGGGAAAAAGTGGGATTCATCGAAAAAGAACTCGGTGTCGAGGCACCACAAAGAAGAGATCCAAGAAGAGGAGGAGAGAGGGATCATGCCTCGGATCTGGCGTTCCATGTTGCGGCACTCCTGGCGGAGGCGGCGCTGCCATTCCCTGAGTTGCTGCTGTGGATTGAGCTTCGGCTTCAAGAGATTCTTCACGGTCTCCATTGGAGACTTCTTCGGAATTGGAAACAAGAAAAGAGGGGGGCGAATAAACTCTTATCCCTCTGTCGCTCTCTATCCCTTCCACGACGGGGAACAGAGTTAGGACCGGGCATCGATTCCTTCCCTTCGCGGGTGTCTATATATATATATATATATATATATATATTATATATATATATATATATATATATATATATAATTTATTTATTTATTTATTTATTTTATTTATTTAAAATAAATATGAATGTAAAGTTTCGCATCCGACGAACTCCAAACAAAATACATATGGATATTAATATCCTAGCATCGGATCCGGGTTCACGCCTGATGTTTCCGATGTCTCAGGTGCGTTTCCCTGCAAAACTCGCAGTGCCGGTTAGCGTCTTTTCCACGAGGAAACAAGAATAAAAATCGAATATATACATATATATATATATATATATATCTGATATTAAAAATATCAAAATAAATAGGGTCGAAGGCCATGAAATCAGAGGTGTATTATTAAGTGCATGATAAATAAAATTAATAGCATATTTTTGTGTGATCATTTATTTTTTTAAAAAATTATAAATATTATATAAAATTAAATAAAAATAAAATTTTTATGTATATATCTATTTAAATATTTAAATTTATGTGAATATTTTTTTAAAATTGATACCTACATACGTATCCTCATAAAATATTTTTTTATATATATATCTAAGTTATCTAACATCATTAAAAATTAACGATTTAAAATTAAAATAACTAAAATATCTTCATAAGATGTATAAAAAAAATTATAAAGATATATATGAAATAGTAATTTTACGAGAGTATTCATGTAAATTTAAATATTTGAATGGATAAACATATAAAAAATTTAAATTAAAATTATTGTAATACATCTCTCTTAATTTATTAATTTTTTTTATTCTAATAAAAAAATTAATATATATAATTAAAATAATAAATATAATTAATTTATTGACTTACATAGATAAAAAGATCTTTTTATCAAATGGATCAAAATTATTTTATCTAAAAAAAAGACAGATTATAATCATTCATATTTTTTTAATATATAATAATATACTTCTAAAATATATAAGATATATCATATTGTTATAAGATGGATATAGTCATCCCATCTTACCTAAAAATAAAATATAATATAGTATTCTAATATATAAAATATTATGTAATATCATTATCATATTGTTATATTATGTAATATATTACTATATTATAGAGTAAGAGGGTCCGAATCCATCTACATGAAATAGATAAAAATTAAATTAAAATATTTTACATGCATACCTTTCTAAACATTCAATTTGCATGAATATCTAGTAAAATTATTATTTATATATATATTTTATAAATTTTTTTTGCATATCTATCCATAAGGATATTTTAATTATTTAAATTTTAAATCATTAATTTTTTAACGATATTAGATGATTTGGGTATATATGTAAAAAAATAAGAAAAAAAATATTTTATGGGTACACATGCAAAATAAATATTAAATAGGGTATATATGTAAATATGAATTTGAAAGATATTCACGTAAATTTGAATATTTAGGAGGATATAAAATAAATAAATTGAATATTGATATAGTTGTATATGCATAACTATATAATTTTTTTTTGATAAATATAAATATAAATATGAATATCTGTCGGATGCTTAAATTTCTATTTCCTACAGAAAATTATGTGGAGAAATATGCATGTACAAGTAGCTACTGACTACAACAATGTGCGTACAATGGACCAAGTTTGAATCATCTAATTTGGATTTTTAAGATCGCTTTCTAATTTATGTTTGATCTCAAGTAATCATACCCTCAACCAAGGACAAAAAAAATGAAAAAAAGAGAACTCATTACTATATTTATATCATAGCCGTGGATCTTGCAATAGTCATGAATGCATTAGTTTGTTACTGTAAACGTAACAGAAGTGCACAGGACATGTGCAATCATGATACTTACGTTAAAAAAAACTTTAAATTAATATATAGTAAAATAATTAAGTAATTAAGCATAAGTAAGTTTAATTTAATACAATGCAATCAGATATGGGTCTAAGATTTTACTGATTTTACCGGTTGGGAGTCCTTGAGATATTGGACTTTGCGTTAGAGTTTTGGCAGACCAAATATAATTTGACGAAAGCCACAACCATGGAACAAGGAGTTGACCTTTCACATGCCCCATGTTGGGGTGTGTTTGTATTCTGTTTCATTGTTGAAAGTGGAGACCAACTTTAGTTGCAGTTTAGACGTTGCTAGGCTTCTCCATCCTTTCAAACCATTCAACTTACCAGAAACTTGGACCGCAAACTTACGGTCAAAACTAACGGGAATGAAAGATTAGGAGAATTGGAGGAGCTATGTTCTTTTGGAAGGTTCTGATGTAAGACTGGATCTCTCCAAACCAAGGAGAATCCTGACTGCTTAATCTAATATAAATTCTCGATAACAACAATGATCTATAGATTTTATTTCCATAAGAAGCACAAGCTAATTTGAGAGGTGAGGCACAGAGTGATTTGCTACGGGCTTTGCTGATAAGGGTGCAAGGTGAAAGTTTCGATAGAAATTTTTTTACGGGTCAATCCAAATTTAAAAGGGCACCGAACCGGATTCTGTTCTAATTATCAGATAGGTTTTTCAGAAGACACCGCAATAGACTGAAAAGCAACCTACATTGCTAGGCATTAACGGTAAAGTTGTGTGGACTAATGTGGGAGTGACTTCTGACCACTTTAGTATCTTTTATATTCTAATTCTCTTGGTTATATCCTACAAAAATTATTTGAATGAATTACTGTCTTATTCCAAAAAAAAAAAAAAAAAAAGCACCAAACCAACGGACTTTGAAGCTGTAAGTTTAGACATAACATTTTCGCACTACCTAAATTTTTTTTTTTTTTTATGGTCGGGCATTAGCTAAGGTCTAGCACACAGAGAGAGAACTTTAAACTCCACGCATTATCATGGCTAACCACCCAAGCCACAAGAAAAATTAATCTACAATTATGTAGTTACAAATATAATGATAAGATCCACTTGATCTTTAAAATTCACATGGAGGAGAGAAAAATGCCAAATATAATTCACTTCAACCAAGATTCCTAGGTATAGATTTGCACACATCCGATGACATCTCCTTCAGAAAATATCATTTATCTAATCACAGCCTCTCGAACACCAGGTTTTCTAACTTCGGGAATATGTGATCTATATACTCATCTTAACCAGTCACCTGACATCATTTTGCCATTAACAGAAAAGCAATTGACATTCTTATAACAAACATCTGTATCCAAATGCCAGTAATCTGTCATTTTAGGTTATCATTGTACTTAAGTCCAAAGTACACCACACAGTTGGGAACCTATTAAAACAACAGACCACTCAACATCGAATGCACACAATGCTTGTATTTTATGTTTACTGAGTTGAGGATCTAATTCTAACATATTGACATGCTGATAAGATGATCGTTCTGCCCGAAATACTACAAAGGCATAAAACAAGACAGCAGCTCACACGCACTTGCCATCTTCATTCAATGGCTTCCAATGTCATCAGGTTTAGGTTAAATGCTGAAGTCAGAATGATGCTAGTTTTACATAATAAAACACAGCAATTCGACAACAATAAGACTTGTCTGAATGCTATTAATGAGAATTCGCCACTTGACTTCCATGACTAAAGTCATGCTACTGCTGAAACAAGCATCCTCCTCTAATCATAAAGCCCTTCTTCATGCCAAATGTCAACCAAAAAATCTACCATCTCCTGCAAGTCTCAAAGTTAGATGTCATATAACAATCAGAAAATCCTGCATATAAAATTCATATCAGACTAAGGACGTAACCATATGATACCTAGAAAGCAATGAGTTTGGAGAGCAGCAACAGAACTTACAGATAGTGGGATTGGTTGGGGGAAAGGTTGATTGGTTGAAAGTAAATCATCATAAGTCGTGCACCAGCTACAAGAACCAAGAACAAAGAAGCTATCAGGAAACAAAATGGTAAGAAAGACAAATTTAAATGTAAAGAATTAAATTGTAGCAACAACATATTAAGGCATGCAAAAGATTCATTTAACAACAACAGCAAACATTTAGAAAAGGTGTCTATGCTGATGTACATTGTCATTCTATATCCAGAGCTTGTTATACTTCAGCCAATTTCCAAAAGTGTCTTCATTTTATAATGGGTAGCGTTTATGAACATAATGTTATTGTTGGACAAGAACTAGCAAATGAATGCCTTGCCGTCCCTTAACAATCATAGTCCTGATTTCAGACTACCTTGCTGATCTAACATTATATTTGTTGGGGCACCACATTTACTTGACAAATCTTCTCTACACATATAGAAGACTTTGGGACTTTCCAAAAGAACCACTGAGATAAAATTTGTAAAAGGATGTGAACAATTAATTTTTAAGTATGATGGAGAACGATTTTTTGCATATTGACACTGATATGCCATGAGAGTATTCTTCAAATAAAGTTTTACTAAAACATAAATGTCAATTTCAGTTAAGAAAAAATTGCCAGACCCATAATTCAGTTGTTCTTTCTTATAGTATATTAGATTAGATATGCAGAGTGATGACATACATAGGGTGTTTCAGAGGTCTAAATAAAAGGTCTCATTACCTTAACAGATCTAGGCTGGATCTCCATGCATTTATAATGAAACAAACAAGTAATTGCACCCATGCACCAAATATGTCATCATCAACCATGTGCCTTGACTTTTTGGATGCATGTAATTATAATTGATGAAATTACCAAAACAACCATCCCGAAGTTTAAATTTATATATGTGCATGCACAGGATAAAATTTTAAATGTTTCCAAGGCATAACTAATACTAGAATGAATGGTAGGAGATCTAAATTATTAACTTGTGCATACAACATTAAACAATCAAACCGTAATTTCCTAGCTTTCTTAAATTGACCACGATAGAGGTTTGTCATGAGGGTTTGGCCTACCTTATATTACAGAAACAAGACATCAATGTGCTAAGAAAAAGAAGAAGAAGATATAGGCACACCAAAAGAATATTATATACAAGTCAGATAATGGTCACACAGTTATGCCCACAAAAATGAAAGTGAGAAGAAAAGTTGATGAAGTTCTATCCTTGTATATAAAGGAAAAGGCTATTATAGATTTAATGAGGGCATTAAACTTTCGAGCATAAATTAGAAGATTAATAATAGTATTGTAGTCATTGTAACAACAGTGCTTAAAGAACAAAATGCAAATATCAAGGAATGCCTAACCTTATTATTGGTTCTCTTGGTGCTCTATGGGATTTCTTTGACCGATCACCAACCCATTCTCTTCTCATCTCATTCCAAGCTATAGCAGCTGCAAGATACATAATGAATATTACCCTCAAATAATTTTAAGGGCAAAGTTTTGTATTTTTAAGCAATAAGCCAAAAAAAAAAAAAGAAAGGAAATAATCTAAAATGGTCAGATAATAGAAGCTATAACATGGGCCATATAGAAGCATAAATATCTAAACATCAAACAGTGAAGCAGAAGGTGAGTATTTGTTAAAAACTACTGTCATAAATATCAAGATCAAAAGATGGCATTTTCAATATAATAAGAGAGATCAACCTTGGTTGATAAATGAACCATTGTTGGTGTTTTCCTCAGCAAAGTTGCTGTCTTCATTGATGGTAGTGGGAACAGAAGAAATGTGTGTCTCAACCGAGTAAGATATGCTAACATTATTCTCCATCGCCTCTGGACTTGTTGACCATTGCCTTCTCTTATGCCTAGATGGTTGACCAGAATTCTTCTTTTGGGGTGTCCTTAATGTTCTATCCGGTACTGGTTGAGGTTTGGCTAGACCTCCAACACAGCAACTGCTCTGTACAAAGATTTAACAAATGAGAGATGCTCCACATGTGAATTGCTCATGAGCATCGTACTAAAACTGTAACACAAACTAGACAACTAACAGATAGTTGTAGCTCAGTTGCGTAAGAAGAACAAATATTTGCACAGAAAAATAAATATAACCACAATGCAATTTAATCCAGCCATGAAAGATACCTACCCCATATAAGCTAAGAGAGAGTCACTTCAATAAGATAATCCATTAGCATGACAAAATGCCCATCTGAATAGCAGATATAGATGCTTTTCACACTTATTGTCAATGTAGAGTAGCAGATTCTTCTACCTGTTCCAATGAAGTTCGCATCAAAGACCTATCAGAACAGTATCATAGAATCATAGGTATGTTTTCAATCTTATATAAGAGTACCACAGTGTCTTCCACATTGGTAGTGGTTCTATAAGTCAATAGAGGGACACACACATACAATTTTTTTTCCAATATGAAAAACACCCAAAAAAAAAATGTCAACCTTGCAATCAACAGAAACTCCTATATTGAGAACAACTGAATCAACTATAGGAAGAAGAACCTCTACTACGTATTTGCCTTGACTAAGTTCATCAACATCCTTAAAGATGCCAGATCCTAGCTTCAAAAAGGAACTATGATGGAGTAAAAATATGAATACAGAAGAATATTTGGAGGGGAACCAGTACAATATGACAATGCAACATGTGGTCGAGCATTAACAATAAGTTTCAAGTTCGACCCAAAACAATCAGTTTCAACCAAAAATGGACTGGTTTCATCCAAGAGCAAACTGAAACTAACCCCAGGTTTTGGATTTCAGTCTAGTTTCAGTGGTTTTAGCTAGTTTTGATGAGAATTAACCAAAACTAGCCATGGATGTTTTCTTAATGCTTTGTTTTGATGTGTATTATTATATTGGGATTATTTCTTTATTTCTTGCAGTATATAAGCTACATTCTCAATGTTTACTAATTTCTTTTCCTTGAGCTAATGAGGTGATTGATAATCAAAGATGGCCCTTGATGGGCCAACACCTCCAAAAAGGCCCATATTATAATACAAAGACTAATGCAAAAAACTAAATAGTAATGTCTTTTTGTTTTATATAAAATAAACATAGTATTCTACAACTATGTTTTTTTACAGTCAACCTTACAAATGAGGAGAAGATCAAAATTATTATTTTTGAATTCTACTTTAAAGAAATGATGGAGACTTGAATGCAGTAGGCATCATCAAAAAGCTTCATAGTTGCTAATATAAAGAATTTTCAAGCAATTGAAGTTTGAAAAGTAAATGATATAATATTTCGTAATACAAAAAAAACCATATACTTCAGAATTTTACTTATATCCAATACTAATTTCAGCCTAAAACTGTTGATACTACATAGTTAAAGAATCCACATATAACAAAGTCGTCTAACTGCTGTGTGATAGATTTTCTTGACCTGTCATATATTTCCTTTTTTTTTTCTTTTTGAAGGTTTTCTGAATTTTATGACCAACTATGAAACTTTGCTGAAAATGCTAAAATTGAAACTATACAAGCCTGATCAAAATCAAAACAAAAAATGTGGTTTAAACTTCAAACCTTAATATGAAAATAATACTAATCAAATACTGAAACCACGCAAAAAGGTTGGCAAATGGATTGATTCCAGAGTTCAAGAAAGTAGATTTCTTCAGTCACTCATTACATCAGTCGGATCAGAATTACCTTTAGAAAAGCCTAAGCTGTTCCTAAATCTATTTAAGCACCTCATTCCCGACAAAAGTTTTCTTCAATGTCCTTTTCCTTTCCTTAAAATACCTCTTTACACCTTCATCTCTTCTACACATTTGACAGATATCCAAAATCCTCTATTGTTGAGAAGGTTGGACCCTGTTTAAATGGTGCCCCTTTGCTATTATATGAACATGAAAATGTCACCTTACTCTCCTTTCCATTATTTTATCAATTAAGCTAATCCTTGTCCTGCTATATTCATTTCTACTTTTACATCCTAAATTTTCAATAATAGCCATCTAAATTTTCATTGTTGATGTAGCATTTCCTATGGTTGCATCCTCTAGATTATTCATAATTTTAACAGCATACAGTATTTGTAGTTTGGTTATTGTCACAATTAACTGCTGCATTGATTTATTAAATGATTACACTATGACTTTGCATATTCTAGATTACCTCTGTCACCAAATTGATTGGGACCCCATTCCAATTATCCTTACTCCAATTATTTTGGTTCAACCGAATATCACAACCATTATCCACCACAACTGACATCATCTATAATTCCAATCTACAATTTTCCCAACTTTTTATCTTAAAAAGATAATATCATATCAATGAAAACTATACTACAAAATAAGACTCAAATATTAGCAGCCAGTTCATTTTATAACAAGCATTAAGAAATAGGCAGCTTAATGCCAATGGTTGCTATGGACACACAAACAGACACAAACACACAAGAGGCCTCACTACCTTGGGTTGTTCTACTACCTCCATCAATTCTCAAACCTTCTATTCTATCTTGGTGCATGTCTTAAGCCTGACTCAAACTAGACCTGACTTTTTCCACTCAGGATGTACTGCACATTCACCTGCACATACCAGCCTCTTTTTCACACATCTTGCATGCCAGAAACCACTTCACTGCCTAAGATGCCAGACTACACATCATTTCCAACCTTAGTGGTGTTCTATAAAATTTTCCCAAGTCACATGAGTATCTGAATGATCACAACACCTTAATCTCAACTTTGCCCACCTTGGTTTCAATTTGTTCGCTGATATCACATCAATGATAACTATAATGCAAACTGACATTCAGATATTAGCAGCCAGTTCATTTATAGGAAGCATTAAAAAATAAATAGCTTAATGCTGATGTTTGCTCTAGGTACACATGTGCGCACACGCGCACAGAGAGAGAGAGAGAGAGAGAGAGAGAGAGATGGCTTCACTACCTTGTGTCAACCTACTAGCTCCATCAATTCTTAAATCCTCTCTTCTATGCTGGTGCAACGATTAACCCTGACTCAAAAGTAGTCCTGACTTTTTTCACTTAGGATGTACCACATATTCACCTGAACATACAAACCTTATTTCGCACATCTTACAGACATGGAATCACTTGAATACCTAAGATACCCAACCACACATCATTTCTGACCTTATTGAAGTTACTCAAGTTACTATAGAACTTTCCCAAGTCACACAAGTATCTGATGATCACAACACTTTATAATCAAATCTCAACTTCACCTACCTAGGATCCACTTTGTTGGATATTCTATTTGAGTCATACAGGAATTTATTATACATCAAGACTTCACAATTCTTACATATTGGTTGGTATACTTACTTCCTTGGTTGATGTATTGCATTTATTTACATATATATGTATGCATTTTTGGGCTGCCAACTAAGTTTATGGAATGCATGCTTGCTTTCCTCTCCAAACTCTTGCTCAAAAATTATAAAATCTGAGACATCCCGGCCAGTTGTCATCATCTCTGGCAACCACCAACTTAGACCAGATATCAAAGCATCAGTTTACACATCCAACAATTTTATCGTTGCCCAAGAAGTAGGAGAGCACTTCAATCCTGCTACCTACTGATATATGATGCTGGACATGGTCGGTGGAGACAAACCTACTTTCTTTGACCTGGTTCGTCTTCTTATTCAGGTGGGCCCCTGTCCTTCACCTCTCTTTTTGGCCAGTCCTTCTCTTTCTCTCCCTCTGGAATGCGCTTGACTTCTGTTTTGCATTTTCCTCTGATCTGATCGATGAAGTTGAAACTAGGAAACAGAGACATCAGCAAGATAATGGTTGCTGGTGGTTTGTCAGATGATCAAATTGATCTTGTAGTCCTCAGGCCATCCCCTTTCTATCCTGCAGGTTTCATGTCAACCTGAGGTATGGATTCTTGCCAAACTTTTGTTCAAGGACTGCCCTGCTTATATTGGAATAATTCAGACTCCAGGACTCTTTTGTTGGTTTTCTCTTGTCAGAACTCCCTTAAACTTGATCTGGAGACTTCTCCTGCACGGTGGCATGTCCAGCTGAATTTTGAGCCCTGCAATTTCTTAAATTGTAGGAACAAATACCTCAACCTTGACCGAGCAGCCTATTACCGGACATGTAAGCTTTGTGAATCTATCTTATGTCTTTTCTGCTCCCAACATTTGTTGGGTTCAGTTTACCTTGACTTAGCATTCATCTGTGATTTGTAAATCAAGAACTTCAAATTGTTATGGTGAAATTTATTTGATCTTACACTGTTGGATTCACTATCAAGACATGGCAGCTATGTATTAGCACTGATACTTTTGTAGTTCCTTTTTAATTCTTTTGAATACCCTATCTGAATTCATATTTTAGCCTTGTTGCTTTATTTTAGGTGCCTTGTGTTTTATTTATTTTACACTTAAGGGCATTGTAATTGCCCAATTCTTGCTCCACATCAAACCCATAAATACCATATTGATGTGATGGAAGGCTTTGTTATGAAGCTAAAAAAGGATCTTCCAATGATCATATTCAAGGTTTGCAATCTCAATACCAAACTATATGCTGATACAAGACCAGTATGGTACACATTGTAGAAAACATAACAGTACACCATATGTGTGTGTGTGTGTGTAGTTTTCAAGATTTTTAAGTTTTCTTTATTTAGTTTTTGAGTGAACAACAGGTTTTTGAGTTCTTTTTTTGATGTTTACATGTAATATACCTTAATTTTCTATGTTACGTGCCTAAAAAGCACTACATGTTAAGTTAACTATATAACATGAAAAATACAAAATAATGACCTGATTTCCCCATATTCAACTCGAAGTCGAGCATCAAAACAAATGATGCAACAATATAAAATTCTGACCTGATTTCCCCATACTTTTATTTTTTTTCCAGCCATGGGTTGTAACATAAATAAGAAAAGAAAGAGGCAAATACCTAGATCGGACCTCTTGCTGGCAAATACCTAGATCGGACCTCTTGCTCACCCTTCCGCTCTCTACATCTCTTTATCATTTTTACCATGAGACAAAGGCAGAAAAAGGCACCAAGCCCTTTCTCCCCAATAATTGAGGCCCCAAACTAATACAGGGCCCATATCGGTGGAACCACTTGAAACCAAGCGGTTTTGTTCCGATAAGGACCAATTCAAACCAATTTGGGCACAAATGCATCTCAAGTACGATATTGTACCAACCAAATCGGGTGACTCGGTCCAATATTGTACAAAAAAAGGATAGCCAGCACAAGACTCCCACCATTGTAAAATATTGGGAAGGTTAGATTTATGCAACCCTACACCAATTTGCAAAGAGCCCAATTTCGCGTTTTGACCCCGTGATCTCCAAATCACAATGGAGGAACCTTACCACTGTATCACCCTCGATCTAATATTGTATTACCTTGGTTATATTAAGACCCTCTTTATAAAGCTTTACCTTCATGTTGATGACTACTTTTATGGCACAAATCCTAAACCTTATGTCACATGTATGGTTCGCCGAACCATCCTGAATTGGATGGATGGTTCGGGGCATGCCAAACTGTATCGACGACTGACCGGTGCAGTTCAAGCTTCCAATCAGAATGCCGCAAAGACGGAGTGAGGGAGAAGAAAAGAGAGGAACAGAGAGAGAAGAGGAGAGGAAAGGAAAGGAAAGACCCACGTGGCCCACCAAGGCCCCCAGAGGGCCGTCGAGCCTCCACATCTCCACAGTCCTTCATGAGATGCGAGAAGAAAGAGAGAGATAGAGAGAAAAGAGAAGGGAAAGGAAGACAGTTGGGGACCCAAAACACACCCGCAGAAGCCACTGTTTTGAATAGTGGCACTATGGGGGTGTTTTGGGCCATCCAGTGTCACGACGACCCTCCGCGGCCTCCCCACCACCTTCCCCTCCCTCTTCTCCTCTCCCTTCCCCTCTCTCTATCTCTCTCTCTTCTCATTTTCTCTCACAAATGACAGCAAAGTCCAGTAGGCCTCTACAGCCCTTCGATGGCCACCGTCAACGTCTCCATCGGCCTTTTTTTCCTTTCCTACTGCCCCCTCTCTTTCTCTCTTTTCCTCTCTGGTTCATCCCCATGTTTATGTTCGTTCGGGCCCAGTACGGGTTGGTATGGGGGCGTAACAACTTGTATCACTAACCGACCGGCACCAGACCCAGTTTCGAGTCAGCGATCCTTGATCACATGTGATCACGAGACTATAAGAGAGCTGCATTCAATAAAATAATCCTATCAACCCTTAACTTTTAGTTGCATGCCATAAATTTTCCTCATAATTCTTTCAAAAGTTCATGGAAAGAGGGAGCTACCTTTATTCAAGCTATTAAGCGTCCATGCCGGTGCTTGCTCAAAGATATACACAATGGTTAAAGAAATCTAAAAGGTCCTGGAGTCCTATCTAGAATTATTGTCAAAATATCATCAATTAATCCAAATAGTAGTATAATTCTACTTGACTATTGATAGCCATGTCAAATATATGATTTACATTATGCTCTATGATTCAAAACATGAAAATAACCTATTCACATGCAGTGGTAAGGCTGCATACACCTGACCCTCCTCAAACCCTGAGTGTCGGAGGTGTTGTGTAGTGGGTCCTTGCACATTATTCCTCCCACCAATTGGTCTCTACGGTTATAGTTTAAACCTCCATCTCATCAAATGTTGCACTAGATAAGTGCTTGATACCAATCTTATATATGATTCATCTCAAGTGTCAATCTAAAAATTTTAGTTTGATGGTTCAAACTTTTCATGTTCATTGTAGTTGGGCTAATGCTTGTTGGTTCTCTTTACTATGGCTAGTTTTATTACTAATCAAACTAAATTCATGTTAATTTTTATATCTTTTATTTGAATTTTCCTACTGTCACTAGATTTAGGGTTTTAAGATGAAAAAAGGGAAGAAATAGAATGATGTTGGATTAAATTAAAAATGGCTTGAAATTAGATATGTAAAAATCTCAGAAAAAATAATACAAATAATTTATGGCTTATTAGTATATATGCAAATGACATATTGATGCATGATATATTGTTTCTAGTGCATCAGAATGAAAAAGAAAAGGTCCTTAAGGGGTAAAAGCCTTAAACCCATATAGTATTATCAAATGATTCATTTGTTTTCGCTTCATTTTTGTTACTTTCCTTTTCATTAAGAAAATGCTAACATCCTTTTGAGGATCACTTTTAATTTTTCCAAACAAAATTTTGAAATTTTAATGATGACTAGACAGAGATAGTTTGTTATTTAAAACAGTGCCAAATAAGGTCAACTATTTAATATTTGCTTGGGTGTCTCTGTCATTTGCTGCTATCTCCTAAGGAGACATAATTCCAAGCTGCAATTATATTTATAACAGATAAAATTATGAAACTATAGCATACTTGGAAATTAAGCATACCACTTAGACGATGCTAAGCAACTACTATAGTTTTTTTTTTTGAGCATCTTTGCACTTCTTGTAAAAAGGAAAGGTGGAAAAAATTAGCTAAAAACAAACAAATAAACAAACTCATATTTTGCATAAATTTTATCTCTAACATACTTTTTCATTTTTCAATTCTCTACAATAAAAGCTATAGAACATGTATCAGCATCTCATTTGAATATAAAAATCATGATTTGCATTATCATATCATGTTCTGTAACTACAGCATCAGTTTATTATTAATTAAATCCTAAAATACAGATGTAGCACATCACCATCTAAAATCAGCCTTGGTGGTGATACTCCACTTGGAGGAGATTCTCAATCCAAGTTATGGGTAGTGCATAATCTACTTTAAGCAATTTCTAGCCATCAGGATAGAGAAGTCGATCGTTCAACTTTAGCTTATGTTAGCCTTCCGTTCACTTACAAAACAAAGGAGAAGAGCGAGGCTATGGAATAGTGTGACTTGGCTGCTTCCTTTGATAACTTGCTTATTCCATTTTTTAAACTATATGCATAGCCTCACACTCGCCAGCTGAGTCCATTGGCTAGTTTTGATCACCCCGAATTCGATTTCTCATGCGAGATGGACGTAGACGATATACATGTCGATCATGGACTAACTACTTATTGGATTTGAAAGATCCATTCATGGCTATTCCACTCTCTATTAGGGCTTGAATAGACTGTTCATTCAACTTGCCTAAAGCAGACTAGACTTTGTTAGATAGACAAGCTTCCTTCATAACCTTCGATCCCTTCACACCCACCAATTGCTATTCTTATTCATGATTATGCTGTTCACAAGCATTCCTGGTCAAACTGATTAGCTTGGGATCTGGGGGTTCGATGGCAGGCTTGACCCAATTGAAAAGATGGTTGCAATGTCAGGTGTATCATGCATTGGTTGGACTTTCTGAGTTCAGTCTGGGAGTTCAAAGAAGATTAGTTAAATAGCCAATGTGGACCACAAACGATAATTTGCAGTTGTTAGCCAACTAAATAGACTCAGATTTAGGAAAAAGATACAATCTAAAAGAGGTCGTTCTTGAGTACCTAAGAAATCAAACATTGAGCAAGACAGAGGCTTACACAATGGACTAATGTATCTTGCCGAATAGGTGAATTATAGAACAAATATGATGCCAACAAAATATGGGCATAACACAGTGCCAGTATATAAGTCAGTCCATGTTGGTGCATGCTTGACGACCATGCACGCATAGGGAGCCATTCTATTTTCCCCGAACCTTGGTACATGATTGGGCATGTAACCAAAATGACATTGGTACATTTCCTATCAACCCATGATTGTGGGCACGAGATAGTATGTGGTCATGAGACAGTAGTTTAATCCTTGGCTTACACTAAAACCTAGAAAGCCAATTGGCGAGCAGGAAAACCTATGAAATTAAGTTTATACAGCAAAGTAGAATATCATAAATCATATACAATATTTGGTTATATGCAATTAGGTCCATATCTGATACCAACTATGGAAGCTCTGTTTTCCTTCACAGGAAAATTTACAGTTTAGGATACAATAAACTAATAGAAATTTTGCAATGCCACAAACAAAATTGCTCTCAAATTTGCAGTCTCGATGTATAACACCTATGAATAACATCCCCAGTTTTAAACTTTACATTATGAATAACTCCGTATTAATTATAAATTGATTCTTATTAAAATATATCTCCAGTCAAAATCAAACTGGATGCTTCTTAATCAGTCAGGTCTGCAATGACAATGTTCGATTCACTACCCCAATCATCAGAGCGTCATCGCTTCACTGGTTACAGCACCACTTTCTGATTAGAGAAACTCCATATATCACCTTTACAAAATACATGACCCACTTAAACTCCAATAAACCAGCCAAATTACTTAACCTACATTTTCTCATTAACCTACATTTTCTCAATATCCAAGCTCGATAACTTTCTCCCAAATGGCAACAAAGATTCATCAAGAAACAGATAAACCAAGTAAAAGGTACCATAAGCAAACAAACAATGATAAGACCTGTCCATCCTAACCCTAATCCACATACAAGATATTATACATTCAATCATAACATCCAAAGCATAACTTAGTTTAACAATCATTCGGTATCGCGGTTGAACGCTGATAAAAATTAGATAAACAACAATAAGAGAATCGTATTTATAATATTAAAAGAAAAGCCTAAAAAAGTGTAACAAATCAATCGTAACTGAATCAAATCAATCCCAAGTCGAAATCATCACCAAAAATAAGCAATTGAAAGAGAACCAGAGAACAGGCCAAAAGGATCCATCGATCTAGTTGAATTTGTCCCAGTAACAAAACCATGGAGGACAAATCGACCTTTTCGAGATCCGCTAACGATCGATTGGATGATAAATTCGATACTTCTTTCTTCAAATCGAGGAATCGTCCTCGGGATTTCGAATTGGATGAAGCGATTTCCCGAAAGGGGAAAAAAGGGGAGGAGAGAAAAAAGTCCATACCTGGGTGTGCGGCGGAGGACCTTCTTTAACCTTCGGGAAAGAAAAGAACGAGGGGGTGGGAGGGGAGACTTATAGCACTTCCCTGTTGAGTAAAATGCTGCGGGGCCCAGACCTGGTACGAAGAGATCGGGAGAGATTGGAGGTTTTCCGTAGCCATGTGTCATAAAATTATTGGTTTGTTTACCACGACGAGCACATGCAACCAATATGCTCATGCCATATGGCAGAGACATCTTTTTGTCTTGTAATTGAGCCAGGAGTCGCTGGCGTACAAGGTTGGCGAGGTGTCAAAATCCTAAGTAACAGCTAGTTTTTATTTTTTCTTTAAAAAAATTAACAGCTGGTTTGCACGTGAATCTTCAATATGATTATTACTCAAAGATAATTATATTGCAAAATTTATTAATATAATGATGATTATATGCAGTATTGCGAATGATATATTTATAATTTTTTAATATGTATATCTTCTAAACATGTAAAATTGCATGATATATATATAAAGCAACAATTTGCATCCATATCCTCATAAAAATATTTGTTTTGTATATAAAAGGAACAACTGTGTGGACAAAGGGTGCCATTCAAGTAAATTGGGTTAGGTTGGGGATAATCCTAGTTTGACCAACCCTTTCTATTATCTCTGAGTCAACCCAACTTGTACAGGGTTTGCATCTTAAGCCAAGTTGGGGTTGGATAGATTAGTTTTAGGTCGAATTGGGATGGCACAATTATCAAATCAAGTTATATAGATAGGTAAGATTGGATATTTTTGTCAAGCCAATACATTATTACTTTAAGATTTTATTGTATACTGTCATACCTTAAATCTGAGACATAACATGGACATGCCACTAAAGGATGGAGCCCATGATAATATGAAGCCTATCCATCATAGTCTACTACAATCTCTTATAAATAAAATATAATAAAAGATTTAATTCTATTATTCATCAAGTAAATAAATTAAGATTGGCTCAAAACATCTACATCTAATATCAAATATCAAATCCATATCTCAAAACTTATCAATAGATATCTACAAGTCCATGATCATCAAATAATTTTCAAATTTGCTATGCAGAACCCCAAGCCTGAATTCTTCATCGATCTTAACATTATTTCTCTGTAAAAAAATAAAATAAAAAAATATGAGATACACTAACTCAGTGAGTAGAACCTATGCTTCTTTACTGGATCAAGCATAATTTTTTTATGATAATATAATATTTAAAAAATAATAGATATTATAAAAATTAAATATTTCATAAAATATATAATAAAATAAATTATAAACCAATCATGCATGCATGAATCATGAATATTTCGTAAACATAAATCGAAATCATTCTTATCATGTATCCAAATCATATTTTAAAATTTTATCCATAAATATTCGTACTACAGTTACTTTATATCCATGACAGAGCCAGTGTTCTTAATCGATAGAGTTCTTATTTCATATGTCAACTTTATATCCATTCGCAAGGTCTGTGTCTTATAGATACTAGTTCCGGATATCGATCTTCCCATAAGATTCACTCATAGCTATCTGAGAGTCTTTGAAATCTTATCTTCTTTTTAAAACATACATATACATAGATAAGAAAATAATAAAATTTATACTTCATAAACATGCTATTTCCATAAAATATATTCATGGAATCAATGGTCACAATAAAACATACTGTTTTATATTTTATATGTTGATCTTTATTTTATAAAAAATATGATTTCATCAATAACTGATCATTTAAATTAAAAATATAATAATTTAAAAATAAATAAAGAGTATAAGATCCACTTACCTCGTTCATCATAGATCTTTAGACTTTATTAAGAGAAACAAGTAATCCTATTTAAAATATCAAAAATAACAAACTTCTATTTCATAAGTTCAATAGAATTAAATTATAAGAAAAGATGACCATTGATCGGATGGTCGGTCTAACAGTGTGTTCGTGCACTGGAGCAATATAATTCAGGATTTTTTGACCTAGAATCAGATCTAAACGACTCAATCAAGGAATCATGAAGTATAAGTTGAATCAAAATCAAGATCAATCAATAAAGTTCATTAATAATGAATCTCAAGAATACTAGACATGTCTGACATGAGTTTGACACATAGCACGAATATCAAAGCAATTTCAAATCATCTTATCGAAGTCAAAATGGATCTCTAAAAGAAAAAGACACGACTCGATAGAGATTCATAGGTATTCTTAGAGAGAGAAAGTAGGTGAAGAGAGAGAAAGTAGAAAAAGAAAATGGAGAGAATTTTTGTATTCCTCAAAAGAGGAATCTATAATCAAGATTATCATGGATCATGTCATAAATCAGATGCTATGAATTTCTGGCAAGAGCTAGGCTAGGATCTGACCTAGTACATGGATATCAAAATGATTCCAATTTTTTTTTGGGTGCATCATCTCAAGTTCATAGAATCCATAGATCAGAGGAGGAGAGGATGGAGAGAGAAAAATCTAAAGAGAGAAGGGGAGAGGGAAAACCCTTCTTTTTTTTTCTTCTTCTTCTTTCTTTTCTTTTCTTCTTCCTTTGCTTGGTCGAATAGGGGATGGTGGTCTGTGGTGGTTGATTGCTGGAAGACCGATGATGGGCGGCAGCAACAAGCGACCAACGGTGGTGGAACAAAGGATGGCCGACAGCAAGTGGCCAGCTAAAAAAATAAATAAATCTCAAAAAAAAGGAGACCACCTCTTTTCATGAATTTTTTTCGATCATTAATCGATCATCGACAGCCATGACCTTTAAAAAAGGTAGTGAGTAGGTGGGGGTCACGACCCAAGGGTGTGGCACCACGGGTGATTGCATCGATGGCCGAAATAAGGTAAAAAGGGCTCAACCAAACAGGAGAAAAATAGGACCTTCATTCTCTTAGATTTTTCAACAAGTCTGACGGTCGGTAGCCATATGCAATAGCATGAGAAGAAGGAGAAAAAAGAGATAAAGAGGGGCCTGACTTACCTCGAGCTCCGATAAGATCTCTAGCGGCGAACATGGTGAGGGCGTCCACGATTTCAATGGTAGGAATCAAGGAGAAGAAAAATGAAAGACCGGTGCTCGTCGTGGCCTAGTTTGGAGGAGGAAGGAGGGGATTTTATAAAGAATTTTTCTGGGCTTTTTGGTTCCCTAGGAGATCGATTTCTAATCGATCATGGGGGAGAAGAAGACTCCTATTAGGAGTCTTCAAGTCCTTCTCTCTTTTTTTTTGGTTTTTTTCTTTTTTTGCCTTAAGATATGTGTGGAAACATATTTGAGGTCAGGTATCACATTCTACCCCCTTAAAAAAAATTTATCCTTGAAACTTGACATATTTTCTTAAACTTTGAAAGTACTTAATCCTTCATGTCATCCTCGAACTATCAGATAATCTCCCTCTCAAAGTACTTGCTTCATAAAATCTCTATATTAAAATAAAAAAAAATCATGTGGCATTTTAAAACTATAGTCTTTCATTCACAATACATATTTAATTATCTCAATCTCTTTCAAATGAACACTAACATCTCTACCTCGGATTAAAATGCATAATTCTTTACCCATGAAACGTATTGCTCTTAATTAACTCCATGTAGAAAGCATGTTTAGCCCAATGTACTCTAAATGGTTTAGAAGGTGATTTGAGTATAGAATGCTCTCCATGATCTATTGTCTTCTTTTTTCTTTAAATCCTCACATGATTTAATGATTAAACATTTTTATCTTAATAAAACCTCAAGCCCTTACAACCATATGGAGTAACAATATTAAATCTAAAAAAATGAGATCCATGTTAAAGCATTCTAGGTTCGAGCCTAACCAAAAAATTGTCAATCTGTTAACAATAAATTTGAGATGTCCAACTTAGGTCAAGAATCGATAGCATTGTCTTTTCATTATCAATAAAATTCTTTCTTATTTGAAAACTAATATCTTTCATCATAATATCTTTTGAATCAAAGAATTAATATTTATATACAGTTCAAACAACCATAATTCCATCGCACACTCTATTCTAAATTTATTGAATTATGTAAGTTTCTCCATTAAATTATGATAAGAAATATCACTTTATATTAGAATCTAAGAAAAATCCAACCTTCCATTCATTTAAAAAAAAAAAAGAACTTAGAGCAAGAGTTTCTTTGTCTTTACTATACCTCGAGCATGTCACATCAAGATTAAGCCTTGATCTATTTTTTATATTTGAAATCATTGTATAAGCTTTACCACTCATCTAGAATCCAATATATCTACAATTAATTTGAAGTGAGTTAATCCTGAATTTATTTGAGAATTAATAGGATGATTCCAAATCAATCTTTTTTTGTAAAATGATTAGCTCAAATCTTCAACAAATTAGAAGACCTCGAATCAATATCATTGTGAGTAGACTTAATTTGATTATTTCTTATGGACCTTCCTTCATCATGACCCTTAGCATCAATAAATAAACCGACATGAAATCTTGTTGTTTATTTGTTAAAACTCATATAAGTCTTTCAAAAATTTAATAACAATGTCAGTCCAAAAATCTAGATTATGACAAAATAATTAATATGCCCCATTGCCTCCAACAAACATAAGAAAGATTAAGTAATCTAATCCAAAAAATGGTAATATAAATTATTACAGATTCCACTAATATATGTATGTCATGCTCTCACAATAAAATCCAATCCACCAATAGAACCAAATATTTTTTTACTTACATATAAGTTTCATATATAATCCTCTTGTAGGTCTAATACTCAAAAAATATCTCTCTCTTATATGATGAAAAAAAAAATTTCTCAAGTCACATCCAAAGTAACTTCCTTTCTAAAATTGTAATGATTAAATAATCAACATCAAAAGTCACAAGATCTTTATCCATATCGAGTTTAAAATTTTAAAATCATCTAAAGAGCAATTGAACAGGTATATACAACACAACATAACTTATCAGTATAACATCCAATATTCAAAGATCAATATCTTTTAAACTTAGGTCAAATCCTACTTAATAAAATCTAAGACATTACTCACCATTTTTGTTATACGCATCATTTGCCACTTATGCATAAATTTTATCATAATACCCATTGATCTAAAATCTAGACTTTGAATTTTTCTGCTACTTCTATCATATTCCTAGTGATCATAAACTTATACTTAAATCTTACTTAAGTCATAGTCCCTATTGATCATAGCCTAAGCTTTGCTATTACTTATGCCATGCCCTAATCACATATGCCACAGTCTCAAATGATCATAACCTATGCTCTGATACTATAAAATATTATATCCTAAATCCAAGACATAACACGGCCATACTACCGAGAGATGGAGCCCACGATAATATGATGTTAGATGTGTGACCTAGAAAGGCAATTATTGGCTGACACATTGTAATTTTCAGGACATAAGTTTGCACTTGATTTATTTAAATATGAATAATTATTTTTATTCTAGAGTAATGTATCCTGAAATTATCTAAGGAGTTAATGGTCAATGATATATATTCTCAAGAGTTAAAAATTTAAGATATGTGTCATTATAGATTAATTCTTAAACTACTTCTAGTCGATGATCATCATAGGGATGATGATTAATCTGACTAGACTGATGCATGGATCATTTTTTTTGATAGACAGATCTTGAGTCTATAATGTGAAAATACTGGAGCAAGAGTGCAGGGGTTGTTAGAGAAGAATGGTACTGAACGTGAGCAAGAATGAAAAGTCATATGGATGCCTACTCACTCATCAGTGACTTTTCGATGCTGCAGTTGTATGAGTGGTTCTTTAACCTGCAGTATCTTGATTACTCATAGTGAGATTGCTGACTGCACATAAATATAGTCTCTAGCCATATTGATCCTTGTAGTGGATGTTAGCTGCGGTAAATTTACTGTAGAAATAGGAGTGTACTTATAGGAGATCATCAACCTTAGTAGTTGAAGAATAGTCCTACATGACCTAAAAGGCTAAGTCCATAAGTCTGTGGCCACAGTAGTATGATTATGGAAAAAATTTTTATAAGATTCATGATTGGACTCGAGCTAATTAAGTCTGACATATGATGGATACTTAGAATTTGACGAGGTTTCATGACCTGCATCCTATCGAAACTCTCGATAGAAGAACTTGATCACACGGTAACTACACCTACGAGTTTATTTTTTTATTCTACTATATTGATACTACATGCTGCTAGGTATCATTGGTGAATTATGAAAATTCGCTAGGATTATTTTTGGATCAACGATCCTTGTTGGGATGAGTTAGAATTGTTCTAGCCCATCGAAAAGAGTTTCAATGATACTGTAATAGAGATCACAGTATGTCTCACTATCAGATAGAATAGAACCTAAGGAATTGCACATAAAAGGTACTCATCCTAATCAACAGCTTGGATCATAATTAAATTATCAATTAGATTGACAGTTTGGATCAATTTGTAAGAGTTACAAATTTGAAAACTACTAATTATTAGTATAAGGGATTTAATTATAAGTATTGTAATATAATTAGGTCTAATTAAATTATTGATCAAGTTCTAATTAATTTAAATCAGATTTGATTTAATTAGATTTGACTTAATTTATGGCTAATTGGATTTAATTATTTAAGTAGGACTTAGATTACAATCCTGATTAAAATAAAATTGACAGTCTTTTCGAATTAGATTCGAATTGGACTCGAATTGGATTCGGATTGAACCTAATTGAACCAGATGCCTTAGCTCACTTTTATCTGGGCTTCTCTCTCCTTATTTGGGTGCCCAAGAGGATTGAATCAAACCCATTTAGAGGCATAGATTTTATGGAAGGGGTGCATGCCACCTCTGGATGAGATCAAGAGGGGCGCACGCCTTGGCATGTTTCAGGTGCGCTCACCACTAGAATCCATGTGAAGGAATGAGAGGGGCACACATCCCTCTCTGGTTTCAACATGAGGAGAAGGGAAAGAGGGCACATGCCCCCTCTCTCTCTTGCTTGGATGAGGACAAGTGGCTGCCAAGTATTAGCGCCCATTTTACCTTCCTATTTGGGAGAGATCATATTCCTTTAGAGATTGATTTTTTTTGAAAAAAAATTCTGATTTGAGGGAAGGTGTCATCATGAGATAATGACCAGCCATTTTATCCCGATTGGTTTGAATTTTGAATTCAAGTCAAGGGTCTATAAATATGGCAGCCTTTTAGGGTTTGCAAGGTGATCATAAAAAATCAGATTTTCTAGAGTCATCTCCTTGTGTTAACACCACCTCTCTGTCCTTTCTTCCACATCCAAACATCCTTTCTCCCTTTAGATAGGATCTGAGAGAGAGAAATTAGAGAGAGAAAGAGAAGAAAATGAGACTTTCTTCTCTTCTTAATGGTCCCATTCAGATCCCATTAGATCAGCGCGATGAGATCGTGCTACAGTCCTGTTCTTCGAGATCTAGAAGAAGGAGATCCAGATCCAAGTAAAAGAGTGAGGCCTGTAAAGTGCTAGCTTTTCGGTAGCCTCAGTGCTCCGATCATATCATCTCCATATGGATACCAGCAAAGGTCGAACGCTTGCACAGCTACGTCAAAAATTTCAGACATCCACAGGATCCGATCCGAGGAAGGAGAAGGATAGCGGTTAAGATAACTAATTTCTCTTCCTTCTCTGTTTTATTTTTAGATCCAAAATTTTATTTCATAGCATATTAATCAATTCTTAGGTCATTTCTTGATTAGATCTAGGCATGATTTTAATATCAAAATTATTTTAATATTTATCTTTCGCTACTTCCTTTCATGTGATAAAAATTTGTATGCGAATCATCTAGAAATCCTTCAAGTGATACCAAAGCCATATCGATTTTTAACATACATGGAATAAGGTTTAGATTTGAAATAAATGATCGTGTATGTGATACATGTCGTAGATCTAAATGATTGTGTATGTGATACATGTGGTAGATCTAATTTTTCATATATGTGATACATGTAGAAGATCTAATTTTTCATGTATATGATACATGAGGTAGATCTAAATTTTTATGTATATGATACATATTATAGATATAAATTTTATGTATGTGATGCATGATATAGATCTAATTTGTTTTCTTAGTAGCCTAGTACTCAGATGAAGGGAAGGAAAACTGTTCTCTTCGAATAGCTCAGGTTGTATCTCAAATTTTTTATTAATCTACATGAATAAGGATCAAATCCTTACCTAATTAAGAATCAGAGATCAATTCTTCAAAAATCTGAAATAAATCTTTACGGTGGTTTAAAAGTACAAACCCTCTACTTCGCATATACGTCAGACGATGCAGGAAAGCGGGATGAACTTCGATCAAATCACCTTCGCAATCCAATCAAATGAGGGAGGAGAGGTGCTTGTGTGACGCTTCACACCAGTAAGGGGGACACCCAAGATGGGCCCCATGCCAAGGGAGGAGGGGCGGCTAGGATGAAGAGAAGCCAAGGAAGGAAGGAGGGAAGGAGCTTCCTCTTCTCACGCCTTTCTCTCTCTTTCTCTCTTCTCTCAATCTGATTTGTTTGCTATACATCCATAGGTAGATACCCTCTTTATTTATAGATGATTTTTATGACCCAATAAGTATAGGACTTCTAATTCAAACATACTTTGAATCAGTCCAATACTCATAAAAGAAGGATTCCTATAAGAGATAGAATTACTATCACACATGACAACCACATTGCATCCATTCCCACACCCACATGGGATGCCCACAATGAGCAAGATTCCAAGTGTTGGTCGGCCCATAAGAGAAAAATTTTCAGTGCAAGTAGGATTTCTCATATCTCATCCAAAATAGATCCGATTCGAATCCAATTCAAAACTGATTCAAAATAATTTCGAAAAGCTGTCAATTCCAAACTCTTTAGGACTTTTGTACCAAGTTTAATATAAATTTTTAGATCCAATTAAGCCTAATTAATTTAGATCTAATTTAAAATTAATTAGTACTTAAATCTAATCTTTCATATGCTCTATGAATCATAGATCAAAAATTATTCATCTCCGGGATCGAATCTGAACCTCATGTATAGTGCTAGCTAGACATAGTCAACTCTTCAATCCTGTTTGATCTATAACTTAATTCTTAATTAAATTAGCTTATATATTCAATCAAATCAAATACTTTCAAATTTGACACATAAACATAGGTCAATACTTTCTTACGGCATCTGACTTGTGTGTATGATTCCATAGGTTCAAACACTAAGCCAGTAGCATAGGAACCGATTCCAGTACTAATCAAGATATCATCTAGCAATAATTTTCGATGTTCAGATAGATCAAATTATCACAAAAAAAAATTGCAGAACCCATGCACATGGTTACCACATAATTTATCCTTTTAACTTTGAATACTCTAGAATGATCTCAGATTAACTATCAACTGAGATTGCTTCATCCACATTGCATTTCAACCTTTTAAATCCATCTCACGAATTATCCTGATCAAGATTTTACATAACTGAAATACAGCGATACATCAACTCCAATAATTCAGAGGGGTCAATCTTATCTTGATCCACACACAGACTTTGTAAGTACTTAATTGTACCCAGTAGCCTTTTGTTACTGCATTAGAAATCTAGATAGTCCGACACCAAAGCACAATGAATTGCTTGCAAGTCACCATGATGATCTCAGGTCTGAAGGATACTTATACCCATATGCTTCGCGAGCAGTTTTTGACAGTAAAATGCTCAGCAGGTGAGTCATTTATTTCGTAACGATGTACTCTTACATCTCACCTATATGCCATATCAATGTCACCACACTCCTTGATTAAGAAGACAACCAACCTATATGGCACACAATGATCTCCACTCGATAAACGTCATTATCCTGTAATGACGTATCATTTGATCGTGAACATATTTAAAAACTATATGATAAATTTTTTTTTATCATACACTAATATAGTTCTAAGAACTTCATCACAGCACAAGAGTTTAAGAAAGATATAATTTTATAATGAAAAATACCAGAATAACTATTATTCACTAATCAATGATTTATATACAATGATGAACTCAATCATCACATAAATGATTTTAGGATATAATTCTCAACAACTTTCACTTAAACTAAAGCCAATCGAGACAGTATCTTATACTCATCTTCTATTTGAAGTCATCGAACTCTTTGATCTCCAGAGCTTTAGTAAAGGGGTTAGCTAGATTCTTCTTTTCGTCGATCTTCTAAACCTCAATGTTACCTCAATTCACGATCTCTCATGCCAGATGATAGCGGTACAGAATATTTTGATGCGATGATGCGACTTTGATTCTTTTGCCTGAACCATGGTACTGGAGCTATCACAGTACAGTAAGACAGGACCATCAATAGAAGATGTAACTTCCAGCTCGGTGATGAACTTCTGCAACCACACCACCTCCTTTGCAGCATCCGATGCAGCATTGTATTCCACTTCGCATACAGAATCGGCTACAGTATATTGCTTGAAACTCTTCCAACAAACAGCTCTTCCATTCAGAGTAAATATGTAGTCCGACATGCTTCTGTTGTCATCATAATTTGATTGAAAACTGAAATCAGTATATCTCACAAGTTTTAGATCAATGTCTCTATAGATAAGCCATTAATTTTTAGTATTTCTCAAATACTTAAGAATTGCTTTCGCAATCTTTCAATGCTTCTCATCCGGATCAGACTGGTACCTACTCACTACCTCTAGTGAATAGGCTATATCCGGTCTCGTATATGTCATAGCATACATGATAGATCCCACTGTCAAAGCCTATGGTATTATACTCATATGCTCTCTCTCCTCATGAGTTGTCGGATAATTCTTCTTGAAAAGAGTAATTTCATAGCCTATCAGAAGATAGTCTTTTCTGAAATTATCCATATCAAACTACTTCAATAAAGTATCGATGTACATAGATTGAGACAATCCAAGCAACTTTCTACATCTATTCTTATAGATCTTCATCACTAGGATGTAGGATACTTCTCCCAAGTCCTTCATGGAGAACTGTGATGATAACCACAGCTTCACACTCTACAAAATCGAAATATTATTTTCTAGTAACAGTATGTCATCCACATACAGCATAAGAAAGATGACTACAGAATCGATAGGCCATTTGCAGATGCAAGGCTCTTCTCCATTTCTAACGAAACCATAAATTTTGATTATCTTATCAAAATGCATATTTCAACTCCTAGACGCCTGCTTAAGTCCATAAATAGACCTATTCAGCTTGCACACTTTCGACTCATCTATAGATGTGAACCCTTCAGGTTGTATCATATACACCTCTTCTTCCAATTCTTCGTTAAGAAAAGTGATTTTGACATCCATTTATCAGATCTCATAATCTAAGTGTGCAGTGATACCAAGTATAATCCAGATAGACTTGAGCATTGCCATAGGAGAGAACGTCTCGTCATAGTCAATACCATAATGCTGACAGTAACCCTTGAAAACTAGACGAACTTTATAGGTCTCTATCTTCCCATCCACTCTTTTTTTAAAAAAAATCTATTTATACCTTATGAGTTTTATCTCTTCGGATGGATCAACTAGTGTTCATGCGTCATTGATCTCTATGGACTCCATCTCGAATTTCTTGGCCTTAAATCATTTTTGAGAATCGAACCTTTACATGGCCTCCATATAGGTGATTGGATCTTCATCGTTCTCATCAAGTTCGATGGAATCACCATCCTGAATCAAAAATCATAGTATCTGTCTGGCTGACGTGGTACTCTACCAGATCTTCTTAATGGCACCTTTACTGACTTCGGATTTGATTCTCCAATCAAATCCAATTCTATGTGTCGGTCCTTCCACCTCATAAACTTCATCAAGTTCAATTTTACAGGCATTAGTTCCTTCACTAAGAAACTTCTTTTCCAAAAAGACTGTCTGGCTACTGACAAATACCTTTTGTTCTACAGTGAGGTAGAAGTAGTACTCTTTAATTTTCTTTAAGTATCCTATGAACAAGCATCTATAGAACTTCGATCCAAGCTTATCTATCTTTAAATACTTGAAATAAGCTGGACACCCCCAGACCCTAAGGTGTGAGAGCACCGACTTACGTCCAATCCATATCTCATATGGAGTTTTATTGACAGACTTGCTCGGTAGCTTATTCAAAATCTAGCAGGTAGTTTCTAGAGCATATCTCCAAAAGAAGATTAACAGACTTGCAAAGTCCATCATAGATCGGACCATGTCTAACAAGGTTCAATTCCTCCTTTCAGACACCCCATTATATGGTGGTATTTCAAGAGGGATCCATTATGAAAGAATCTTATTTTCTTTTAGATATGTCAGAAAGTCACTGGTGAGGCATTCACCTCCCCAGTCTAATCGAAGGGTCTTAATACTCTTCTCAATTTATTTTTCTACTTCAAAATAGAATCGTTTGAATATTTCAAATGATTCTGACTTATGCTTCATAAGATAGACACATCTATAACTCGATAGATCATTTGTAAATATAATGAAGTAGTAGTATCCTCCTCTGATACTTATGTTCATAAGTCTGCATACATCAATATGTATTAGACCTAGGACATCGCTGGCTCTTTCATCCTTTCCCTTAAAAGGTGACTTAGTCATCTTGCCAAGAAGACAAGATTCGTAGGTTAGTAATAATTCACAATCATCTATCTTAAAGATACGTTCCTTGATCAATCTGTCAATTCTATTCTTGTTCACATGACCAAGCCTATAATGCCAAAAATAAGATTCATTGACATTATCTAATTTAGGATATTTGCTGGCTATGTACATTACACTAACAAATCGTGATATTATGTATATGCCATATTTGAATTGTCCATACATAATTACAATATCATTTATAATGATATTACAAAAATTATTTTTTATTATAAACTTAAAATCAAGTTTGGCCAAAAGGCCTACAGAGATGATATTCATCAAAAAGGATGGACAATAATGACAATATCTAATATGACACTACTGGACTCAAAGACAAACTGCAAAGTTTTCAAGGTCAGAACTGAAATAAGACTTCCATCTCCAACATTCAGAAACCGCTCGCCCTCATGAAACTTCTTACTTATCTGTAGTCCCTTGTGAAGTAACCGCTTGCTTATTTCTCTTATTCTTAGGTCTGTTTGGGTCAAGGGTGGCTATGTAAACAGAATAATTTCTCTTCCAATGACCCAGCTTTTTACAGAAGAAGTACTCTACCTGGCTCTTATCAATTTTTGATGATTTGCTCTGCTTAAGATCGATGGCATGAAATTTCTGTACCTTTTTCTTCTTTTCTCTCCTAGAAGATCGATGACTTGTTGATGAACCTCTCACTAACTTTACTGGCTCCTTTTGGAGCTGGCGATCCTTCTCAAAAGTCTATAGTAATCCTAGCAAACCATGACAGTTCACCGCAGGCTTCATCATTCTATAATATCTAAGAAAGGATAGGTAGGATTTCGGTAGCGAATTAAGGATAGCATCTTTGCCTAACTGTTCATGCAACGGAAAGTCAAGTTTGTCAGGCGTTCAATCTGCTCAATCATATACAATACATGATCGGTGACTGAAGCCTCCTCTTGCATACGGGCATTGAATACTGCACAGAAAATTCTGTGTCTCTTTGCATCCTCTGAGGTGCTGAAGGACTCATTCAACATTTGAATGATCTTCTCTGGCTGTGCATCCTCAAACTTATTGCTAAGTTCGTCGTTCATAGCTATCCTCATCACGTAATGCACAGTCGTGCGATCATTGAGCCACTTCACGTAAGTGTCTCTTACGGCATGAGGAGCATTGACTGCAGGTTCTTCAGATGCCTCATCCGTAAGGATATATAAAATCCTCACGTGCTCCAAGATGATCTTCAACTTTCAATACCAGCTATCGAAGTTGGATCCGATGAGCTTGTCACTATCCAACAGCATATGGAAGGATAGTGTGTTGGCTATAACTAAAAGAAAAACATAAGCTTATTAGTATATGAATTACTTTTTAATCCCAAAGATATGGATTTTAGTTCAAAGGTCCTTCCACTATTTTTACGAATTGATAACCTCTACCTCCAACTCGAAGAATTACATTAATTTTTTAGCAGGTATTAGAATCCATACAGACTGTATTTGGATCCGAGTGTGACTCAACCAATCCTAGTGCATCCATGGATAGGTTCATAATCAATTATTTCTTCAAATACTTTCTAACAATTAGATTTTGCCCTAGATATTCCTTCAGCAAGCATGTGGCGTCTCCACTGAAAATCCTGATGAGATCCAACCATTAATATGACAACACCAAATGTATCCAACAAATGGATGTTCAGGTCTGAGTGTGACTCAGCCAATCAGAATATTGATCTGAAAGTATATCATGATGATCATATAATGAATAATAATTTCAATACGTAATAGACACCAGGCGTGTGGCACCTCCAATGCCTATTTGGAATATTAGACTCATTATCACGCATCATAATGGGAGGCTATGATCAAGTTATCTTATAACTCTATCATTTTATAGACTCAAGAATTTACAGGATTTGATTTCATTGACCTGAGAATAAGAGAAGAAGATGACCTGCAAGCTGCAAATCCTTTCACTGACTTCACCAAGTCATGTAAGAGATTAAACACAAGCTGGTCTAAAGACACCTAAATCAGTCACACTGATTCACCTTAATGGCATGGCTCTGCACGAATCGACTAGTGATCTAATCAAAATATAATCTACCATATTGGTCAGGTAAGTGAGATCAGTGGGAGGGATGTGTCCTTAACTCATCATAGATGCATCTAAATGAATAGCTCTCAATTAAAAACTACTTGATTGAATCTATCAAACTTACCTTAGATACCAACTGGTTAATTAGTTTTAATTTTGTCTATTAAAAGAATCAAGCTCAACCATGGAGCCATGATCATGATCCATTTATTAAGGTCAAACATATGGACTTGATCAAACTTCAACTATTATGATTGATCTGGAAAAATTCTGATCAAATCTAATTCAACACTTGATTAGATTTAATCAATTTTTCTACTAGATCTATATGTGTTTCTAATCCTGGGTCTAACCCATTAGAAGGACCTAATTTAAGCTAATCCTTTGTCCATCGATTTATGTGATGTCATAAAAATTTTTAATTCTCATATCTAGATCATTCAAACTTAATTCAAAATTAGGTGTGTGAAATATATATTTCAGTCTGTAGAACTATTCTATCAGGATTTCAAGTGAAGCATACCATATGTTTCAATTCATGAAAATAAATTTTTATAATATATTTAATAATTAAACATACATAGATATGATTTAAACTTCATACATACATCTCATACATCATGACAACTTTTAGATCAATACCGATTACATCTTATATAACATGCTATTTAGATTTAAAATAATTTTATACTTGAATTATATCTTATTGTAATAAATCATAAATCATTTTAGATCTAAATTAAATATATTTATGATTATAATAATTTATAAAAATTTATTCATTTTTTTTCTTCATGAAATCGGATCACAGCGACACCCCTACACGCCATGAGAGAACCCGTCGAATAGGCAAAAGAGAAATTAATCTCTTCGATCTCTTATGATCGAACGATCTGGTGATCTTATCAATTCGAGTACTAAGCTACTAAGATCTAAAATTTAATTTCATATGTAATTACATCAACATGTAATTATTGATAAAATAATTTTATGTCATGAACATGTCTTTGATTTCATTAATCATATTCTTCATCTAATCTAATTAGATTTGATATATTATATACATCATATCAGATCTGAAATACATCTTATACTGATTATAAAATATTAATTTCAGATTTGATATCATATAAAAAATTAATTAGATGCAAACATGAATGCATAAGGAATAAATTTTTGATAAAATCTATTTTCATGCAGTACTGAATTTCGATAGGATTCAGATCTCAATATCCATCAAAATGGATCTAATTCAAATTTGAAATAACCTCTACTTCTTAATAAAAATAATAATACTAAAATTTTATTAAAATAAATTTAAAATAAATTTTAATTTATATTATTATTCCAATAAATATTCAGTAACAGCAAAATTCTGTTATGATAATCTTATAACAACCTTAATCAATAATTGATTAGGCTCATCTAATCCAATAAAAATCAGATCAAAAATTTTATATAAATAAATCAAATTAGATTTAATATCTAACATAAAATTTTAATTACATAAAATATATAATTAATTTAAAAAAATTCATATATGTATGCATGTATTTCAGCCCCGCTCTGATACCAATTGAAGGAATAGGAAACTATTTTTCTTCGGATAGCTCAGATTGTATCTAAATTTTTTTTATTAATTTATATAAATAAAGATTAAATTTTTACCTAATTAGCAGTAAAATCAGAGACCAAATCTCTAAAAATCAGAAATAAACCTTCGCGGAGATTTGAAAGTACAGATCCTCTACTTCGCATACACGCTAGACGACGTAGAAAAATAGGATGAACTCCGATCAAATCACCTTCGCAACCCACTCAAACGAGGAAGGAGAGGTGCTGGTGTGATGCCTCACACCAGCAAGGGAGACACCCAAGATGGGTCCCATGCCAAGGGAGGAGGGGCGGCAAGGATGAAGAGAAGCCAAGGAAGGAAGGAGGGAAGGAGCTTCCTTTTCTCACGCCTCTCTCTCATTCTCTCTTCTCTCAATCTAATTTGCTTACTATGCATCCATAGGTAAAGATCCTTTTTATTTATAGATGATTCTCATAACCCAATAAGTATAAGACTCTTAATTCAAACATGCTTTGAATTAGTCCAATACTCATGAAAGAAAAATTTTCACATAAGATAGAATTACCATCACATATGACAACCATATTGCACCCATTCTCACACCCACATAGAATACCCACAATGAGCAAGATTCTAGATGTTGGTCGGCCCATAAGAGAAGAGATTTTCAATGCAAGAAGGGTTCCTCATATCTCATCCAAAATGGATCCGATTCGAATCTAATTCGAAGCTGGTTCGAAATAATTTTGAAAGACTGTCAATCTCAAATTTCTTAAGATTTTTGTATCAAGTCTAATTTAAATTTTTAAATCTAATTAAGCCTAATTAATTTAGATCTAATCTAAAATTAATTAGTACTTAAATCCAATCTTTCATATGCTTCATGGATCATAAATCAGAAACTGTTCATCTTCGGGATCGAACATGAACCTCATATGTAGTGCTAGCTAGATATAGTCAACTCTTCAATCTCGTTTGATCTATAACTTAATTCTCAATTAAGTTAGTTTATATGTTCAATCAAGTTAAGTACTTTCAAATTGGACACATAAACATAGGTCAATATTTTTCTACAGTATCTGACTTGTGTGCGTGACTCCATAGATTCAAACACTAAATCGGTAGCAAAAAAATTAATTCCTATACTAATTGAGATACCACCGAGCAATGATTTTTGATGTCTAGATAGGTCAAATTATCACAAAAAAATATTTCAAAACTCATGTACATGGTTACCGCATAATTCATCCTTTTGATCTTGAATGCTCTAGGATGGTCTCAGATTAACTGTCAACCGAGATTATTTCATCTATATTATGTTTCAACCTTTAAAATATATCTAATAGATTATCTTGATCAAGATTTTACTAAATTAAAATACAGCGATACATCAACTTCAATAATCTGGAGGGATCAATCCCATCTTGATCCACACACAGACTTCGTAAGTATTTGACTATACCCAGTAGCCTTCCGTCACTACATTAGAAATTCAGATAGTCTGACATCAAAGTACAATAAGTTGCTTGCAAGTCACTATGATGATTTCAGATCTGAAAGATACTTATACCCATATACTTCGTGAGCAGTTCTTAACAGCAGAATGCTCAGCAGGTGAGTCACTTGTTCAGTAACGATATACTCCTACATCTTACCTGTATGCTATATCAGTGTCATCACACTCTTTGATTAAGAGGACAATCAACCTATATGGCACACATAACCTCTACTCGATAAATGTCATCATCCTATAACGACGTATCATTTGATCGCGAATATGTTTAAGAACTATACGATAAATTCTTTCTTTATCGTACACTAATATAGTTTTAAAGACTTCATCATAGCACAAGAGTTCAAGAAAGATATAACTTTATGATAAAAAATATCAAAATAATTATTATTTATTAATCAATAATTTATATATAAAGATGAACTCAATCGTCACACGATTGATTTTAGGACACAATTTCCAACATCAGATTGGGTATATCACCATGATCGTCTGGTCATAAGAGGAAGTGGAGATTAAAGTCCCTCTCTTATCCAATCGACAGATTCTCTTATGACATGTAAGGGTGCCGCTTGTGATGTCTCATAAAGAAAAACTGCAAAAAGTTCATCGATTTTGAAAATCATTATCAAAACAAGTTATCCCTAAACATTAGATCTAAAATTAAGATGTTGAACGATTGATGAAAAATATTTTTATATTATTTTAATCATCTTTTTAAGATCTAATTTACATGTATGTGATATATGCTTAGTTAGTTTTAGATATGAATTTTTATATATACGATATATGATAGTTAATTCTAGGTTTAAAACAAACATATATGTGATATATAATATTAGATTTCGATCTGAAATTATTTTGAGATCATAAGCCATTAATTCATGCACTTGAACCTAATCTAAAAATTATTTTTAGAATCTAAAATTTAGGTTATGCATTAGGATATGGGTTGGAGAAATTAAGTCTAGTGATTGACTACAATTAGATTCTTTGATTAGATCAGATTAAAATCTTTGTCGATTTAAGCAGTTGATCGAATCTGATCAATTATTGATCTAAATTAGTTCAAAGAGGTTCAAAGTCGAGTTTAATTATAGTTAGTCACATCGATTCATATTTTGATGTGAATTGATTGACTCAAGATTAAATTTAGCTTAGTGGATCGAGCTCAATTAGTTAGGTTGATCTATTCGATTCTAATTGATCAATTGATGTCTAAGATAAGTTTGATATTTTGATCGATAGTTTTTAATTGGGAGCATGCTTATTTGATCAATTCGTTGGTATCTAAGGCAAGCATCGACCGACCCTCTCATCGATCTCACTTATATGGCTAATTTGGTTAATTAAATGTTCAACAAAGTTGCTTGATCATTCGAGTTCATCCATGCCGACTATGTTAGATTAAACATAAGATGTGCTGACCTAAATCAAATTTATCAAACATGAGATGTGCTGATCTGAACCAGACTAGTCATTTACATAAAATATGTCTGACTATGTAGAAGAGATCTAAATAAAAAATCTCCTCAATAATATTAAGTCGAGGGATCTTCCACCGTTGTAGAGTGTCGTGCCCTATCCGATGTTGATTGTTCTCGACTAAATATAGTGGTTCAGTTGCATCAAGAAAGAAGCAACCACTCTATATGTGAGGTGGAGATAGTGTTGAGCCCAAGATCTATCAGGTGAGGGTCCAATGATGGCTTCACTCATGCTCAATGATAGGTCTGACTTAACTAAGGAATGAGGTCAAAATCTGTCAGATAAGGTCTCGAAACTTAGAAACCAAGTCTACTGCAATTTGCTTGAGAAGCATGGGGCAAGAGCTGTCCATCAATTAGTTGACACATTCATCAAGATCTGTTAGATGAGGTGGTATACCAATTGGTGGGATCGTAGTATCTACTAGGAATCTTAATTCGAGTATAAATTTTTGCTTCCCAATCTGAGGAGTGTTGGGATCTGAAGAAATAGTAGGAGTCTAATTTATTTTTTAAAGTTCTTAGAATAAATTTTAAAATCTAGTATAAATATCTAATTAGAATTCTCTTCTCTTTTCAGTTCATTACTTAGCTTCAAATCCCATAGCCTAAACTGAATCCCACTGGACTGAGGCTCTCTCAAATTGCAATAGTTACTAAATTATTTGATTTTATCAAATAATGAGATTGGGTCTTTATCAAGTTAAATCAGATTTAATTTGATTAGACTCAAATTTGAGTTTAACTCAGACTGGATTTCATTAATCTAATGGAATTGGACTTGATAAGTATTTGACTTATTTTGAAACCTAAACCCAACTTGATTGGATCAAGTACAAGATACAACCAATTGACTGAGAAGAACTACAAAGAACTGGCTTAGGACTTTAGAATGGTTTTGAATTTTGGAAAGAGTTAGGGTATGCTCCAGACCAGGATTCTCTTATGATACCAAACCATCCAACCGTTGAAATGCTTAGCAAAAGATGAATGATATCAATTAGGTTAGGTGCTATATCTTGATCTTAATGCCAATGTGAGGACATCAAGAATTCAGGGCTATGATAACTCGCCAACAATAGTTGTGTGGTGAGCAGAGCTAGACTGCACATTGAGTAGTCTGTCCATGATCATTATTTCTAATGATCTTATGAGCTCAAGATGACCATGCATGAGGAACTAAGTAGATTTGATCCAATGGTCCCTTAATGGTTCATTTGGTCAGTTTATAATAAACTATCATATGAACAAGAATGATAGCACATTACTGAAATTGCTGAATATGTTGGTGATCACTAAGGAGATCTTAAAAAGTTCAAGGGGCTATATTCTTACTGTGAAAAATCTGATTCCAAGAGAGAGTCTCTTAGAACAAGAGGTCTATGGGAAAATGAGCCAAAAAAAGATCTTCTCAAGGAGAAGATGTCAGCCAAAAAAAAATATTTTTGCTGCAGTACTGACGATCACTCAGATAGAAATTATCCTCTTGCCTAGATAACCTAAAGAAAAAGGGTGAATCACCTTGTGAAGGTATGTCAGATATGTTTGCATGTTGATGTATTCAGATAGTGAGTATGTGGTAGGATCTGAGAGATCTACGCATGAGATAAACCTAAGTATATGTGGTGCCTCAAGTAAGGTCATTTTGAAAAGGATAAGATATACAAACTTGAAAAGAGATCATCTTCTTGACACATAAATTTTGAGTTTGTGGATCCCGCCTTTAATGAAATTGACCAAACTATCTCTTGTGGGATATGCGGAGAGGATCATTACATACAGACCCATTTGATGAAAAATTTTTTGAGATTCTTTGATTGGATTAAGAAGGTGTATACCTTAGTGAAAATTTTAGATTATCTCATGGAATCAACAGAGTCTCACAGTGGACTCCTTTTAGTTCGTCTCAGCTCAATGAGGTTTCGAGAAGGAGGATTTGGATCCTATTAGATATGGTCTGATCCATAATGAGATTCACTTACTAACCCTTACTCCTTTCAGGATATACTTTAATCTGTTGAATAGAATACTAATTATACTTTCTAATGGACCGCATTGTGATTATGATTCATCATACTATATTCTAGGAAAATAGTTTATCTAAGATGGTGGTAGCAGGAGAAAATTAAGCTCGAAGAGAAAATTTCTAAAGAGCAACAAATTAGAGTTTTGGTTATACCTATTCAATTTGAGTCAGTCGGTGTAAGACCTCCACCACCTCATAGATCTAGTAAAGGTCTCCTATCCTTATGAAGGGTACTTGGATATATTTTCAGAGAATATAGAGGAAGTGTTTCTTATAGGAGATCGAGATCAAGTAGTTGATCCTAAGATCTATGACGAGACGATGTATGACATCGATTTTGAGAAATAGATGGATATAATAAAGCCAAAGGTTGACTTGATGCATTCCACCTAAGTCTGATCTTAGTAGATCCAGCAGAGAATATTATATCCATTGGGTGCAAATGGATCTACAAAAAAGAATTAGATACAGACGGATGTGAAAACTATTTTCTTAATGGATATCTTGAGAAGATATCTATCTAGAGCAGCTGGATGGATTTCACTTCCGGTGATAGAGATCACAAGATCTGTAATCTGCATGGATTCATTTTTTGGACTAATGCAAGCATCTCAGAGTTAAATTGATGCAATCAAATAGTTTGATTTTATCAAAAATGAGGAGGAATCTTAAATTTTCAAATGGATCAGTAGGAGGATGAGATTCTACTGATTGGAAAGGTTGTTCCCATGCTGATTTTGGTCAAAGAGTTGGTTGTCAATAAGATCCTCTAAGAAAGACCAAGGGTAAGTATCTTCGATTGAAGGTCTGTGGAGATAGATCTGATAGGATGCTAGGCCTTTCATAAAAAAAGTACATAAAGAAGATGTTGAAGAGATTCAGCATAGAAACTCGAAAAGGAGACTTCTACCCCTTAGATAAGGCATGTATCTCTCTAAAAAGATGGATCTAAAGATATCTGAGGAGATTTATCTCATGAGCTAAATCCCTAATACTTTGACTATAGGGAGCTTCGTACATGCCCTGCAATGTACTCGACTTGATATAATCTTGCTGTAAGGGTCACAAGCAGATATCAGTTGTACGATACTGGATAGCTGTGAAGAATATTCTTATGTACTTGAGAAGCGCTAGGGATTTATTCTTGATTTTGGAAGAAAAATTTTGAGTTGCAGGTTTATGGATATACATACTCAGATTTTGTGTCTGACACTGATGGTAGAACATTTACATTAGGAATGTGTGCAATATGAGAATTGGTAGATTGGAAGAGTTCTAAATAACGAATCATTGTAGGAAGCTGAGTTAGTCACTATTTTCAAAAGTACTAGGTAAGTTCTTCTGGTCCAAATATCTTTGTTGCAATTGATGTCATGAGATATCATTATAGTGACAATATTGGCATCATAGCCCCTAGCTAATGGAGCCTTGGTCTCACTAGAATATCTAGCACATGGAAGAGAGGACTTTTAATAATATGCGACTATCTCAACATGGAAGATGTCAAGATGAAGAGAGTAGATCCCATGAAAATATGGTGGATCCACTGACTAAGTCATTTTATCAACTAAAGACTGAAGTCCATCTTGAGAAGATGGAACTTAGGTTTGTAGTAGATTCGCTTTAGGTTAAGCGAGAGATTATTAGATGTGTGATCTGGAAAGTCAAT
Organism: Elaeis guineensis; assembly: GCF_000442705.2. Lineage (NCBI taxonomy): Eukaryota > Viridiplantae > Streptophyta > Magnoliopsida > Arecales > Arecaceae > Elaeis > Elaeis guineensis. The sequence goes on from NC_025996.2 coordinate 38,224,953, forward strand.
TGTAATTTCTAGGACATAAGTTTATACTTGATTTATTCAAATAAAAAATTATAGATAATTATTTCTATTGTAGAGTAATGTGTCTTGAAATTGTCTAAGGAATTAATGGTCAATGGCACATATTCTCAAGAGTTGAGAATTTAAAACATATATCGTTATAGATTAATTTTTAAATTGCTCCCAATCGATGATCATTATGAGGACGGTGATTGATCCAACTAGACTAATGCACGGATCGCTTTCTTTTAGATAGATGGATCTTGAATCTACAGTGTGGGGACACTGGAGCGAGAGTGTAGGTGATTATCAGAGAACAACAGTATTGAGCGTGATCAAGAATGAAAAGTCACATAGATACCTACTCACTCGTCAGTGACTTCTCGATGCTGTAGTTGTGTTAGTGATTTTTTGACCTGCAATGCTTCGACTGCTCACAGTGAGGTTGCTATAATTTGACTACACATAAACATGGTCCCTAGTCATATGGATCTTTGTAGTGGATGTTGGCTGCAGTAGGTTCGTTGTAGAAGTAGGAGTGTACTTATAAGAGATCTATCGATCTTAGTGGTCGAGAAATAGTCCTATGGGACCTAAGAGACTGAGTCCATAAGTCTGTAGCTATAGCAGCGTGATTATGGAAAGGAGTTTCTATGAGATTCATGATTAGACTCGAGCTAATTAAGTCTGACATATGACGAATACTTAAGGTTTAACGAGATTTCATGACCTACATCCTGTTGGAACTTTCGATAGAAGAACTTGATCATACGGTAACTATACCTAGAGGTTCATCTTTCTGTTCTGCTGGATTACTACTACATGCTGCTAGACATCATTAGTGAATTGTAAAAATTTATTAGGATTATTTTTCGATCAACAATCATTGTTGGGGTCAGTTAGAATTTTTTTAGTCCATCGAAAGAAGTTTTGATGATGCTATGATAGAGATCATGGTATATCTCACTACCAGACAAAATAAAATCTGAGGGATCACATACAAAAGGAGCTCATCTTGATCAATAGCTTAGATCATGATCAAATTATCAATTAGATTGATAGTTTGGATCAATTTGTAAGAGTTACAAATTTAGAAATTGCTAAATGTTAGCATAAGGAACTTAATTGTAAGTGTTGTAATATAATTGAGCTTGATTAAATTATGGATCAAGTCTTAATTAATTTAAATCAAATTTGATTTAATTGGATTTGACTTAATTTATTACTAATTAGGTTTAATTATCCAAGTAAGACTTGAATTACAATCCTGATTAGATCTGAATTGATAGCCTTTTTGAATTAAATTCGAATTGGGCTCAAATTGGATTCGGATGAACCCAATTGAACCAGATGCCTTAGCCCATTTTTATCTGGGCTTCTCTCTCCTTATTTGGATGCTCAAGAGGATTGGATCAAACCCATTTAGAGGTGCAAGTCTTCCTATTTTTCTTCGATGATTTGGCACAGATTTTATGGAAGGGGCACATACCACCTCTGGATGAGATCAAGAGGGGCACACGCTTTGGCATGTTGCAGGTGTGCTCACCGCTAGAATCCATATGGAGGAATGAGAGGGGCACACACCCCTCTCTGGTTTCAGCACGAGGAGAAGGGAGAGATGGCACACACCCCCTCTCTCTTGCTTGGATGAGGACAAATGGCTATCAAGTGTTGGCGCCCATTTTATCTTTCTATTTGGGAGAGATCACATTTCTTTAGAGATTGATTTTTCTTAAGAAGAAATTTTGATTTGAGGGAAGGTATCATCATGAGATGATGACCAGCCATTTTATCCTGATTGATTTAAATTTTAAATTCAAATCAAGGGTCTATAAATGGGGCATCCTTTTAGGGTTTGCGAGGTGATAGAAAATCAAAATTTCTAGAGTCTTCTCTCTGTGTTAACACCACCTCTCCCTCTTTTATTCCACATCCAAACACCCTTTATCCCTCTAGATAGGATCTAAGAGAGAGAAATTAGAGAGAGAGGAAGAGAAGAAAAAGAGATTTTCTTCTCTTCTTGATGGTCCCATTCAGATCCCATCAGATCAGCACGATAAAATCATGCTGCAGTCATGTTCTTCGAGATTTAGAAAAAGAAGATTCAGATCCAAGCAAAAAAATGAGGCCTACAAGATGCTAGCTCTCTGGTGGCCTCGATGCTTCGATCAGATCATATCTATAGTGGATACCAGTAGAGGTCGGGTGCTTGCGTGGCTATGTCAAAAATCTCAAATATTCATAGGATCCGATCTGAGGAAGGAGAAGGATAGTGGTTAAGGTTATCAATTTTTGTTCCTTCCCTATTCTATTTCAAATCCAAAATTTTATTTCATAGCATGTTAATCGATCTTTAGGTAATTTCTTGATTAGATCAAGACATGATTTTAATATTAAAATTATTTAATATTTATCTTTCGCTGCTTCCTTTCATGTAATGAAAATTTGCATGTGAATCACCTAGAAATCCTTCATATGAAGCCTATCCCATATAAATAAAATATAATAAGAGGTTCAATTCAATTATTTATCAAGTAAATAAATCAAGATTGATTCAGAACATCTAAATCTAATATCAAATACCAAATCTGTCTCAAAACTTATCAATAGATATCTATAACTCCATGATCATCAAATAATTTTCAAACTTATTATGCAAACCCTTAAGCCTAGATTCTTCATCGATCTTAACCTTATTTTCCTATAAAATAAAATAAAAAATATGAGCTATACTAGCTCAGTAAGTAAAATCTATGCTTTTTTACTAGATCAAGCATAAATTTTTTTCATGATAATATAATATTTAAAAAATAATAAATATTATAAAGATTAAGTATTTCATAGAACATATAATAAAATAAATTATAAACCAATCATGCATGCATAAATCTTGAATATTTTGTAGATATAATTATAAATTATTTTTATTATGTGTTTATATCATATTTTAAAATTTTACTCACAGATATTCATACTATAGTTATTTTAATTATATCCGTGATAAGATCAATATTCTTAATAGATAGAGTTCTTATTTCGTATGCCAATTTTATACCTGCTAACAGGACCTATATTCTTATGGATGCTAACTCCGAGTGTTGACCTTTCTATGAAGATTCATTCATAGCTATCTGAGAGCTTTTAAAATTTTTATTTTTTTAATATATATATATAATAAAATAATAAAATTTATATTTCATAAATATATTATTTTTATAAAATATATTAATAAAATTAATAGTCATAATAAAATATACTTTTTATATCTCATATGCTAATTCATATTTTATGAAAAATATGATTTCATCAACAACTGATCATTTACATGAAAAATATGATAATTAAAAATAAATAAGAAGCATAAGATCTACTTATCTTATTCGTCCTAGATCTTCAAACTTTATTAGGAGAACTAAGTAATCCTATTTAAAATATCAAAAATAATCAACTTCTATTTAATATCTTCAATAGAATTAAATCATAAGAAAAGATGATCATTGATTAGGTCTTCGGTCTGACAGTTTGTTTGTGCATCAGAGCAATTCAGGATCACTTAGTCGAGGATGAGATCTAAATGACTCGATCAAGGAATCATGGAGCATAGGTTGGATCAAAATCAAGATCGATCGATAAAGTTCATCAATAGTGGATTTCAAAAATACTAGACATATCCGATATGAGTTTCGCATAAAGCACGAATATCAAAGCAGTTTCAGATCATTTTGTTGGAGTCAAAATGGATCCCTAGAAGAGAAAGATACGACTCGATAGGGATTCATAAGTATTCTTAGAGAGAGAAAGTAGGTGAAGAGAGAAAAAGTAGAGAAAGAAAGTGGAGGAAGAATCTTTGTATTCCTCAAAAGAAGAATCCATGATCAAGATCGTCATGAGTCAAGTCATAAATTAGATGCTATGAATTTCTGGCAAGAGTCAGGCTGGGATCCGACTTAGTGCATGAATATCAAAGTGATTCCGGACGTTTTTGGATATGTCATCTCAAATTCATAGGATCGATGGATCAAATAGAGAGAGAAAGAGAGAGGGTGGAGAAAGAAAAACCTAGAGAGAGACATAAGAGAGAGAAAATCCTTCTCTCTTTTTCCTTCTTTTCTTTTCTTTTTTTCTTCTTCTTCTTTCTTTTCTTTTCTTCTTCTTCCTTTGCTTGGCCAAATAGGGGATGGTAGTCCGCGGTAGTTGGTGGCTGGAAGACCGGTGATGGGCGGCGGCAACAGACACCCGATGATGGAGGAACAAGGGATGGCCGGCGGCAAGTAGCTAGCCAAAAAAATAAATAAATCTCAAAAAAATAAGAGACCATCCCTTTTCATGAATTTTCTCCAGTCATTGATCGATCATCGACGATCATGACCTTCGAGGAAGGTAGTAGGTAGGTGAGGGTCACGACCTAAGGGTGTGGTACCATGGGCGGCGGTGCCGATGGCCGGAGACAATGGAAAAAGGGCTCGGCCAAACAGGAGAAAAATAGGGTCTTCGTTCTCTTCGATTTTTTGGCGAGTCAGATGGTCGATGGCCATGCGCAATAGCATGCAAAGAAGGGGAAGAAAGAGAGGAAGAGGGGCCTGGCTTAACTCGAGCTCTGGTGAGGCCTCCAGCGAGTAATTTAGGCGGACACAGTGAGGGCGTCCGTGGCTTCAATGGGAGGAATCAAGGAGAAGGAAGGGGAAGACCGGTGCTCATCGTGGCCGGGTTTGGAAGAGGGAGGAGGAGATTTTATACATGATTTTTTTAAAGTTTTTAGTAGCCCTAAGAGATCGATTTCTAATCGGTCATAGGAGAGAAGAAGACTCCCATCGAAAGTCTTCAACTGCTTCTTTTCTTTTTTTTTTTTTGCCTTAAGATGTGTGTGGGAAAATATTTGGGGCCAGGAATCACATGTACAATTTCAAAAGAATATTTTCTGATTCCAAAAGTTAATAAATGGCGAAGGATGCTTGCATTTGTTAGGATAAATATTTACATCGTTCAATTAAAGGTTGCCTTAAATTGGGAGTGAGTTCACTCTTAGTCTCAAAACTTGTCCCACATTAGTATAGGGTGAAATCTGGCTCAAGATTGCACACCTTGCCGGACTATGCCAAATTAAGAAAAATAATAATAATGATGATGATGATGATGATGATGATTATTATTACTATTATTATTAGTACTATTACTGCAATAGAGAGAGAATGTTCTCAGGCAGAAGCCTGCTATATGGGCTGAAATCCTGGGCCTAAGTACTAGTTCCTTAGGCCAATTGAGCTGGGCTAGCCAACCAATGCCATGTGTGTTAGGTTGACCATATCCTCAATTGTTAATAGAGGTGGCCAGAAGGGCTGATCTAAACAAATGCAAAGTTAGCCCACTGGCTAGTCCATAAGCAGCCCCATCCTTAAGGACATGTTTAGTGAGAAATAGTGAAAGAAAGATTTTGAAGTCCCGCATCAGCTTATTGAACACTTTGAATTTTTTTCAAGAAAGAGAGGTATAGGCTACACAATGGGGGATAGCTCTCCCGAATATCCCTGATCCTGTTGAAGGTGAAATGAGAATGCTGATAATGACTTTACCAGGTTGGAAATTTGGCACCTTAAAATTAAATTTATTTAAATCTTAGAGTATCAAAGTAATCTAAGTACCCTTTTCTCCCATACAAAAATATTTGGGAGAAAGATTCAGGATTATTTAGATGATTGGTTCAGACCAGATTTTTTTTTCAACTTGGTGTAGATCGGATTGGAATCGCACATAGACTAAATCTCTAGTCATTCGTTAATTTTTTGAGTCTGTTCCCATCGGTCAACTTGGTTAAAATCAAGTATGATTCTTTATTTGGTCTAAGCCATTACTCTTAGAACAGAAAAAAAAAAAAGAAGAGTGCAGGGAACGTTCAACAAGAGTTTATAGGCTAAATGATGTTCCATTGTTCTCAAACTACGTCTTATCATTAAAAATTAACCACTTCTTTACTTATTTTAACTTTTGTAGAAAGTGACAAACTGCTCGACTTGAGTTATTAGCACATAAATCAACATTAATCCACACCTTTCAGATAGAAAGCAAAAGCATGTGTTCACTGTGAATAAAATCCATAAAAACACATTGCTCAACTAATATCAAACCACCTTTTGATGCTAAAATTATAATTACTGGCATTTGATCTATGCACACCACTCAGTGATTTGAACATGAGGTTTCTCCTCGAGGAAGAATGCGATCGCTGGTGCACCATATGGCTGATGGGATCAAATTTTGGGTACAAGGCATGCAAGCCATGATAGATTAGAATCAAGCGATATCGATCGACACAATAGATTTTTACCTCGAACCATCACTTATCCTTGAAATCCCTTGATCTACATTCAAGCAACTGTGTTGAACAGCAGATAAAATCCATATCCAAATGAGATAATTCCAGTGATCTTAAGGTGAGTCATGTAGCCTTTGGGACAAAGTGTTGGTAAGTATGGAAGGGCCATGTCCAATTTGGATTTTGCACCATGAACAGCACCATGGCTGACTTAATTGGGGGGAAGCAGTTGAGGCTGCTTGCTCACTTGCTTGTACGGCCAATCAATATATTGAGATGGCAGGTGGGCTGTCCAAGCCTCCTCATCAATGGAATTCGCCTACAAGTGGGGTGGGGTCATTTATTAACAGCTTAGCAAGGGACAACCCCCTAATATGTCACACTATCTAATGATTTCCTTCACAATGCTTCTCTTAAACTATTTCCTTTTGTTTAAGCTAATATGCCCATTTTACTCCCAGCTTTGTGATGCCATGACCTTTGTGATATTGTCCGGTTTTCCAATAGCCAATTTTCTAAATCTACATATCAACCTATCTTTGCCAAATTCTTGAACTCCATAATTTTAATCTCGCATTATGTTTCAACAACTTCACCATTGTTTTATAGCGTTTGGTAACATTTTATATCCGATCAGTGATCTCCCAGGAAAAAAACTATTCCCAAGCTATGGAAAGCAAGATTCATCGTACCAATTAGTACCGATACACATCGACTATATTGGACCATATCGGTACTGAACCGTTACACGATACAGGAAACCTATCTCTTTGGATGTACCGACGCTATAATATGATGGTACTCGTGTGGGAGCCAATATGGAGCTGGTGTACCTTAATAGAAAATTTTCTAGAGTTTTGAGAAGTGTTTGTTGAGCTGTGGGGGGCCATCTTTAACATGGACAAAGCTGCTCGGTTTTCTCATCATGTTAGACTAACACTCCAAGAAAATATTGCTTTCACGATACAATATCCAAAATCCAGAAAACTGGGGCTTCTCTTTGCTTGATGTCTCAAGTGAAGTTGCCCCTTCAATCCTGCATGATGTTCTTACAAGCTGCTTCCATGAGGAGGTCATCAGCCAATTGGTCTGAGCCATGCTTTTCACTGTCATTTTCTGCCAAACTGATCATAAGAAGAATCAAAATGACTTGCACGCAAGTGCAAAATTTTGTTCACTCTCAGATCTTAAAAGGATGTGATATTCCATGAAGTGTAATGTGCCATTGAGCTATGAAAACAAGCAGTAGGCTCAATGCATAATTACTCAGTGTAGATCCCAACATGCATTCACATTGTGTTAGTTGGCAATAGAGACTTTTTGAGTCGGTCTAGATCATTGTTTGGTAATGAATCCTAGAGAATTCAAGTTAGAGGATACATCATATAATATGATAAAGACTGTAGCTAGTACATTCTCTTTCTATTTAAAAGCAAGCTGCCGTGTCAAATGGGATAGAGCTCGAGTTCGTTAAACAGTAATACTATGTGGTCCAACCTCGGTGTCAACAGAAAGTCCTACGTGGTTAATTAGCATGCTATGTAATAAGAGGAGATTAGTGTGACTCACAGGGTTGGCATAATTTATCTGCAATTCTAGTCTTAGTCCTCTAATTATAGCATGTGGTCCTAGAATTTTTTTTTTTTTTCAAGGTGTAAAATTGAGTATCAAAGCATTTTCATTGCATAAATTAGAATGCGGCATATGTGATATACATGATTTGGAAAAAAAAATGGAGATGAGAAGTGGAGGCACGCAACAAGTAGGATGTGTCTCCAATAATTTAGAAAGAGTTTGCATTATATAATAGAATAGATAATACTACCGACTCAATTGTATAATCTTTCTACAACTTGAGAGGGAGAGGATTCACACTTTATTTATTCTTTGAGCAAAAAGTAGGATGTGCATTATATTATGGAATAGATAATGCTACTAGCTCAATTATATAAACTTTCTACAACTTGTGATGGAGAGGGTTCACACTTGATTTATTCTTTGTACTTAATCACTGTGTTAAAACTTATTTTATTTTTTTATTTGACTTATATAATAATATTTATAACTTTTTAAATCTCATGCAACCATTTACAGTAACAACTAGATATTTCACCTAGTTCCATAGGTCCCACCAATTAAGAAGAGTTGGTGATTAAGGCACCAGCATTATTCAGCAGACATTGATTTATATGAGGACAACCAAGGTGACTAAATGGAATTAGTCATCACACTAGCATTAGAGGACACAAACTTAACAAATTAAACAACTAACAAAGACTTCCATTAATTTCTCTTGTTGTGAGCATAATGTCCTCTAAGCTTCACACACTGCCGGCCAAAACAAGCCGAGTGCAAGGGATGTCTCCAACGTCATGGAGTGCTACTGCCGACCCAACCCCTCATTTGTTCACAAGTGGAGAGGACAAATCAATTGATGCGAATTAAACTATAATGGTCAAATATACTATTCGTATGATCAGCTGAGCACGTTTTCTACCTAATAAATACTAGATATATGAAATAATGTTATTTCATATATTTAGTGGCAATGGCCATTTGGTGGTCAAATGCTGATTTGGATTTGGATTTGGTCTATCTTTGTCCTGAAAAAAAAAAAAAAAAAAAAGAGGTTGTGATATCACTTTCATGATCAATTATTTTGAGGTTTTTGTTGGTTTAGCTTGCATGGATTTTTCTGATGAAGAAATTTTGTCGGCTGACCGTATAAATCTTCTATAAGATTATTGAGCTTGTAAACATATGGTTTAATTTCAAGTAGAATTGATGAGGTACTTCCATATATATAAAATTGCATGGGGTTGGATGCTTGTGATTGTTTTGTATGCAGTGCTGGAAGTTGGATGCTTTCGAAATCTTGATGATTATTTTTATAGCCGACAAAAGTTTAAAGATTGGAACTTCTCTTGTTTTCGAAAATTCGTAGCAAGATCGAATTATTCACTATGGTCAAATGTTTGAGTAACAGAAAACTGTTTGTGCCTAAAGGCAGAAGGTCTAGAACACCATCAAAAAAAAAAAAAAAAAAGAACAAACAAATCAAGAAAGCAGATAACAGCATGCCGGCTTCTATGCATTTTGTTAACACCAGATAACAAATCAAGAGCTCACTCACCACAATCAGATGTACATCTTGTTCTTTTATTAGATTGTGTTCTTATGCATCTTCGCATGCTGGTTAGTTGGAACAATGAAACTTACTAGAAGGAAAGGGTACTCTACCACAGTGCAGGGAACCTGAACCAAGCGCAACCTGCTTTTGTTTAACTGGCTCATGCCAATTGTGGGCACTGCTCCAGAACTGGACTGTAACATGACAAGGAACTGGTGGGATCACAACAAGTTTGGATGTATTCTGGTGGTCCCATTAACTAGTTAGCTTCTTGGTCTGCCTCCTTTCCTGGTCTTTGGTCTTCTTGAAATCAACCATGTATGATTCACACCCAGTAAAATCTAGTTGGGATGTTCTACCAGCTGTTATTACTTGTTGCATATGTGGAGGATAATGAGCATTTTCAGAACAAGTCTCTTCTTCCTCCCCAGATCATTGACATATCAAGTATTTGACAAAGGATTGAACCAGAACTCCTGGTGATTTTAGGGGTGTAGGAAGTTGCACCCTGTAATCTCTCACCTAGGAATTGCTTGATAGTGTTGTTTCCTTTCAAAATATACTTTGTATTTAGCCTACAAGACTTCCAGATGTCGTTATTGCACAGCTCGAAGGCATGACAAGTGGAACCCATAATTCATATTGATATAACCTATTTGGCATGAGCTATTGTGCCTGCTTGACAAGCCTAGTGGATAATGTTTTGGCATCACTAAAGGTCATTGAGACACATAAAGATGCTCACATCTAAATCAGTTTGCATTCAGAAGTCTCATCATTAAGTCCTAAAATCACTTCCTAAAAGGTCAGTAATCTCAGACAGATGTTTAGATTTCTCCATTATCTCCATCATATCAAGGATGAAGGAAGATGATTAAGTCAGTTGCAGCAGAGATGACATGAGGGGATGGATTAAGTAACCATCTGTTCCTTGATTTGGGACAAAGCATGAGGCAAACATATGTATAATCCAATAAAAAGGTCTAATACAGAGCAAATACAACAGGCAAAAGGGCTCATTTCTCAAGTGCATAAAGTAGTTGGTTCTATATGTAACAGGGGGCTAATTTTTTTTGGATTCGCTGACTAGTTAGAGGCTTTGACATGGATCAAAATAAGAGGCATGTGAGAGTTTTCACAAAGAAAGCTAGAAACCTTCCTTGGTTCCAACTTGCAATTAAAGTGCTTTTAGTTGTGATGAAGGAAGAGGCTTTTAAATGTGTTGTACAATGATCCAAAAGAATGGTGGTTTTGAGGCCTTTGGTCTCATTTTTGTTTTCATTTCGTTCATTCGATGAAAAGAGGGTGGGCCCCTGCTTCCTTTTTCTCACACACACACACACAAAAAAAAAAAAAAAAAGAAGCCAAAATGATTAACTAGGGCATGCAACTATGCAAGGAGCCAGGTTATTGGGGACAATTCCATTTCATCATCCCTACAAACAATAGCACAGTGGGTTATCTATGGCATGACATGAGATGGTAGTAGCATTAGCGAAAAGCTTGCTTAACCAATGACCTTCATATATGTTTGAAGATGTTTGCGTGAAGGCTAGTGCTTAGGTAGCCAGATTGTGAATAAATATCAGGTCCTAACTCGTAATGATTGCTGCACTCAAAAGAAAAAAAAAAAAAATCATAAATGATTGTATAAATTAGCTAAAAGATAAGCAAGATGGTGACTGATTTAGAGTCGGGACCATGGGACCTAATCTTTGTAGAACTATTTGATTGAAATCAAATCCTAGGAGAGAGACTAAAATGTCGAAAATATATCATTTCTTTCTTTTTTAATTGGAAATCTACATTCGTCATTTTGGTCGACATTTGCTCAAGCAATTTATATGAGTTACCTTGTCTTTGCTCGAACTTTAGAGATACCTCATTAACACCATCAATCCATCATCCCGTCAAAAGATAGAATTCCAATCTATCACACTAATGAAACTAATATCTAATAATTGACACTTGACTAACTCGACCTTATGCACAAAAATTTAATTTTAGATGGGAAAAAAAAAAAAAAAACAATGATCTATTAAGTTGACATACATGTCTTTAAACCTAGAGGCTGAGATCTAGTAGTAAGGTTAAGATAGAATTAAGAAGGTGATCCAAAACAATAGTCTACCTAGCAAAACACGGCAAAATATCATTACAATGTTGAGATTAATAGAACATAAAGGACAAGACTCAAAACTGTAACCTAAAGATAAGCATTTGCCCTGATCTCTCGTTGGCACCACCAATTGTAAATGTGAACTGTTAACTGATACTTATCAAGTAGAAATTTTTGATCATTTTCCTTTTCTGCAGAACTTTTGGCTGGAAATTATAATGCTAAAGCAACATGAGACTGGTGCAGTACTTGTGGCTATGAACTGTCTGCTTGAAGCCATGACAACCAGCTGGTGAAGCATGTGCTCCTCCCAATTCCCACAGTTGAAAATAGCACCTCTGAAGGTTGGTAGTTCCATACCTTCTTTTGTGTTCCTGTTCAATATGGAGGACATATGAATCATTAATTTGTTGGCATCTTCTTTTTTCTTCTTTCTTTTTTTCTTTTTTTTAAGAGATCGATGGATCATACCATGCATGTGGTCAAAGAATCTAATCAATTCGACCATTCCCGGGCCTAGAGTAAAAACAAAATCTTGTGTCATGCACCAAATAACACCAAGAATTATATTATGCACATACATGTTCATTAGGCCTAGTGCTAGTTTTTCCTGTAGATATCATGATCAAGCACAAAAATTGGATGATATCTAACCTTTTACATATGAAAACTAACATAGGTGATTATATACATGATAAGGCAAGTAAACTATGCCTTAATAAATAGAGATGATTATCTTGCATTCAATTGGGAACACCTTGCCCAAGTTCATGTTGACAAATCATCTACATAAGCACCAATTTGGAAAAGACTCATCAACTATTGGTTTGATTTTCTTGTTTTATCTTATAAGATGAGAAAATAAAAAAGAATTTTTGCGGAAGTTTTCTATATTTAACATAATAATCTCTATCATTTCTATATTTATATTTTAATCCTTCAAGTCTTGGAACTTATTGCTGATACATCCTAAACGCCGATTAGATGATAATGAAATATCTTACTTATATTCTCCTAATAATGTTAATTTCATATTTTCTAGGCAACCTTATCCTTAGCTATCAAATTTAAGCAACCTGTTAACCATGCCCCTTCATCATTGGTCCTCCTAGCAGCCAAGTCCTGAGCTAAAAGAAGGCAAAGTGAGCAAGAAGATGCTGAGTTCTGAGTCTCATTTGTTATTAAATTAAGGGCATTTATGTCATTCTATGTCCTAGTTAACCTCAATTTAGGTTAGAATAGCAGAAAGATTGATTTGTACAAATAGATAATTTTAAAAAGTCCCTTTCTATAAATAATAATAATAATATGAGCTAATACACAAATATTAGAAGTTTCAGAGATCAATCTACAAAAAATTCAAAATAGAAATTTTGCTATGCATTATGAATCGGGTTGAAATCGGATTGGATACTAATATATCTATATCCATATTTCTTTTATGTAACAACTATAGATATGGATATTATTCAAATGTAAAAATTTATATTCATATTTATTTTAAATAAATAAAGACGTAATTTAGATACCAAAAATATGGATATAATTATAGATATAAATTAGATAATTAAACTTTATGATTACGGAATCAAAGATATTACTAAATATATGATAAATCAAGATAATAGTATTTTTATATGATAGTAATTTTTTTTAAAAAAAATTAATGAATATTATATAAAATTATATAGGATTACACATAAATTCATATATTCGGATATAGATTGGACAATTGTCTATCCATATTCATATCTTTTTTTTTGTTATGGATATGGATATGGATAAGGATATTAATTAGATCCTTAAATTTTTATCCATATCTACATCAGTTTGAGATATGAAAATAGATCCGGATGGATATTATCAATACTACTTTCACTTCTAATTATGATAGACAGGCAGAGAAAATGATTGGAAGTGGGTTGGTAGTACTTACTACTTGCTACACTTTAATTATCTTTCATGAGAATTTGATATTTTGTTAACCAAGTTCTTCATAAGAATTAAATATATTCGCAATATTAGTGAATTGGAGATTGTTTCTATATCAACCTCTTCTATGTTAGGACTGAATGACCTCTTGTATCAATCCCTACAATCTAGAGAAATTTCTTGTATCAATCAATTCCATTAATCAATTATTATAATCTCACATGTTTATAGGGAGCACCATGCAATGCCAAAAGGATTTTTACAGTTTTCCTGGAGCCTTGAAATTTAATCCTTTTTTCCTCCCCATAGCTAGCCATTTTTTCGGTTTGTCTCAATATAACTTCCCATCAACATCCTTACAAGTTCCAACCTAGTGGGACCACTCAATCTTCCTATATATATCACAAATGCGCCCATTACACTCCCTCGCTCCCACCCACAGTCACATTTCTTTCCTCCTACTAATAAATTATCTAGTCCCTTGTTCCCTCTTGTTGTCCTCAGCCTCCAATGGCTCTTCTCCTCCCCTTTCTACTCCTCCTCATGTTCCACTCTACCTTTTCCCAGCCTTCTCCCGGATACTATCCAAGTTCCAAGTTCAGGCCTATAAGCTTCTATCAAGGTTTCAACAACCTTTGGGGTCCCCAGCATCAGTCTCTCTCCCAAGACCAATCCTCCTTAACAATTTGGCTTGATAGCACCTCAGGTCTGTTACTAACACTTCATCTCCTTTCACTTCTTCCCTTCTATCTTCATTTAAACTTCTAAATGTGAATTACTGACCCTCTTCATGCCTAATATGTATATAGGAAGTGGATTCAAGTCGATTCGTCCATTTCGAAATGGATACTTTGGTGCATCAGTCAAGCTCCAAACAGGCTACACTGCTGGTGTGATCACAGCTTTCTATGTGAGGAAACTCAAATCATTTGTCCGGTGTAACATATTGCAATCCTGCACTAATTAAATTAAGTCATGCAAATTTCTATCAGTTATCATGATGTTTAGCTTTTACTTGATGGTTTGGCGATCTGTAGCTTTCAAACAATGAAGCACACCCTGGATTCCACGACGAGGTCGACATCGAATTCTTAGGGACGACACCGGGGAAGCCATACACACTGCAGACTAATGTGTATGTGAGAGGGAGTGGAGATGGGAGGATCATTGGTAGAGAGATGAGGTTCCACCTATGGTTCGACCCCACTGCCGGCTTCCATCACTATGCAATATTGTGGAACCCTGATGAGATCATGTAAGTGATTGCAATCCAGTATTGGGTAATTAGGATAGTGATCTAATGGCACTACCTCAACAGCCCTTGCATCATGCTTTTTGGAAAGAAATAAATCACATAAAATATGAGATCCTCATATCTAGCAGTCCAAAGGGACCTACTTCTTTTACCAACAAAGGGTGGCAAGTTTGATAACATGTCACTCAAGGAATCTGATTTACTTGCATGTGTATTGTAAAAGGAAAGAGAAAGTTTAAAATTCTTTTGTTTACAGAAGAAAAGAAATGAATGATCATGGATTCATTGTAACTCTATGCATGATATCTACATATATCTTATATTATTATTTGGTATGATAGGTGCATGGGAATAGACTATTGGAGGGGCTAAGTTCAGGAAGTGTCATAAAAGAGTAATATGTCCCACAAAATAGAAGGTTATTAATTAAATAATCAAAATGGACTAAATTGAAAGATAATTAGTGCTTTTACAGTAGTACAGATGTGCATGGCAGAGAAGTCAATAAGAAGTTGAATTTTTTCATAGATTCACAGTAATATATCATAATCAGATCATGTGAATTGGGTTTTAGCCCAGTGGTGATTCCTCACCTCCAACAGAGCGTTTCCCTAGGTTTTTGACATGGCTGATTTTATCATATGGGTCCCACTAAATACGTCATTTAATTGAAATTACGAATAAAATTTTGTTTATATATAAAACTAATGAAATTTTTGCTAGAAACATGCAACTTGTTCAATGGCTTTTTTAAATATGCTAGAGAGCAAAATATCACATTATTTTAATCAGGACATTTTTCTCTGTGAACCATGCAAGCCATGGACCCACAGATATCAATCATGAAGGAATTATGACTTGCACGCCATTATAAAAACCATTGCTCTCTCTTTCTCTATTACAAAGAGTATACAGGTACATGCAAAGGACTTGATAGATGTGGGGACTCCAGCAATGTTACTCCTAAGACTGCTCAGTCCGAATTGCTGCGGTATTGTACGGAAAGTATAAATGAACAGGAAGGATGAGATACTGACAAAAATCTTTAACTTAGCAATAATATTGTTTGTCTGCTTTTAATCTTAGAATGAATGGTGCAAAGTGATAATGAAATAAATAACCAAGTTATATTCTTGGATTAGTTAACAGATAAATCTCTTTTGATGTTGCCAAATAAAGAAGAATAGAGGAGGAGCTCACTAGAACTCTGGGGACTTAGATAGGTAATTATTGTTAATCTCTATCTTGGAAAACATATGCTAAGCTATTTTTTTCAAGAAATGTCATCAATGATATGATACACATTTTAAATCTAACATTCATGGTCCAAGCTGATTTATATTAGCTTACCTACTGATCAATTTGCTAAAGACAATTTCACTTCATTGTACAGTCATGGCAAGTTTTCAGAACTTGACCATGATGAGTAGTCTTGCATGACTGCAAAGTGGACTCAGCTCGATATATTCATCTGTGCAGATTCTTTGTAGATGATGTGCCGATTAGGAGATATGCGAGGAAGGATGAAGCGACATTTCCGGTGCGGCCAATGTGGGTCTATGGATCCATCTGGGATGCGTCGTCATGGGCTACTGAAGACGGCAAATACAAGGCCGACTACCGCTACCAGCCATTTGTTGCAAGGTTCACCAAGTTCATGATTGGAGGGTGCTCAGCCTACGCGCCATCCAATTGCCGTCCGATCGCTGCATCACCATCTGGCTCTAGGCTCAGCTCTCAGCAGTATGCTGCAATGACATGGGCACAGAGCAATTATATGGTCTACTACTACTGCCAGGACTCCAGGAGGGACCATTCCCTCACGCCTGAGTGCTTCAATTGATGCAGCTTACCATCACTTGGCCTGCTCTTGACTCTTTGTGTGTGTCTGCTTTTCTTGCTCTTCTTTGATTTTTTTTGTTGTTTCCTCAAAGTGAGGGCTGCCCTACTACTACATAATTCAGTAGTTGAGGCGTTTGGGGTCTTAAAATTTTATCAATCATTGAGGTGCGGGTGTTGGTATTGTTGTATTTGTAACAAAACAAATAATGTTGGCTTGGTCTATGTTGCGATATGGGGAATAAAAATTAGTGAAAGAAAATTTCACTAGTTTGCAGCGGCAGTTTAAGCCCTCTGTAGCTGTAAGCATTGGAGAAATTTAGGTTGAATGTGAATGGATATACTAGAGTTTAAGAGTTTTAGAGGATTGGAAATCTATGTCATCATCATTATCATCATCCAGGTCTTCTCATGTCAAGAATAAGTTGAAATATGAAGCAAAATTCCAAGATGATGAGAGGATTGAAAAGATATCTTTGCAAGCTGTCAACCTCACATCAACTCCCTAACAGTGACATAAAATTATCTAATCACGAAATCTCATAATTCTAGTTCTCCTCTCAATACTATAATCTTTTGGCAACCATCAAACTTTCTGAAGCTCCTACTAGGAATTTTAATTTTGAGTTCGATTTGCATACAACTCTTCATTTGTAACATGCGTTACTTGGCAGATAAAAATATATGGTTTGTGGAGGGGTAATTTACTAATTTCGGCATTGTCATGTCATTATGCTCTCATATTTTTTAAATGTATGGAAGAAGTTAACATGCTTTTTTTCAAAATTAAAAAGAAATCTGGAATCACAATTAAACAATGTTTAACATTACCATGTAGTGTTCTTGGTTCTTAATCCCCTTGGCTTTTTCATCTATTCTATTAAAATATACAAATCATAGGCATCAACCACAACAGATTGACAAGTGCATCTGGAAATTGTGGAAACCATAAATCCATTTCTTAAGATGAAATCCATGCACATCTTGGTCCACGAGGCACAGAACAGTTTGGTCGAGATGCGAGGAACGTTGAGATCGATTGAACTTTAGAGCAAAATAAGAAAAGGTTCATGGGTAGGGGGTGATTGAATCACGTATTAATCTCTCGCTCCTCTACAAACATTTGTATGCTGTCCAGATCTTGGCCGTTAATTTATAGAAAATAAATATTTGTTTGCTGTCCAGATCTTGGCTGTTAATTTATAGAAAATGACCCCGGGTTGCAACTGCAAATTGAGGAAATCCATTGAGCAACCAAGAAAAATTAGCCAGGTCTTCACACCTTGGGCTACACCACACCCAAGACTCGAACTTGGAACCTCCCAAAAAAAAGGAGAACAATGACCACTAGGGAATTGTCTAGTTCACCACTTGACATGAGTACGCTTGGATGCCACAATGGATGGTAAAAAAAAAAAAAAGGTTATCCATAATAAAATTATATACATTGTAATAGCCATCTCAGTTTATCTTGACCAGATGCAGCCAAAATAGACAAGAACCTAAAATAATGGGTTATCAAACCTAAAAAATCCACTTATCCAGCTTTATTTAACTAAATGAAACCTACCAATAGAGTTGAAATAAGAAAAAATATTTTGGAAAGTCAGAATAAAATTGCCAATAAGCACTTTAGGGTACCTATTCCTCTTTAACCTGGTTAAAATTATTGATCCATTTTGATCTCTCTTGATTGAGTATTATGGGAGTGCAACCCCCTTGTAGATCAGAATACCCACAGGCGACCTTTTTTTTTTATTTTATTTTTTTTTCCTTTCTTTTTCAAAAGAAAGAAGAAGACGATGACTGGTGCAACAAACTTTTTGTTTGGCTTTTTTTCCATGTTCCTACAAGCATGTGGAAATGCAAGGCGGAGCTCCACTGTTGCAACTTCAGCTATACTTATCCTTTCTGAAAGGTCCATGCATGAATGCATCGCCTTGAACATGACAGGGTAGCTACCAATCATGCGAGCCACGCTAATGAATTATAAAAACAAAACGATAAAAGCAGGGATGGAATTCGTCGAGCTCTCTACTGATAAACATATTTTCCTATTCAAAATCACAAGCTTATGCATTGGTTGCGTGGCACCAAAATATACTGAACCTATGCATGGCCCTGCTCAAGATGTGCCGTGATCTTTCTTCCCTCTTTTTTTGGACTCCTTTGGGTGGTCCTGTGATGGGATGTATCATGCTATCTCTTTCTCCTTAACAATTGAATAGAAAAATTTGTCGAGAAATTTCATAAGGAGTCTTTCTTTAAACGAATATAGGAGAATTTCAATATCTTTATGGCACAAATCGACCCATACCGTGCAATTTCATCATTGAAACTATTGTATCAAAAATTCTGATACCATCTGCGACTATTAGAGTATTACTAGTACTCTCGATGATAAAATGTGCTCCACCAAAAGCACTTCTTTTCTTGTACATTGCTCTTAAAGTTAAACGTTTAGAATGCAGGAGGAATTTAGTACCCAACACATCATTTTAACAATTAAAATGACATCTCTATTAACCAACACATGATTGGGGAATCTAGGGTCTTCACGACTGACTTCCTAATGTCGTTTTTTGCGTTTTGGTTGTAGGGGTGGCAGAGAGGTCATAATGATGGTGGGCCAAGGGGATTGCACCGTCACAAACATCTCATCTATCTTTGTTACATGTGTTGACTTCTGACGCAGAGGCTACGATGGATATCTGAAGTCTCCTGTCCTGTCCCTGACAAGATTGAAACATGGCCTGCCTTGCGAGGAGCAATACCATTGGCAAACAACCTGGCTAAAGCGAGATGGTCCAGTATTTTTGATGTCTGGTCTCAAAAGTGCCTTGAAGTTTACAAACCTGCCAAATTTCTTCTGTAAGGTCCCAAAAGAATTTGCTTGGCTACGTCCATCTTTGTGGTTAATTGGAGAGTGAAATAAGTGGAAGTAGACACGTAGGAAGGAGCATGGTGGGCATGATCCTTTATTGGTTTCTCGGAAGGAAAGAGAATAACGTTCAACATTCCCTCTCCTTTGAGGATTTGTCAGGAAAACACTTCAAATAGAGTAGAAAACAATGTATTTACTTTTTCCTGGTTGGTTCCCTTGTAATTGCTTCTTGTTGTTCAATATCTTCATCTCATTTCTCATTCGAAATAGCTCTCTCTATCCTCTTATTTTCCTACTAAAACCATCAAGCGTGATCCCATCTATTTCAGGTCATCTTTGCTCTTGCCTTGAACTAAATCTCATGTAAGTTTTTATGCCCTTCCTGAACTTCCATCGACGTAGACAGGTCCTTACCTTCTTGCTTGGCTCCCACATTTTTAATTAGTTCCTTCTACTCATGGTGTGTCACACGGAAAAAACTTATAATAAGGATGTCTGCAAACGATGGAGTCTGATGGTCCCTAGGGGATCAAAACCTACAAAATGTCTAATCTTTAACTTTAATACGATATGAAAGCCTTTCCATCCAACAAGCATGGCTATGAACCTTACTAGTACCTCCGTGTAAAATATATGTAGGTATTCCCTAATGGTCATAATGTAACCTACTTATAGTCTGTTTTTTGCTCCTAAAAAGGGGAAACAATACAAGTGCACCAGCTAAAATGAGTATATTCGTCAACTAACATCAATAATCAAAAACCTCTGAAACCATATGGGTATATCACAGGCATTCTGTCTCCTCTCACATGCGGAGAGCTAGAACGCAAATTCTCCCGTCCCCTTCATTAAAGCATTAACAAAGCACAGTTGCATAATTTTACAGTTTCCCTACATCAGAATGAATACAGAATTCATCAAAAAGAATGAAGATCAATCGACCATAGTGTTGCCACAAGCAAAGACTTAATCTAGAATATAAGTAGAGATATAGAGAGAGAGAAGTGAATTGATAAAATTTTTCAAGTGCATATCAAAATTTTCTTTTATTTTGCTTTCAACAAAAACTTTCATATCACCCACTAGTTTTGGACGACGAAGTCCAGGTTTTCAGATGATTCCACATCAAGGTGTTGATTTTCAAAACCCGAGCTGAAAATAGGATTCTGTTCCCAAAAAATAGTAAGCTTGTCATCAGTTGCATTGCCACAGTTGCCATTTTCTTGTTACGCAAACTAGAAACACAACCCACCTTCACTTCTTAAAATTTGAACTAAAAATGAAAGAGAAGTGGTACGAACAATAATAAAGATTATCACAACAAGCCAGCATGGACCAGATAATACGCATGCTGCTAAAGTCCCATTAGAGCGACAAGTTAATTATACCCTTCTCATCAGTTATTACTGCACATATGTTGATTCTCTGCATGATTTAGCCCTCCCTCATACTCTGTACAGGTATAATCTCTATACTTTGTATAGCGCCACTTACAATTTGAGCAATAATAACATTAGACTATGCAAAACTTTTCCATGTAGTCTCGTGGTGAAGAGACCCCTGCAACAGCCTCAGCCACCAAAAAGAGTATAAGACATCATAGATCAATAACAAGTGAATAACTGCAACCTGTCCTCACTTATGCAGCCAAGAAATCCAGGGCCTGTGGAGTTTCGTTGATACTTCAAATCAAGAATTGGGTGCTGATGTGGCTTCAGACGGGTATGGACTTGGAAAGAAGGTAAATCCCAAATGCACACCCCATAAGTTGACTCATCCCCATAAGCAAACAACGGGTTCTTGCCATCTCTGCATATGATGGCAGATTTTGACATCCGAAGTTCACTTACATTTCCATAGCCAATCTCATGTCTCCGAAAGGATGAACCATCAACCCTTTTCATGAGGACATGAGAACCTAACTTTCCTGAATTAGAAAGAGTGGGTGAAGGTGACAGTGAGGTCTGAGAAGCGATGCTATCACTAGGGAGCTCAACCTTGGGGCGAAATGAAGCAACTATGTCATTACATGAACTGCCACAAGCAAGAGATATGCATACACCTTGATTCTCCATTTCAGGTAACAAAGTTGGTCTGCAGCAAAAATTTAGTAAGGGATCATAATCAAGTATAATTTAATGAAAGCAGCAAATTAAGTTTTCAAAACTTTGCTGCTTTAGCTTGTCAAAAATATTATATCCTATAAAGATGGGAAAAGGTAAAATATTCTGACAAAGCGCATTAGCAAATGTCAACACAAATTAGAAAACAATAGTTAAAATATATTCAGTTATCAAAATCAAATCTAAGTCAACTTCTTCAATTCAATTAACTTGCATGATACAAAAAGCATTAGGAGAACACCAAAGCACATAAACTAGTAGTATATATGCTTTTCCCAATCAAGAGAATAGCACATCTAATTTGGTCTTGCCATGTTCCTCATGAATTTGCATAATTAAAAGGTCAGGCTGATCCTGATGCAGCCATTTTTAGAGCTTAGATGGAGTTGTTCAGTTTGGGCATCAGGCCAAGATTAGGTAAAAGACCAGTAGAATTAGAGCAGGTCCAGTAGTATATCATAGCCTGAAGGGCATTTGAAATAAATGTTTGAGAGATCAAAGATCATTGAATTTATTTAGCGTTGGGCGAAGAAGAAAAATCATCCTGGTCTGCTAAAGAGATGTTTTTCTGAAGAAAAGAGATTCAGGCAAGGAAAATAATACCAAACAACACCATTTGTTCAATGATGTTTTAATTTTGTCATACCTGGCCAACAATTTTCAGATTCAAGTATGATTATATCTTGAATGAATAATGAAAGTATGAGTTATTCCTGTAGGTGTTCTAACTGTCATTAGATCCCCATCTTTTAATATGTTCTTCATGTTTTTCTACTCTCTCTCTTTTTGTTTCTTGAGAATTTTGCCACAAAAATTTTATAATTGGACTTAAAGTGCTTAGCCTGGACAACAATACCAATACACCTATATATATATACCATTCGAAGTTGAATTATAATGAAAATTTGAAACAGGTTATAATAGACTTGGACTGGCTGTTGTATGCTGTTCTTTTGCTATTTAACTACAATAATGATACAAAAGAAAACAGCACCACTTTTAGAATGTAATGAATTCAGGAGACAGATGAGTTAATGCATTAAAGAATTTTCAGATTAATATTACATTCATGTTATTATATTTAACGAAAAAATCTTGATCTGGAAGAACAAAAAAACAATGTATCGACAATGAAAATAAACAATAATGGAATTGGGAAGCATAATATCATCTAAATCAAGTTGCCGAAGGAAAGACGAGTCAGAACCTGTGGATGCTGTTAGTTTTGCAACACTAGTGATCTGCAGAAGTTCAATTGATTTGAGCATGGTAACATAGTAAGAGTCAAGGATCATACTTGGCAAGAGATGGAACTAATATGGACAGCACATGAAGAACAGAAGAGGTCGAGAAAAAGAAAAATGTGAAAATAAGATCAATTATCGAACGAATGAATCTGCACAAGCAATTCTATATTTTGCTGCCATATATGGGAGGGCTTCCTAACTGAAAAATCAAAATAAAGTTTGCAATAGATGCAGAGCAATAAGCATGATAACAGAACAATTTGATTTATTTGGGAAGGAAAAAATATAACTAATGGCATTATAGCAAATGAAACTCAAAAGAAAGCATTCTCAAAAGCAATAGCAAACTAAAGAGATTGCACACATCAGATAAATGTATCAAGTGCACTACTACTGACCTTCCACTGCCAGCAACATTTTCCCATGTACAGGGACCTAATGATGAAGCAGTGAGCACTCTCTTGGCTCCATTATCAAGACCAATAGAGTGCACAGTATGAACTGGTTGCCTGGACAGGCCCTCTATAGAGTTCATTGGTTGTGCAGTTTGACGAACATCAAACACTAAAAGCATGCCATTCTGTGATGAGTAAAGAAATCAATCACTTTAAATTTACAACTTAAAACATGCTGCAAACAAAAGCAAAAGCTTATAAAGGAAGAACAAGGTTATAAAGGAATAAGACCTGCAATCCAGCGTAAATATGATATGGACTGTTGATATCCCTTGAGCATGACCAGGCAGGACCCTACAAAATATTAACATTGATATGTAAGTTTTTTGTTACAATGCTATGTGATTTGACAAAGAAGTGCAGAATGTTTTAAGTCCATTGTAGTGGATCAAAAGTAACTAGAATTTTGTTAGTTCCAGAAAGTACAATTTATCAAGTTATCTTTAGATGCAGTGAAAAGCCATCCCTAATGAAATGAGAAAAAGGGTGGAAAAGGCAGCAAAATTTTCTCAACGGAGCTCAATAAACCCATATGATAAATCTGTAGATACCAAACCTGAATCCAATATGAAGAAGAACCATGAACTGAAAATTGTTTTGGTATCTGTTAGTCCAACCAAAGCTTGGAATGTCTTGGTAGTTGGTATGATTCATACAAAACTTCATGTTGGTTTTTGTTTTATTTTCACATCTCTTGTGATTTGTTTGAGGGATAAAAATCAGGGAAAGTGTTCAGAGAAACTTGACCGGTCTAAAACTATAACTATAGAACTCGACCAGAAAATCCTTTTAATCAGGAAAGTTAATATTTCAGCTAAAAATTTGGTTAGTTCATTTCTGTGAACAGAGTCTAAGTATGATAATAGGCTGGATTAGGGTTCTGAATAGATAAAGATTGCCCATTAGTTTCAACTAGGTCAGATTCTATAAAGAAATATGAGACCGGCTTTAGAACTTCCACAGAGGAATTTAAGTAGCAGGAAACTTCTAGTTAGGGTGCTGTACCCACTTCATGAATTCATCCCAGCACCTGCTTCTTAAGTATTATCTTATTCCCTTTTTTTTTTTTTGGGGAGCCATTTGCATACTGCATCCACACCTGCATCCATTACTGCATCCACTACCGCTTCCACTAATTGTGGATTCCATCTCCCCATCATTCTCATTTCTTCTTCAATGTCTCCCATTCATATCTTTTCCCCTTTCTTCTTAGTTTGGAACCTTGAACCCTGTCCTTGGGTTTGCATCATTTGAATTATCACTTATGTCTTTCATGCAGTGAACAAGATGGTCATCCATGTAGGGAACATGGAAGACCAACCTAGGGATGCTCAGAAAAGATCTCCCAAATACAATGAGATCTTCATGATGTCATGTTGAAATAGATCTAAATGCCATTTTTGGTTACTCCATGCCTTCAAGAAAAGCTCTGTTGGTAACTCTAGAGAATTAGCTAATCAAGAAGAGACTAGTATTCAGGCAGATAATGAAACAAAGGAATCAAATGTGGCATTCAAAACCTCATACTCACAGAGTTGGCCATGACAATCCCATCACAACAAATGGACAGTCACAGATGCAACAATTGCAAATCCACTAGATGAATGTTCTTGCCATCAGACTCACACACAAGCCATGGATTTTATGGTTAGAGTCTTAAAGATTCATCAATTAAAGATCCAGAGCTTGAAAACATTATGAAAGAAGAGCTGCCAATTGTGGAGATAATATTCATTTCAGAACTAATCACTGATTCAAAAGGGTACCTGTCACAAGATTCAACAATTGAGGGCCATATGCTTGAGGCAAAACTGACCTGAACCACCCAGGGCATACCATACTGAACCAGTGCGGAACTAGGTTAGTTTGCATGTTCAGTTCAGATTTGATGGGAATCAGTCAGAACAAAGTGGAACCACCTGTTTCTACTGAGTATGAGTCAATTTGAGTTGCATCTGAGCCTCCAGTGATTAAAAATGGAGGAGAAGGTATCCTGCTTTCTTTTTCCTCTCTTTTCTGCTAAGAGCATGGAGGATGGGAAAGCAAGGAAAACCAGGGGAGAAAGATGTTTTCATGGTTTTGAGATCCAATCCAAGCTAAGATCAAGCATAATCTCCTCCCTTCTCTTCATTCTCCTCTTTTTTTAATACCTAAAAAATAGGATAAAAAGTGGTAAAATAAGGGACAATCACGCCAAGATTTTGTATTTTGGAATGATGTCATCATATACTATAGGTCAAAGGACAATCTACCATGGAAGAAGAAATCATAATTTTTCATGGACCATGTAACTTTTTAGATTAAAAGTATATTTACAGTTAAAAATAATTAAGAAAAATAATGTTTGAAAACTAAAAAATGGTAACATGTTTGAGGATGGGCATAATACTTGCTGTGTTTTTTTCTGGTAGTAATTTGCTTAGATCTTGAGCATAATTATGACTATCTAAACCTAAGCCCAATTCAAATAAATTTCAAAATAAGTGGTGATTAAGACATACTCATGGACTATAAAAATATATGTAATATTTTTGGTAGGATTCTAAATTAATTCAAATTAAAACTTTATATATTTCTAATTAAAAATAATTTTAATTAACTAACTAAATATTAAAAAATAGAAAAAAAATCAGAAGTTAGTACTCTGTATAGATAATTAGAAGTATTTTCTAAAGTAATTGAGCCATTTTTTAATGTAAATTATCAAATTTTTAAGTGTTTATCACTTAAAAAATCATTACCTCAACAAAAATAATGAAAACAATGGCAATGTGTATGGGTAATTCAGCCATATTTTCAGGAAAACACACATAATATTTACATTATTTTGTACATTACCATAGTTATTAAGTGAAATTAGATTATAAAGTCAATAATATGTCTAAAATACATGTTTTTAAAAAGTATAGATCCACTCATGTAATTCGTAGTAATGAATGAGATGGTTTACGAAGTGCACTATCAAACTTGTAGAAATAGATTCAAGAATGAACCATAAGGATGCAAACATTGATTGGTTGCATGGTATCATAATCTCAGTCCAGCATCATTGGAGGTGCAAGCAGTACACTGCAAAGTGGAGAGTGAGTGGGATAACTAGATTAAGGCAGTATTTGGCTGGCCGTCATCCCAATGTGACTACGAGCAAAAGATGTCTCCAAGAGGTTCAATGTTTGATGAAGAAGCACTTTCATGACCTTAAAGAGGCCAAGAAGAAAAACATCGAGAACAAGAAAAGATTGATCATCATGTAACTAGGTTATCATTATATCACTCCAGGGCTTAGGAGGTCTATGAGGTATCGGATCCAAATGACATGGCGAAGGCCCAGAGTCAAGTTGCCTTACTGAATGATCCAAATAATCAGTGGCAGAGGAAGAAGGCTACCACACACAGGATACAGTATAGGCCCCCATAGATGAGAGGGTTCTAGCTTCAAGTCCACCAAGGCTCCAGGCTACATAAGGAGCCAATCAGCGAAAAATTGCTGGTATGGGTGACAACCAGATAGCATTTAGTTTGGGACTTCTAACAAGAAGAAGAGAAAGAAGCCCAAAGATATACAAGCAGTATTCATGACTTAGATTCACATGCCTTATCAGCTAAGATTCAAAGCAATAGAAAATTAACTTCATACTCATCAAAGGTTGAGAAAAGAGGCGTGTGGAGAGGAATTGCTTCTTAGTTCCATTACAGCCACATTCCTGTAAATACTACAGACCACTCCTACCACCATTTTATCTCTATTCGTTAAACCAGTCAAGGAGTTGATCCTCCTGTATTGTCGGAGACTTACGGTGAGTTGCCTGATCATAATAAGGGAGAGTTGGAGAGATGGATAGCCTCCTAATGAAACAAGTGGAGCACATACAAGTTGGCATTGATATGTGATGGCTCGACAGGGCCCAGCAGGCGAGCATCATCAAGTTTTTAACATTCGTGATAAGAAGAAATTGTTCCATAATTCAGTTGATTCTTCTAACAAGGCACACAATGCCCGGTACATCTTAAGCTTGATGGAGCAAGTCATTAATCAAATGAAAAAACGGCATGTTGTACAGGTGGTTACTGGAAATGGATTATAGTATAAGGCTGTTGGAGATATTAAGATGATCAAGAGGCTACCATTATCTACAGCCCATATACGGCCCATTGCTTAAACCTGACACTGAATGATATAGGAACAAGGTGAAGCAGGTGCTGGAGATAGCCCAGAGGCCCCAATTCTCTTTCTTTCCTCAATCGTTCCAATCATTTCTCCATTTCATTCCCCTTTGGTTGGGGGCCCTGGGTTGGTTCGTTTCCTCCTCCTATCTACGCAATTCTCTGTCTTCATTCGTGATCATGTTAGGCGTAGTTGATATCCGATCTTTCTTTTAACTGTCTTCAAGCTTGTTGGATAAGTGAACTGGGACCTATTCTCTTAATAGGCGGCAAGCAAAGCTGAATAGGAAAGGGGGCGAATGGGATGTGCTTGAGATATAGAAAGTGTACCGGGGAAGGTAATGCCAAAGGTTCGAATCGGATTTCGTTAGCTCTTATTCAGACCCGATCGAAGATCGAGAAAGAAGACCAAAGAGATGCTTCCTATACCGGACATCCAAAGACGTAAGCCCTCATTGCACGAAATTGCTTTCATCGACCAGAGTGATGGCAGTGGGAATGGTATCGCCTCTTTTCTTTCTGCAATGGAATCGGCTTAAGCTCGACCTTTTCTTTCAATCGTTGGAGGGAAGACAAAGCTCATTCCATGCAACTCCACAGAAGAGTATGCCGCTATAAAATGCAGCCAACTTAAAAACACATGGTGTTGGCTTTAATGAGAAAGCACACCAGGAGGTAAGATACTGAGACCAGCAGTTACCCACTTCACCACAAACTACATTACACTTGATAGCCTCATTGAGAAGATGGCGGGCTTGTGCCTAATATTCATGAGTACAAAGTGGCAGCAAAGCAATATGCCCATAGTAACATGAAAGCGAGCCATGTGGAGGGGCCAGTAACAAGCTAGCAGTTTTGGAAGCCGGCCAAGAGAGTAGATAGGTGGCTCTCACACCTCTGTATCGAGGACTCGGTGTTGTGGATAGCAAAAAGTATTCCCAAATGGGCTTTTTGTGTCATATGATGATGACTGCTAAGGTCAAGATTAGGGAAGTATATCCAAAGCATGTTGATGAGTAAATTAACATCATTGAGAAGAGAAGGGATTATCAGATGGACTGGGAGTTGCATCCAATAGATTGTCCAAGTACAATCCTCTTGTTGATCCTTATAAAATATTATCTTGCAATCCTTTGTTTGCCAATTAAATTCCCTGCATGCCCTGGCAGCCTATTATCTTAATGCAAGGTTCTAATATAGTATCCTAGGCAAGGTTTCAAAAACCGGTACCAAGGTCCGTAACGGTTCCTAGTCAGTACGGTACCATACCATACCATACCGATAATAAAAAAATACAAAAAAAAACCCACCCAACGGCAAAACAAAAGAAATAGAAAAAAAAAATCAAGCCGAATCGAACCGGTACCGTACCGGACCAAACCATCCGATATCAGGCAATTCGGACTGATACCGTACCAAATTGATTGGTTCGATCCGGTTCAGACCATTTTTCAAAAAATCGGCCTGAACCGAACCGGTTTCTCGCCAGTATGATATGGTACGGGATGTATCGGTCGGTTCGAATCGGTAGGGAATACCATGAACCCAGGAATATATCTAGATTATAAACTACTGACTACCTGCTCAATATTATCCACAAGATGGAGCTTGAAACCACAATTGCCGCCAGATGCCTAGAGATAAATTTAATATGAATAATACTTTATCAAATCAACCAAAGATTTGATGCCATAAATGGTGTATGTTTCACAAATTAAAGCTTGTAGGGAGGGCTCCCATAGCTTCGGTGAGTAGGTAGATGTGGCAAACAAAGACAATATGAAACCATATAATTTTGGACACAAATTCTAACTGATCTAATATTTTATGAAAAATTGTGCCCAATTTGAAGTTTACTTGATTGCATTTGCAGCTGAATGGTGGTTTCATTTTAGGTTATTATCCAAAAATTTTATGATTTTAGCAATCCAGAACATCTTACAAATGGTCTCTTCCAATGGCTGCAAGTGCAACTGGTCAACCTTCTCTTATATACAATAACAAATTGAGGAACTGCCTAACAATGAAGAGACTTAACGATTTAGTATACACGCATTGCAATCTACAACTCAAATTAAAATGCATCCATGCGAAAGTAGAGCTGAAAAATGATGAATGGCTTCATAATAAATTTACATAAGATGACAAGGATCAATGATTGGTTTGAGGGTCATGACAGCCACAGCTTAATGAGCCAAGATCATATCCTCAACCAGCTAGTGTCATAGCAAAGGAGGCTAGGGTGAATGCAAAGCACCAGCCAGAGCAACGCATGTCACACTGACAACTGCCTACGCCTAGCAGTAAGAGCAATCATAGAAATCAGATGGGAGCTGATCAGGATCACAAGGATCTATACTTGAGACCATGCAGATGCCGAGGAGAGGTCATCACGGCACTCGACCCCATTAAGAAGGTAAGGCTAGTCAGGTTGGTGGACTTGTCAAGCCATCACGCAAAGCCAGTCAGTCAAGGTCAGCCATGGAACGAAAGCACACAAGGTAAGATGTAGATCCACTGGAGAGGGTTGGTAAGGAGCCCCTTCACACAAATTCTAAAGCCACCAAGCTCTCAGATGACCAGGTGCCTCACAATACAAGTGATGATGCTAATGGCAGTTCAAGCGATGATGTATTTGGTAACCAGGGAGGTAGTAGTGAACATGGCAGGGGTGCACACAACTCAGCCATATGGTATGGATCTACTCATCGATGAGTCGTTTAATTCATGCCATGCAAGATGCAAACAACAATGCATGATGTAAAGCCTACAAAGATATGATAACATATAGGAGATGGGCCCCTCAAGGTGGTTTAGGATCTGATACTGCTACAGATAATGATATGGCATGCAAAATAAGATCCTTGGTCATATCTAGATCGTCATCTTACATCGTATCGTATTCTAAATAGCGGCATATGACTCATGTGTATACCGTTCAACAGATGTGTCGTATTCAAGTGTCTCCTACTCTCCATAGCCTCAGCAAGATTACGGGTCAAATTTTGTTTATGCAATCTTCTCTCAGGTGGGATGGTTAGCCCAATATCAGATAAAGCATCAATATCAGGGTGGTTGTCAAAGAAGACTGGATTATTGAATGCAAGGGTCGATACAGCGCCTAGTCTAAAGTCAAGTCCAAGGCCCTGACCACAAATGAGATCCTGACATCTACAATCAGCATAGACATTCCATGAAGGACTGGATGGTGGTATGCATTTTTTAATTCAAATTTATGTGATATGTATTTTCAATATAAAAACTATTCATTAACCACTTTTACTTATTACAAGTTCCCAGGACTATTTGATATGTATTTATGTGACCATCCATTTATAGTTATCATATATCTTGACCGTCACATGCTTAGTATCAAGTATGTAAGCAAGTTTTTTTTTTCTCGAATCTTTCAGAATTTGGCAATACATCGTATCATCAAACATTGCCGTGTTCTTTAGCTACTAAACCATAATAAAGGAAAATTTGCTTCTGAAGAAGCTATATATATAACATTCAACAGAAGCCATGTAAAATAACAAACCATAACCCTCTAGGATGTAGAAATAGAACATAACTAAATTCTTCTACTATTATGATGAGCAAGCAAAGGCAATTGCTAGAATGGTTTGGAACAGCTTGTGTGGCAAAACTGTACATTTAGTACTCCAAAAGGCATGTTAGAATTTCTGACACAGAGAAAGTATAACACTACAATTGACAAAATCACATAGGCAAGATTCTTCTTGAATAATAATAGTGATGGTGACAAGCTCAGAACAAGTCCCTGCTATATCAGCACAGAGTTCACCTTTGCTAGAATTAGTCTACCTTCTTAAAATGCAAACGTTTCTTCTGGTCAACTAGCATTTCAAAAAAAGAAAAAAAATCTCCAAAGGTCATTCAATCAAAATTCTAATAAGCATTGTATGTGAAGGTACTTAAAAAGGATTACATCATATAAACAATATATCTATTGAGGTTAAAAAATACCGGTAGGTCATATTTGAGGACAACATTGTTGCTTGCTACACTGCAATGAACAGCACCTATTGTGTGAATTGATTTTCAGGAAAAATTACCACACAGAGCATTCTAGTAAAAGACTGTTAAATAAAAAGTATATGGACCTGAAAAGTGATAACTTCTTGCCAAGTGATGCAAGAAGTGCAAGTCCATTAGGAAGGAAGCACAGATCCCTAATAGCTTTGGTATCAGGAGGAAGATGGATTTCATCAATTCCATTCGGAACTAACATGCTAATCTGCAGAAAGAAGGAAAAGTATTAGAATATAAAGCATAAAATAAGCAATGAACAAGTTTGATCTTTGACGTAATCACTGTTATAGCCTGTAAGTGGTTTTTAATTCCAATATTTATGGCATACCTTACTTAAAACATGCTCTCCTCCTACTCCAGGTGCCTTCCCTGAGACAATTAAATTTGTCTAGAAACATCTATTCCCATTATCGAGCACCAGTTAGCGCTAATTCATTCTGTAAACACGAGCAAAATGTGACATGGATGTATGTAGCACTTAGCTTTATAAAAGCCTAGATTCTCAGCTCGAAATTATTAAATGTAAAAAATTAGTTCAAATGAAAAGCTTGGCATTCAACACAGAAGACATGCAATGCATATCTAAATAATCATATATTAAAAGCTACAATAACCTTATGACTGCAAATACCTAACCTATTAGGAGGCATCGATCTGAAAATTGCCGCTTTAGCAGTCTAAACTCTAAACATTTTGATATGGAAGAGTTCCTCTCCAGCCTCACAAATTAATCCCTAATGGTCTGGAATGTGATAAGGCAAATATCAACTTATGAAAATAAAATAACATAAATTACAACATGCATCTCATGGGGTAATAGAAGCCCACAGTTAACAGCCGAAGGGACTACTGATAATATCAGCTTGCCAGAATATAATATGACCTAGCAGTCAAGCCATGTCCTGATTATTTGGGGCTGGCAGCTAACCACTAATATGCCAACAAATCAATAGCCAATATGTTACAGATTTAAGCAGTATGTGGTAAAAGTGGGACAAGAGAGAGAGGGGAAAAGAGAGGAGGGGGGAGGGGGGTGTTAATTCCCCAATTATCACAAGCGAACCAACATTCTGGACAATTAACCCAACACCCGCAGACAATTTTTACCTTAAACTTAAAAAGTGCTTCTATGTCCTTTCAAATGAGAGCACAATGAAAAGGCACATTGGTCAGATACCTTTCTTCTTTATGAACTGGTGTCCAATCTATCATAAACATAATCAACAGGTAAAAAAACTCATGGGAATTACCTAAACTGATCAATTGGATATACAATTAATGAAAAGACAATAAGTACTGCTTCTAACTCTTTCAAAAAATGCAGACCAACCAAGACTAAAGCAGGTGCCAATATAGTCATAAATAGCACCTTATCTAATGATCAACAAAAGAAAGCAAACTTCAGGTCTTAAAGTATAAAAAACCAAGCATCTTCTTATAAAGAGCACCGTGCAAGTATATAACTAGTCAATGAGAAGTTTCCATCATCTACAATCTCCAAGATACGACCTTCCCAGTTCCCAATCCCAAGCAATGCCATTGGCAAGTTCCTTACGATCCATGCGAAAAATTAGCAATAGTCACAAAGACTTCATATTTTCCAATAGAAATTGCACTTACTTCAATAACATATTTCATAATCCTGAACTACATAGACCTACAAAACCACCAATGTTTTAAAAAATCTATATATGTAGCTGCATAGTAGGAGGTGGTCTGCTGGCTGCACCAAATCCCCTCTTTGCAGTTAACTTATGTGGCTGGGCCATTGCAATATTATAATGGAGTTCCTAAGGCTGGAAGTTTATAGGAAAGCAGATATTATCAGGGAAGTAAGGCAGCAAGAGGTATTGCTTGGTGAATGCTTGGTGCCAGCAAGCTTTAGAAAAAATTGGGATGATATACAGGTAGCTTGCAAGCATCCTGCATGTCATGGGATGTCAGCCTATGGAAATGATCACAGCAGGAAGAAGACACACAATAATCAGTAAGGAAAGAATGAACAAGGAGTTAATTTAGCCTAAATCAACATCATTTCAATAATATGGATGATGTTAACTAAGTATACAAATACTATATATCGAATTCAACTAACTGACTAAAGTCCATTGTCAGCCAAACTATATTCGAAACCTAAAAATCTAGGACGACCCAAAGCTAAAATTTACTCAGCTAAAATGCCAACTAAAGAAGCACCATTGTCAAAGGTGCTCTAGGCACTCGACTTGATGCTTGGCCGAGGCAACGATGCCCCTAAGCACCTCAACAATCATCAAGAGAAGTAGGCTCACTATGGCAAGCACCTAAGACTAAGCGATAGGCATCTAGGCAAGCACCTATCTGATGTCCAGCATGATTCTTCCTATCCTTTTTGCCCATTCTTTTAAAGCTTTGCTAGCTTTATTTCGATGTTGATTTTGGTCTAATAGACATCTTATAAACAAAGGCTACTCAAGGATATCAAGTGGTTTATTGTTTTGTGTTATGTGTTATGTGTTGTTTAGAAGCATGTAACATGTATGGGAAGTGGAAGCTTACCATCATATTTGAATATTGAAGCTAGTTAGGCTGTCCAGTGGTTTTCTTTTGCCAACTTTTATATAGAACCACATTATGGAAGTGATATTTTGATTCCTTGTTTCATAAGATGTGAAACATGATATCCAATGCTCAAGATGATCATGATTTAGGAATCTTGAAACATGAATAATTAATTTCATGATGTTTATATTATTTTCAGTCTCAGATATAAATAACATTTGTTTCTAATGCAGTTCTTGGAAGTTTCCTATATTAGCACGTTTCTTTCTTCAGGCAAACTCCTTTTTGGTGCGTAGCATCTCGGCCTATACAGAGGTCTTGTCACCTCGAGGAAAACTTCCGCTTTTGACAACGTTGTAAACAAGGACAACTAGATAGTGTTTGACCAACACAGGCCCGTTTTAATCATTTGCACCCATTGAATGTCTCATTTCTCATAAACAAGAATTAATCTGTCCACTTCTTAACTAGCAATTCCATTATCCAAGAGCAAAAATCAAGCACTTGTAAGTATGACACTCTTCACAACTTCAATCTTTTCCTTAGTAATGTCTTGACGCAGGGCAACAACCATAACCATTATTAAGGATATTCATGAAGCTTAGCAGATGTATCATCAAATTCTCATCCCCTCAATGTAGGGTAGGTTCCATCCAGGTACAAAATAACCAACAAGATCAAGGCTTGTTTCGGTGGCTTG
This sequence comes from Elaeis guineensis, assembly GCF_000442705.2. Taxonomy (NCBI): domain Eukaryota; kingdom Viridiplantae; phylum Streptophyta; class Magnoliopsida; order Arecales; family Arecaceae; genus Elaeis; species Elaeis guineensis. The sequence goes on from NC_025996.2 coordinate 38,259,705, forward strand.
TTTGAGTGGACAAGACTCTTTAGTAGCTTGTGGCTTCCATAAAACACAAACCAACAAGATTGGATTCCATAGTTGGATTCCATAACTAGGGTGATGATGATCTCTAAGAATTCATGATTGATATTCTTGTCAAATAATACCATTCTATCTGCAATCATCTATAGGTCTAACAAACCTCTATCGATGTTTATTTCCCTCGCCCTTCTTTGATGGACACAACCAAAACTTATATGGCTAATTCAGATGCTTCTATTAAATTTCCCTCAATAATAATAACCCCAAGGAAACAACAGTCATGGTCATGCTTTCTTAAATTGTAACGCTTTATGCAACACCATGGTTCTTTTTCCAGTAATGGCCTGATTTTACTTAAAGTGAAATATCTGGCACTTGTTTCAGATGGTTAGGTATCTCACTTTTCCAAGTTCTTAATGTTAAGGGTCTTAACCATATGAAAAGTGCAACTCATCCAGCAATCATGCAAATCTATCATCCAAGGATCATTGTACTGGTGTGTGCCACCCCATCCTATGCTGTTGTACTACACCAATACTGAAACAAAACTCAGTACGCCCTTCATATCGAGTCTCCATATACCGAACCAACCCCACACCGGGCAAACCAATACTATATCAGCATGGCACCACTGATCTGGGGTTAAAGCTTCACCCATAGTTTCATGCAGATGATGGGTCTTACCTCTGGGATCTCACTTGGAAACATTACATATAACCGCCTCTTTGGCATCATGTAAATTTGGCATTTGGCAAGTCACATGCTTTTTCACAATTCACTATGCAATTATCAATACATTTTCATATCTAAAAGAAACCATCATTTGCTCTCCCTCTTCTTCTAGTATTGTTCTACACCTATTGATTGAATTGATTGGACATGTTGCTCATCAAAATCCTAATACTAGATCACAAAACCTCCTTTAAGGCATCCTCTTTTGGAAAAGCAAGCAACACAATATAACCTTTAACAACAATATTAAGGGTGTGTTTCGTTCGCGATAAGAATCAGAATGAAATTTAAATATTAGGAAAGAGTAGGGATTGGGTTTTGAGATATTGGGGCATTCCCATTCCCCCTTGGAATTGGGATGGAAATGGGACTCCCCCCAATGGCTGGAATGGGACTCACTCATTCCCCTTTACATTCCTGAGTCCAACTCCCCCCGAACCAAACATGCCCTAAGGTTTGATGGCCCAAGATTTAATGGATGTTTTCTGAGTTCTAACTTTATCACTTTATAATATACTTATACAGCAGATTCACAAACCTACACTTGCAAACAAGTATTAGTTTAGATTTTTGTTGGCAGAAGAACCACAACAAGATCAATTATCAGTTTGTAATTATTATCTACACATTTGGATGCCTCCCAATTTCCATTGCATTAAGCACCTCAGAAACACTTCCGTAGGCTCTTAACATCTCATGGATTCCAATATCCATTGATATACCACCAAATTTAAGGGGTTATCAGAGATGTAAGAAGTATATCATTGTTTCATGTGTGTAGATAACATAAACCAATGTTTTAAGTCTCAGTATTTGGCCTTGTTCTGGTACCTTATTGGGCCTTATTGGTACAATTGGGTACAGCACATCCCTTATAACAAGACATGGTACATCTTGGCATAGATTCGTACATGTAAAATGCCAGGTCTGCCTATTATAAGCATACTTAATGGAAAACTGACAAGGATTGGTTGCTTTGTTAAATTTTTTGCAGCTTGAAAACAGTCATTAACATAAATGAACAATTATTTAAATGGGTTACACAAACCACTAACAGACCATCTCCACAGCCAGATTTTTTGAGCCACAATTTCAGCTTTTCATGAAACTTTACCTACTATTTTCCTATTATAAATCAGCTTTGTAAAAATATATAGGGACATTGCAAGAGATATGGCAATGATAATCTTTTTGAAGTGCTTTAAATATTCAATTCCACATGATGATATGCATAAATCTTGATGTTCCATATTTCATAATGCATGATTAACAAATCCACACAATAGAAGATATTTTTCATTACTTCTTTTCCCTTTTCGACGAAAACTGTTGGAAGCACCACCAATTCAAATTCATGACGATCTGAACCTGGAACCTCCCCCATAGAGCATGGCATCAAGGAGGGGCCAAATCATCAGACTAAGCACCATTGGTCTTTGATCCTTTTCAATTTCATTTTTCTGTATGATTGTATGTGTACTAAAATATGCATTTGAGTCCATCATTCAGAATTTTGTCAATACAAAAAAAGAAAATCATGCATGAAATAAATTTAAAAATGCAAAAATTAACTAGAATTGCTCTGAAATCAAATGCAATGGAGAATCATCTCCACATCATCATCAAATATATATGCATGTACGTATGTATGACAAACCTGTAAGACAAAGCTGGACCGACGAAGTCCACTACCACAAAAACTTCCAGAGGCATGGATGTTTTCTACAATCACAAAACTCATTATCATTAATGACTTGCTGTGACTTCAGATGAACTGTGTCCAAATACCATAATATGTCTTGTCAACCGCAAGTATAGACCAATCTAAGACCACATTGGTGAAGACCACTAAGCAGTACGTGATAAAGCAGTTGAGATATCAGAATAAGAATTACCCGATGAGGTCAGTGCTGAAGCAGCACTCAATGTTACATCAATATTTTCAAAGAGCCTCCTCGGTACACCTCCTGATGATGAATGCTCTAGGCATGCCATTTTCTGCATAACCAGAACTCAAGCCAAGCTTAACAAAGATTTTTTTTTTTTTTTGGGTATATCACAAAGCATACAGTTTAATTGATTGTAGCTATAAATTCAAGAATGAAAGATCCAGCACTTTCTTACCTGTCTCTCAATACCCTCTCTATCCATTGTACGCTTCTGCAAACCATAAAGCAGAAGCTAAAAGATGCCAAGTTGAACAGAGAAACTAAACTAAAATCTGCTGGATGAGGAAACAACCTTTTTTGTCCAGTAAAAGAGACCAAAAATAGACATGACTAACTTGGAGGTAATACCATACTCAAAGCCATACTATTTCACATCACCAACAATATATACATATATCTCAGAGAAGACAAACTATAGTTTATCAGAATGGAAGACGCTACTTGCATGTTTACAATGCAATCAGCATTGTCATCAACAATATAAAAATTATGCAGGTATACAGCAGCCAATGTTTGCTGTAACGAGCTGTACTGCCCAGCACCATGCAAACCTTAATATACCAGTAAGCACAGTAAAAAATTTCAGTGTTCAAGAATTATTCACCTAATGATAATGGTCCAATAAACAATATGGGAAATTTGTCAAAAGTTCAGAAAGAGTTTGGATACCAAGAATTTGAAGAAAAAAAAGTAAAACTACGAAAATGTGTTTTCTATAATATCTGTAACATTCAATTAAAAAAAACATCAAAGAGCAAGAATCTTACAATACATGAAAGGAAGTTCAGAGCCTCCCCCTTTGCAACACGTTGCAGCTTCTGAACTCCCCTATGCACAGTTTAAAAAAAAAAAAACAAAAAAGAATGGTGGGATTTTTTCCCCTTTGGCAAGATACAGGAGAACCATGACTTGAAAATTTTGCAGCCAAAGAAGAATCTTTTCAATGGAAAATCCCCAAACCCTACAAAATATCATGCTTCTTCCAAGATTAAGCTCTGAAAACCTCAAGGAACCAACTCACACCGCCACAACTCACAAAAAACCCATGTGCTTGAGATAAAACCCCAACCGGAACCTAAGAAACCCCTCCGATCTCCCTCAGGTATCCTTCTTCCCCACAGATCTCCAAAAAAGAGAATGAAATGGAAAGAAAAAAGAAGCGAAAAGAAAAAAAATATCAATCTACGTGGGAAAAGGTCTTACCTTTCAATTTTTTCCATCTTTCCTTTTTTCGTTGATTTTTCCTATGGTTTTCGCTCTATCTTTTTTCCTCCTCAGGAGTTTCAATCGGGTGGGAGGCTTGGAGTGACCAAATAGGGAAGCTTAGATGATGGCTTGGGTTTTGTGTTGGGTATTTATATATAAGAGTCCAAAGGGTATTAATATTATCAATTCATTTAAAAATAGATTAAGATAGTGGTTACCCGGTTTTTCCATCGTCTTGGGTATAGTGTTGGGTATTTATATATAAGAGTCTAAAGGGGGATAAATATATTATTAATTAATTTAAAAATAGATACAACTTTATTGATAAAGGTAGTGGTTCACCATCCAAAGATTTGGAGCTCAAACCCTCTCATCCTCCAATTATTTACATATTTTTATAAAAAATTATAATATATATATATATATATAATAACGAGTTCTAACAGCATGCACCTGAGGGGCAAATCCCAAATCCTAATAGATGTTAATTTCAAATTCCAAATCAATCCCAAACTCTACAGATCCTATTTGGATTTAGGATGGATCGGGTACCCAAAAAAATCCACCCGACTACCATCCCTAGCTCCATTATAGCATTAGATGGGAGATTGGTTTATTGCACTTTCAAACCCATGCGTTATATTTTAATATGATTTTTTTCGGATTTTTCAAATGGATTTTAATAACTTATCTCGAGTGTGTGAAATAGTTGGATTTATTACATGTGGGTAAAGAATATTGAAAAATTAAAAAAATAAAGTTGATTGTATTAATTGGACGACACTACTTCATCAGAAAAAAATATTCTTTTAGATTTTTAAGATTAGTCTTAGGATCCTATATTGAAACGTATAGAAATATTTAAACTATCATATATGGTCCAAAAAAAAATCCAAAGATCGGCATAAATAAAATTGATAGTTTTGATTGTATGAATTTATAATATATATAGATATTTGGCTTAGCAATCGATATCTAGAAAGATAATTTTAAAATTATGGATTATATTTGCCGATTGATTTTAAGATTTAAAATTTAATAAGAAATAATCTGTTTATAGGCTTGGGTCTGCTCAAGATATATTGGGCCAGTTCGGTTTTTATGTTATATCAGACACTAGGCTCGAAAAGTTGGTGGCCAAAGTTGGATTAAAATATAGAGTTCGTTTATTTTTTTTCAAATTGGGTTTGAGTATATTGCTGGTTCAACTAGGGTTAGTTTAGAGTTGGGTTAGTAATATTTCGGGTACGCGATGATATTTCATTATGTCCAATAACTTGCATACGTTAAAAAATTAAAATTATTTAATAATTTTTTGGGAGATAAAATCACTTGCCAGATAAGTTTAAAATCAATTGACACTTCCTATTGTGGTAACATAAAACATGTTATAGTTTTGCAGAGCTGTAGTAGAGATTATGGTGATACTTTTTGATACAATCAATATGGTAAAAATGAACAGCCCCTTGTACAACGGTAAACTTGCAATACATTTTTTAATGCTATATTTTATTTGCTAAAAATGAATATATTTTTTATTCAAAAAACTTAATATATCTATTATCTCAACGTATAAATTAAACAGTACTATTGAAGATGAAACTAATATAGTGATCTTTATAATTTTTGGAAAATTAGCTTAGCAACTAACTAATTGGTGTCCCAACACTTAATCTTACAACGGATACAAAATGTGACAGATTTAGTCTAATAGTTATTATCGAAAACATCCTCAATGATACTTATATGTTTTAGATTATATTTGATTTATAAAGTTTCAACGATAGCATATACAATTTCAAGGTCACCACATATTTTTAGAAAGTGAATCTAGACTTGATAATTTGCCAAAAAATTCTAGCTTCGAACCTCCGTCATTTCTTATTCAACAAAAATTATTGTTTCAACTGCTGAAAAACAAATTCATACTGAACTTTTCAGAAAACACCTCCTAAAAAACATCTAACACAACCGATAACATACCACAATTATTAATCTTTTCTCCTTTCTTTTTATTTCCCTGGAGATAATTTAATTTCAAATATTATGATTTATTTCTTCAATCATTTTGATTCATATTTTGTTATGGATCTTCTCAGTCCTTTGATAAATTTTTTGATATTTGCATCATCAATTTAAATGAAGAGGTTATGGAAGACGAAGATTAATATGGATATCAATTTGTCAGTTAATAAAAATACTATATATTATATTGTATGAAAAATCTATGGTTGATGAAATATTTCAAATTTTATCTTGATTTCAGCTATACCCTGCCACTGCTGCAAAGCATGGGTTATATGCTGGTAACAAATGATAGTAAAAAAATATCAGCAGTAGCAACAATATATTGTATCATCAATTTGTTATGCGTAATCATGGTTTTCAGAATCGTCCCGAACCGAACAGTTCAGAATGTGCCAAACCGAACTAGAGGGAAACTGAGCGGCACACACCGGCGCTGTGGGAGAAAGAGGGAGAAGAGAGGAAGAGAGAGAAAAGGGGAGGAAAATACTGGACGACACCGTCGAAGGGCGACGCTGGCCCATCGAGGCCGTCGGAGGGCCGCGCCGCGCTCAGTATCGCCTGATAGGGGCTTTAACCCGGAGAGAGAGAAAGAGAGGAAACGGATAAAGATTTTCAGAACCGTCCCAAATCAGGCGTGCTGAATTGGACCGACAGGGAACCGAGATGGTTTTGGCTGGGAAAGCGGCACATGCCGACACCGAGAAAAAGAGGAAAGAGAGGAAGAGAGAGAGGAGGAGAAGAAGAGAGAGGAGGATGCCGATGAAGGATTTTTTTTTAAAATATTCCTTTTTTAAAACTTATTTCCCAATCTACCCTAGGTCGAACTTATTTCTCAATCTACCCTAGTTCGGTTGCCTAGGATGCCATGTGTTGAAATCGCATGTTGGAAATATGATTTATTTTTGAAATCGCATGTCCAACATGCGATTTCATGCTAACGTGGCCACCCACGTCGGCTAAGAGCCGTTTGAATTTAAAATCGAAACTGCAAGTCCCACATGCAATTTTTGTCCTCGATTCCCCAAACCCTCTTGTGGTCCTCCGTGATCTGCCTCACCCCACCCGACAGGCGCCTTCCGTGATCCCCCACCCCTGCGATCGGCCTCCTCCCACCCGACATCTTTCGATCCCACCTTGCAGCGACCGGCATCCGCCCCCACAACCGGCGTCCGCCCCTTTCCTACTTCCCCTCCCCAAGTGGCCTGCTCTAGCGACCGGCTCGGGCTCTGCTCCTCCCCGACCGGGCTGCTCCCCCTCCTAACCGACCGGGATCCTCTCCCTCTTGCCCTGGCCCCCCCATTCCTCCTCGACCGGCCTGCTCCCCCTCCCCGATCGGCCCCATTCCTCTCCCTCTTGCCCTGCCACCCACACCCCCCCCAACCCCCCCAAAAAAAAAACAGCCGTCATGGCCCCCTCCTCCCCTCGAACGGTGTCCCCCACCTCCGACCGGCCCTCCTCTTTCGGTGCTCTCAGGCCCATCTCCTCTACCTGATAAATTTATTAAATATTTTATTTATCCTTTAATGCTTAAAGAATTAAAATAAATTTTTAAAATCTCTAATGATTTTTTCTTTGGTGTTATGTTAATTTAGAAGCATGCTTAATATATTTATTTAATTTCCTACATGAATCAATACAATGCTCATAATCACATTTAGATTATCATCGGATATATCCAAGCTATATTCATATGTATGTATGCATGTATGTATGTATACATGTAAGTTGATGCAAGTTTATTTGTCATTTATTTTCCTTTTTTTTTGATAGCATTGCTAAATTTACCCTTTTTATTGTATATATGGTGAAACATGACGGAAACTATCATAGCCTTGTGTTACATTAATGGCTCAATAGTTAACGGACCGTATGGCATTGAGTACACTGAGCGACCGCAAAAAGCCATTAGAATTAAATTTGGAATGAATATGAGTTGGAGGATAAATTTTACAAGCCTTTCGTATTGATAGAAGACAAAATAAAATATTAATAATATATAGATATTCACAAATTGTGCAACCATTGCTGATTAAGTATGAAGCTGTTTCGATTACCAATAACGATGATCTGGAGATAATCTTTTCAACAATAAGTTCCCATCCATGTTTATCTGGTGCAGAGTTGTACATAAACGTGCAACCGATAGAAGACGCTGGAGATATTCGTGATCAAGATAGTTTGGAGTAGGTGACCAAGATTTCGGAATGACAACGCAGATCGGAGAGCAAATTGTTTACTCTAGTCCGTACATTATAGATAATGTCCCAGCGGTTCTAGACATATCAAGCAACTTGGTGCAGTAGACGGTGATGTGACACAGAATATCATTAGACAAGCATCAGTATATACACTTGCTAATGATACGGTTTATGCGGATAATCGGCTTTTTCAGGAAGATGATGTACCAAGCAAAGATGAAATGGAAGAGGATGCTCAGCAAACTGGCACATCCCATGACGCGAGAAGTCCACATGATATTGGAAGATCACGTGAAACAGGAGTCTCAAATTTTTCGAAACATTTAGTCAATTTGATTGGGCAGCTGCTAATGTACCAGTGTGTTCTGCTTTGCAACCAATGTAATACATGGGAAAGAGGTGAAGAGTTATGTAAGGGGCTCCATTTTGCAGATAAGATAGAAGTGCAAATGGCGATAAAACAATATTCAATTGATACATATCATGAATTCACGGTCGTTAAGTCGCAGCCAGAATTGTGGGTTGTTAAATGTAAGAACAGGTAGTCAAGATGTCAATAGATGCTTCGAGCAATAAAACAGCATGATAATTTTGAAATCACACGATATACTGGTCCGCATACATGTTTATCTGCTATGCTTTCTCAGAATCATTGTGGGCTAGACTCTAATTTTATCGTCAATGAAATACGAGATCTAGTAAAAGAAGTACCTACAATTTCCATTACTGGCATTGGTGCGGTATGTAAAAATAGATTTAACTATACACTGGCTATAGAAAGTTATGGTAGGCCAAGCAAAAAGCAATGGCTATGGTATTTGGTGATTGGGACAAGTCATATGAATTGTTGCCGAAGTGGTTGCATGTTGTAGAGGAATTCAATCCCGATACTTGGATTAAATTCATTAGCATTCCTACATGTCATTCAACATGTGCTACATTCAATCGTGTTTTTTGGGCATTTGGACCTTCCATTGAAGGGTTCAAATATTGTCGACCAGTGATTAGTATCGATGCTATATTCTTATATGAAAAGTACCGAGAGAAGATGATAATTGCAACAGCTATGGATGGAAATAATCAAATTTTTCCACTTGCATTTGCCATAGTTGATGAGGAGTCTGCGGATACCTGAGGTTGGTTTTTAGCTTGCATGAGAACTTTTGTTACTACATGACAGAATATTTGTCTGATTTCAGATAGGCATGCTGGCAGTTTATCTCAGTAAAGAATCAATTTCTTAATTGGCAACCACCACATGCATTCCACATATATTGCTTGCGACATGTAGCAAGTAATTTTAATACGCGATTCCAAGATTCAAAGCTAAGGGATATGGTTAAGAAAGCTGGCATGCAAACACAGATCAGAAAGTTTGAGAAATATATGAGAAAGATTGAAAAACTTAAACCGGAAGCGGTTTAAGAAATATATGAGAAAGATTGGAAAACTTAAATCAGAAGTGGTTCCATGGTTAAATGAAATTTCTTTAGATAAATGGACTCTAGCATATGACGGTGGCCGACGATATGGAACAATGACTACTAATTTGTCTAAGTGTTTTAATGAAGTACTTAAAAATGCTCGTTTTCTGCCAATAACTGCATTGGCACAATTGACATTCTTCTGTCTTGTATCATATTTTGATGGTCGTCGTGCTCAGACAGTTGATGCATTAGAAGGGGTGAAAGATTTACTCCATTTGTTATGAATCGTATCATCGCCATTCAATCCAAAGCTACATCACACAGTGTTACAAGATTTGATAGGGCTAGTGGTGTGTTCCAAGTCCAGACGGTGTTGCGTGGCCCTTATATGAACAAAGGCAACAATACGCAGGTGACCAGTATTGCTCATATTTATTAAATTCTTATTTGGTTGTATTTAACAAATACATAACGTTATTAGGATATACGATGCAGATAGTCAAACTCTCAGAGCGTACGTGTACGCATCAGAAATGGCAGTCCTACCATTTGCCTTGTTGCATGTCATGTCTACTGTGCTCATGTTGCAATTGATTTTTGGCGATATATTGATCAGTGCTACACTCTAAACGATTATCGTCACAGTTATGCTCATCAATTTTATCCCATTCCACATCAAGAATATTGGTCATAAATAAACAATGAGTGTATCATTATACCAGTGCAAGAACGATTACGATAGAAGGGCAGATCACGCTCCTCAAGACTACGAAATAAAATGATTGGAGGGAATCTGGCAACAGACCTACGTGTCGAGTCTGTGGCGAGGCAGGTCATGACAAACGAATGTGTCCAAGAATAAGAAATGATCAATGAAACTTGCAATTACATATGTTGCATTGAGCTGAATTGTACTAAAACTATTGCTTTATGATAGGCATCTAGATGCCAGACATAGATATGTTGTATTAAATAGAGTTGTAATGAAAGTATTTCTTCTAAGAGTAGCACTATATTGCAATGCATCTAATTGAGGATATTAGACTGAATTTACTGAACCAAAAAATTACAGTAATAATTGTTCTATTTATGCTTGCAACATATCGTATACATGATCCAGGGCCAGTAGTTGATTCTGCATTAACAAAGCAGGCGTCTCATCGATCATCGCAGTATGGGATGGTGAGGTACATATGTATAACACTATAACAATCAGAAAAAAATTTTATTATATTAAATTAATTTTCATTTCTCACTTATCGTCGGAGGAATCTAGCATTGCACAGGTCGATGTGACTTGATGGTCGCATTATGCCATATTTATGCCAAATCAGATTCTATGGATTATGTCACGTCGGATTCATACAGCTTGACTGGCACTTGATCACGACATTCGTAGAGTGATGGCGGTCAGAGACTCATACGTTTCATCTACCTCAAGGAGAGTGCACCATCACATTGCAGGATGTCTCTATCCAGCTTGGACTGCCCGTTGGACTACCAATGACTGCAGCAAACAACAGGATTGACGTCAAGTTTGTCTGGATCTATTAGATGTTGTCCCACCTCCGGATAGACTACAAAGGTTGCGGTTGAGTATGGTCTGGGTGGGAGAGCAGTTTCCTGAGTTATCCCCGATGCCGATGAGTTAGCGATACGGTGTTATGCTAGGGCATATATTCTGCAGCTCATAGATGGATGTCTATTCAGAGACAAATCTAATAATTTGGTACATCTTATGTTTTTACCTTTGCTTGAGGACTTTGAGACCGCGGACACTATAGTTGGGGTAGTGCCGGCCTTGCATGTTATACAGAGAAATGTGCAGGACGTGCCGAAAAGATATATATGAAATGCTGGACCTCTGATATTATTGCAGTTGTGGGCATGGGATAGATTTCCCTTTATCGCACCACAGAGATTAGGTCGGCCTCTTGTAGATCCTATTATGGATCTAGTGATGGTGGTGCATTGCCAGCTAGTCCTTTAGGAATGAGGTAAACAATATGACTGATCAAATTTTTTTTGTATGTACAAGTCATATCCAGCTCACATATTCTATTATATATACAGATAGAGAGATTTTTTTTTGATCAAGGATGTATTGACCCATATTCTCATTGCATACTGATACCATCTTAATCGACAGAGTACTGGCCAGGTACGCATTACATATGTGTCTCTTATTTGTTAGGCGTACGTAAATTACTTAATGCTTCATCTTTTTTATACACAGATGATATGGCAGCCTTATACTCTTGATGTCCTCGCACAGTTACCAGATTACTGCTTTGACGGACAGGACATATGGCGTAGTCGAGTGCCACTTATTTGTTTTCACATTGTAGAGCGGCAATTTCCTGATAGAGTGTTGTGCCAATTTGGAATCGAGCAGCCCGTTCCAAACGATTGTGATACGGATGCCAGACTGCATCGAATCGACCTTAAAGAACGAGTCGATCAGGATTGGCATTCACACATCAGCATTTCATTGATTTATGGGAGAGCCGTCGAGACTACGTTGTAGATGGGCCTCCAGTTGAAGGTACTATGGACTTCAATCATCCATAATGGTGTGGTATCAACGCATCACTCAGCGGTTCATTAGTCGTAGTGGTGCCATGTTTGATTATTTGGTACGCCATTAACCTAATTTCCTTATACTTTCTGGATCGTATCTATTTTTTTTTGTATTGGTTAGCGGTTGATTTTATGCTATGGCAGAGCGACGGCTTGGTGAGGATACATGATCTTGCTCATCCAGAGTTGATATCCACATCCTCGCACACCATTCAGGATATTTGCACATCCGTGCTACATGCTGTGGACCAGCAAAGCCGTATCTCCATGCGTGTGCATCCTCATAATCTCGGGACACATCAGGAGACTCCTCCAGCTTTCGGACATTCTGCATCATCCAGACCACCTCCAGCCCGACATAGATGAGGTAGTCGACGACATGCTACCTCTCCATTCCTGATGGCAGAGTTCCCTTCATATTCTCCATACATATCATCAGCTGCATATACACATGATGTTATGAGCCAATTCGACATTGTTTCAGAGGCAGCTATGCAATTTGAGTATACGGCGGACCACATGGAGGATGAGGGACCTTCATATTATGTTGACTGTACAGGTGAGGGAGTTGCACAGGAGCCTCCAACGCACAATCACCACAATATAGAGGAGGATGTGGGACCAAGTGAACTAGAACCAACGTGTCATCGGAAGCAACCTGTACGGACAAGGAGACAGCCGCTATGTGGGACATGACTCATGTATTAGATGAATCCGTCATGGTTTATGTCACTATCATGACTCATGTACCGAACTGATCTGTATGGATCCAATGTATAAAACTTTATGCATTTTCAATGAGCACATTTCCCTTTATATGCAAATGTTGTCTCGTAATTCCGAAATCAAATTAATTTATAATATCATATTAAATTTCATTGTTAATAAAATTATAAAAATTAATTATTAATATGATAATATGAATTCTAAGTCCTTAAATCCTAAGGGTGTAAATCTTAAATCCTAAGCACAAATTTAGAATACTAATCCGAAATCAAAACCCCACATTTAAAATTGGAATTTCGCATATGGGAAGTCCGATCGACCGGCCCATCAAACCGATCGATCGGTTTGGAACGACATGCTGACCTGGACAATTCCACACAATCGATCGGTGGTCTAGACCAGGCATGACCATTCTTCTCGGTTTAAGTGCGATTGACTGCACTGCTCCCGATCGACCTGTGCGGAACGGCACAGCCGGTCGACCGACCTATTTTGACCGCGAACGATCGGTGCTCTCGCCTGGTACTTCTGCCAGTTATTCAAGTGGGTCTTGGGCGGGCCAGCTCCGATCAACCACGATCGACCGCACAGTAGCCGGTCGACCGAATTGAAACCTTTTATGCACAGGGCCTAAAACCTTTAAATATTCCTTATTAAAATTAATTAATTTTTTTAATTTATTTCGAACTAATTTCATATCACAGCTCGATCTGTCAAAACAAAGAACACGTGCAGAAAAATATCAAAGTCATAATTCAAGATATAGATGATACATAAGTCATAATTCCAATTACAAACAATACATAAATAAAAAGTCCAAATACAAACGATACATGCGTCTGTCTTACAAATACAAAAGATACATCTGTCATAATTTCAAATACAAACAAAAAAAAAAATCGAAGATCATGGATCAAAGCATCATATACTGCAATCAAAAGCCGAGGGCTAAGCATCCACTAGAGGATCCTGTGATGGCGAAGGAAACTGACGATAAAAGTACTGTACGAATTGATTAAATCGTGCAAATCCTTCGTCCAGACGTCTGGTTAGAGATATCTTCAGTGTATCTATTCGAGCAGACAATGCTCGTAGATCGGATGACTACTGATCAGACTGTGTAGATTGGCCAAGCTAAGCGGCAAGGATAGATTGTGTACTTTAAACATGATGCATAGGCTGATCTCTGTCGGTAGGCTCACCTTCTTCTGCACCTTCATCCATATCATCTACACATCTCCATACCCCATCAAAAAAAATATACCCCATACATCTCAAGGACGAATGATTGTAGATATCAGTGTGTTTAAGCTTAATAATTTCATCATCATCACCGATAGGGACATCCTATGCCTCGAAGATAGCAGTCACGACAGCTCTATAGGGTAAACAGGATTTTTACTTTGAAAGCATTCACTCATATAATGCATCATCATATATGGCAAATTAACCCTGCTACCCGAAAGCATCATGTGCAGAAGATAAACATCTAGGAACGATACATTGTCTCTATGACCCCCTCGAGATAGGAAATTAAATGTGAAAATATGATAAATAAGCTGGTTCAACAAAGGCAATGCACGTGCACTAGGTTTAGCGGTACCCACTAAACCATTATCCTCATAAATATTTCGGGCAGAGGGAAGATATTTTAAAACTCGATGACTCCAACAAGTAATATTAAAATATTTATCACCATCTGATGGAATGCTTAATATTTGACCAAGCATGTTACAGTCAAACTCGATACTCTTTTCTTTGATATAAGACGAAATAGAACAACTCGATCTGTCAAAACTAAAATTACTATGAAAAATATTTCACTAAAGTGGGATAGGTTGACTTGTTAAGAGTAATCATTGATAACCAATCCATTCTTTCAAATAAAAATCTAATTTGAAAATCACTAAATTGATCTAGATCTACTATCCTTCCCCCCACAACTTTTCTACGAGAAAAATTAGATCTAAATTTTTCCATATTCATAATTCAAAAATAAATCTTCTTCATACCTACGCGTCCGTTGTTTTCCTTTTTCTATACGAGCTTTCTTTGTTCTCGACGTAGCACCTCTTTTTGAAGCCATAGATTGATTTTAGAATGGTAGAGGATTAGATTTCAGATTAGACCAGAGTGGTAATAAAGGATTAGATGGGGTACAAGAGGGAAGAGGGTATAAGAGGGAGGCAATATGGAGGGAGGAGGGGGCCACCGTAAGAGGGAAGAAAAAGAGGTGTGGGGAGGTTAAGGGCCACGGCAAGGGGAACCAAAAAAAAAAGGGGAAGGATGGGGAAGATGAAGACACACATGAAAGCGCATGTTTAACATGCGTTTACATAGTGAAAATGCGTATTCAACAGTGGGTTCACAAAACTCGCATCCTCAACATGCGTGTTCCATGTGCGCCTGCGCGGGTAGGTCTCCAAAAAATCGCATGTTGGAGAGGCATTTTGATTATGAAAATGCATCTTCAAGATGCGAGTTTGGAACTCGCACCTTCAAGATGCGAGTTATATTTAAAAATTCAAGCCAACGTGGGTGGCCAAGTCAACCTAAAATCGCATTTTGGACATGCAATTTCAAGACTAAAGTGCATCTCCAACATGCATTTCCACACATGGCATCCTAGTTATCCGAACTAGGGTAGATTGGGAAATAAGTTCGGACTAAGGGTAGATTGGGAAATAAATTTTAAAAAATGAATATTTTAAAAAAAAATGCTGCTAATGGAAGCCGGCCATGGCATACTGCAGCCGTTGGATGGCCACGGAAGCCTCCACGGCTCAACCATCGTCTGATAGGACTTTTAAACGAGCAAGAAAGAGAGAGGATAAACGACGTACCAGAGGGAGAAGCCGTCGGTAGAGGGGCTGCTGGAGCTTATCGGATGGTTGCCATGGCTATCGGACAGCGGAAATCATGCGGGTGAAGCCGCGGCTGTAGAACAAGGGCTACCACCTCTGTTCCTTCATCACGTTTTTTTTAAAACTCGATGAATAGTGAAGTCAGCAATCGGTTTGCCAGCTGTCGGCTTCACTTAACTGAAGCCTACAAACCCACTGCCGACTTCATTTTTTTGATTTTTTTAAAAAAAGCAAAAACAGTGAAGCCGACAAACTAGCTGCTGGCTCATTTTTTTGAATTTTTTTAAAAAAATCAAAAACAGTGAAGCAAGCAAATGATTTGCTGACTTCACTTAAGTTCGGATGTTTTAAAAAAAAAACTCATGAAACAAGGGCGTCACCCCTATTTCATCCCACAGCGCCGCGCGCATGGACTGCAACATCTAGTGGCCATAGCGGTCAGCTGGAGGCCGTCCAACGGCTCCTCCAATTTCTTCCCCTCCCTCCTTTTCTTTCTCCCCCCCTCTCTCTCTATTTCTCTCTCTTTTCCTCCTCCCGATTTCCTTCCTTTTCCTATGTCAGTTTGTGCCTATCGATCCGATATGGATCCATACCAATTCATACCGCCGTTCGGCCGACACGAGCTCCGATACCGAGTCTGCAAATCTTAGAAGGGATGCTATCAGACGACGGCAATGGAGAGGGATCTTCGACGCCATTGGGTGACCACCATGGCCACCGAATGGCAAAAAACACATGGACGGAGCTACAGCTACGGAACAGGGGCAACCATCCCTATTTCTCACATCGTATTTTTTAAAAACGATGATAAATAGTGAAGTCAGTAGTGGATTTGCCAGCGAAACCGGTAGTGGAGCAAATCCATTGCCGGCTTCAGTATTTCAAATTTTTTTAAAAAAAGTTAAAATATAGTGAAGCCGACAATGGATTGTTGGCTTCACTATTTCAATATTTTTTAAAAAAAATTCAAAAATAGTGAAACCGACAATGGGTTTGCCGGCTTCATTCTTGTCGGACTTTTTTAAAACAGCCCGTGAAATAGGGGCGATCGCTTTTGTTTCATGGCTGCGAAGCCGCAAGTGGCGTTTACGTTGTCCGACGGCCACGGCGACCAACCAAAGGCCCTTCGGCAGCCTTTCCACTGGACCCCCCTCGATCCTTTTCTCCCTCCCCCCTCTTCTCTCTTTCTCCCACAGACGATGTGGAGCCGCAGTGGCCGTGGACAGCCCTCTGGTGGCCACCAAAGGCATCTCCGCCACTTCAACCTACTTCCCCCCTCCTCTCTTTCTCTTCCTCTCTTTTCCTCCTCCTTAGTTCTCCATTTGTCAGTTCGCGCCAACCTGGTCTGGTACGGCACCGTACCGATTCATGCCATCACCCAATCAAAATAGTATCCGGTACCAGTTTTGAAAATCTTATGTATATTTTTTTTAGTAACTCAAGTAAATTGTAAAATTCAAGGTTTGCTGAACCGGTACCGCCGGCCGTTTCGGCGGCCAACGTACGGTTCGATATGATTTCATACCGTACCGAACCGACGACCCGAATCGGAAGAAAAAAGAGAGAAATTGAGAGAAATAAAGAGAGAGAGGAAAAAAAAAAAGAGAGAGGGGAAGGAGCCAGCGGGGCCGTCGGACGGCCTCCGACTGGCCGTCGTGGCCGTCGAAGGGCGCCGTCCATGCAGGCGGCGCCGCAGGCGTGAAACAGGGGCATCGCCCTGTTTCGCAAATTTTTTTAAAAACATGGTTTTAAGTGAAGTCGGCAAACGATTTGCCGGCTTCACGATTTTTATTTTTTTTTTAATTCTTAAGTCGGCAACCCAGTTGCCGACTTCATAAGTTTAAAAAAAAAAAAAAAAAAGAAAAAATCGAAACAGACGTCGTCCATCGGGGAGCCGCGGAGGGGCTCCGCCCGCTCGACCGCCCTCAGGCCGTCGGCGTTGGCTCGTCGGCCATCGGGAGCCTCGCAACGAGGCACCGTCTATCAGGTAGGTTCTCCGCCCCCCTCCGAGCGCTCTCTCTCTCTCTTTTTTGCTCTCTTGAAAGCCCTATCAGACGATACGGGGCTCGAAAGCCCTCCGACGGCCACAGCCGGCCTCCAACGGCTCCCACCTCCCTCCCTTCCCTCCCCTCTCTCTCTTTCTCACTTTCCATTCTTTATTCTTCGGTACCGCCGATGTATCGATTTTACCGATCGAATCGTGCCGGTTCCCCACCAGTCCGGTACAAGATGGGATGTACCGGCCGGTTCGGCACGGTATGGCAAACCTTGGTAAAATTCATGTAGAATTCGGAAATAATTGTATAGTCCTTAATTGATTCATTTTTGGAGAATAACCTTAAGAATCATTTAGCTAAGAGAAAAACTAAGAATAATTTGACAACTTTTCAAAAATTCAGAAAATAAAATTCATGTAGAATTCGGAAATAATTGTATAGTCCTTAATTGATTCATTTTTGGAGAATAACCTTGAGATCATTTAGCTAAGAGAAAAACTAAGAATAATTTGACAACTTTTCAAAAATTCAGAAAATATTGTCACGATGTTGGTAACATACCAATATGATTAGAGGCTCGATAAGACACTATATCAACAAATGGCAGAAGTGCTATCTCACCACGAGCAGCTACCATTTGCCAATATGGGGGCATTATCGTACCAACCTGTACCCTACAGATAAGCTACCGGTATGTTGCCTAGTACAAAAAAATCCTTGACAATAGCATAAGAAATTTGGCAAGATAATTTAAAATGCTTGTTGATAAAAAAAGGGGGTTCCAGTATACCTTATGCTTGCTTATCTCCTCAAGCAATTGAGCTTTCTGCACACACACACACACCCCAAAAGGAAAAATAGATCAATGTTATTTAGATATTGAAAAAGTTATTGTGAAATGTTCAAAATTACATACCAGACACTAGCCTCCTATTCTTACTGGAGAAGTAATGACAACTTGCTTAGATGCTAGTCAATGTACTGGTATATTGCAGCAAAACAAATAGCAGACAGAAT
Source organism: Elaeis guineensis (assembly GCF_000442705.2). Lineage (NCBI taxonomy): Eukaryota > Viridiplantae > Streptophyta > Magnoliopsida > Arecales > Arecaceae > Elaeis > Elaeis guineensis. The sequence continues at coordinate 38,278,444 of NC_025996.2, forward strand.
AAATGCGATGGCCTTATATAACTTAATCTAGAATTACTTAATACAACTTATGATTCCAACAAGAAATCATTTTCACATAATCATGATCAGAAGCTTATAGTTTGGAATGACTAAGGAGCTCGTGGTTGCATGTAATTGAATTTGCTGCAGCTCCAGTTATTGCAATTAGCTCAAACCTATAATTTGGGTTCATGTACTTATGATACCTGACATGCAATTGGAACTATATATTTGGGCCCCAATGCATCATTTTTTTCTACAACCAAAGGTTGAACTATAGTATTTGGCCACATGCCAAATAACAAATCAAAGACATGAGAATTTGTTCAATGTAGTATCATAATATTGCATGACAATAAACAAATGTCATGATGTAATATAATATAACAATAATATATTATTATTGTAGTAATATGCAACATTATAATGACAATTGACTATTATAATACTGTTACTAACGATATCATATCATCAACATATAAAAACATAATAACATATCAAACTTACACTTATCATACTTACATTACATATAACAAGTATTATTATATCTGTAATGCATGCTACAGTATTATCCCAAGTTTAATGGCAAAGTATGTTAAAATAGTGTAAGAATATTAAGTGACAATATTAACATGGTTACATAGTATATAACATAAGATATGAAGTTTTCATATTGTAGCAATTTTTTTACGTCTGACATATATCAAATATGTTATATAATGTACACCATAATACTACCATAATATATTATATTGTTAGAAGATAAAATTATCGAGTATTGTTCAATATATACATACGACATTATATGCATTGTGTAATGCACACACACAAACACGCATATCTATATGTATTACTACAATTTTATGTCAGTTTAATTCTTTGATGTATTACTAATTTATTACCTAATATTTTTGTAATAAGTTTTAAGTCATTAGTTACAGCAACAATGATATCATTATAATAATGAGACAAAGTAATGGCATATTATCATATATTACAAAGATTAGAAAAAAATGGCACATGCAATGCATGTTTTAGAAAATCAATAAACGTAAACCTAATATAATTACAGACATTTTTATTATTTTATTTCTTTTACTTTTAAAGTTAATATTATTAGCAAATGGAACGTATTAAGCAATATAACCCAAATCTTACACTCTTATACAGGATTGTACTTTGAATCTAGATTTGAACCTAATACAGATACCATGGTTTTGGGTATGTGTATCGGCCAAACTTTACTCTCTGATTTATTTACCCTGTAACAACTAGCAACAATCTTACATTGTGATAGTTATATATAATCAAAGACAAACATTAGGACTAACATCATCCTGAGATAAATCTTTAAATTCCAAGAATTAATAGTCTACCCTTTTCTTTGTAATGTAAGAATAGTAGATGGGGGACAAAATATTAGACCAGTAATAATCCTGAAAAAAGAAGTCCAAAAGATTATATCACAATCATTACTTCTGTTAAAAAATAGTAGTTTTCAAATACTAAAACATGTATAATGTCACTATTGTAGTTTAGTTATAACAAGTAATATTATCATTGTACATACAGCTTAAAATATATAAAAAATACCTACAAAGTCTTGAAGTTTCAAGCCACTGTACATTAATGGCGTTATCAATAAAGACTTATTATTAAAATATGCAAAAATTAGTTTCTTTTTTAACAAAATACTCATAATGTTATAATTTAATATATGATGGGACTATAGTTATAATCCATAAAAGCCTCATTTTTTTGAATAACTTCTACTTCCAAAAAAGGAGGCCCAAAAGTCCATCTGGATCAAGCATGTCAATCCGGCATCTCCAAATCAAGCAATGGAAGGACTATCTACAATTGTGATGCAATGACGTCCGTTGTAAGTGCTCAATAGAGAAATTATTGGGGGAACAGAAAGGAGGTGAGAGTTGAAAGAAGGCACATCAGTCATTGCCTTACCATCCTTGGATTACATTTGGAAGTTGTCTAGCATATGTCTTAGTGGTTTGTGTAATAACTAAAAAGAATAAAATAATTACCCAACCCCAGCAAGATCAAAAGTCTGGCTGGGATGAGGAATCGGGAAGGCAAAATTCCCTTCTCATTTTCAGTGTACATAGTAGTCTAATAGATGAGCATCAGATAAAACTCAACTAATTATATCTATTCATCACAATGTGAACATCCATTAAATTATCTAATATTCCCTTCTTATTTGTCAGTGTACAAAATAGATGAGCATCAGATAAAACTCAACTAATTATATCTATTCATCACAACAGGAACATCCATTAAATTATCTAATGAATTATTAACATCAGATCCATCAACTCCAATTAGATCCATAAGTCTGCTATATGCACTAATTTTATCATCTATTCATCTCAACGTGAGCATCCATTAAATTATCGAATGCATTATTAACATCAGATCCATCACATCCAATTAGATCTGCGAGTCTGCTATATGCACTGATCTCAATGGACAAGCTTGGACCATAGACCTTGAAATCAATATCAAATCATATAGATTTGATGAGGTAAGTTATTATGATCTGGGCCAACATCAACAAACAAGATAAGACAATACTTTGCAATCCACATCAGATCCAACAGATCAAAAGCAATCAAATGATCTTGATTCACTCCATTAGGTGCAGAACAAACTAGCAAAATCATGCAGGTTCAATTTGGATACACATCATGGTGCGAAAACCACCAAAGCAGGCAAGTTTGGTCACATGGAAAAGTCCAAAGTGCCAATGTGAACTTGGCCTTCCAATTTCAGAATAGTCCATCAAACAGCTATATGTGAAGCTTAAACAAGCTCATGCTCCTCCTAAGGAATAGGAAACAGAATTTTTTGGAGAAAAAATGGATAAAAAGGGGCTTCTAAATTTCAATGTTTAAAGGTCCTCGAGCTCCTTCTTCTCCTATCTTTCTTATCTTCTCTCTTCTTTCCTCTCCACATTCTTCCCTTATGCCCTCTCCCTCATTGTTGTTTTGGTTAGCCAACAAAAGGGAGAATTCACAGTTTATATTATTGGTTTCGATTCCTATCCTGGTACATGCTACTAGAGTAATTAGTATGAATTGGTTCTAAGCACTGATGCCCAATACACCCCCGGTATCGAATATTGATTCACTACCAGTATAGTCTCATGTGACGAAACATGGGTCTACAATAACTCTTTGATGGTACAAGATGAGCTCCCTTGGAGCTCTTGATCAGCCCATTGAAGGCTCAATTGGTATAATGTCATGGGGAGGGGCCAGAGGCCGGCCCCTCCACTCTTTATCCCTTATCAGTAAGGGTGGCATGGAGTGTTTTCCTCTCTCCTCTCCATGTCTAACAAGAGAGCTATAGACGGGATGAGGTAACATCCACAAATATATATACATATATATCAAGAAAAAAAAGAGAAGCAATTGCATGCAAATCCCCAAAATGCCCCCACACAAATCAAAGGAGACATAAAAAGCAAAACAGAAATTCTTCACAAATCATTCCCTAAAAGCCCTCGTGTCCAATTTAAGGAAAAGTGAAGGGCAGAAATGTAAATTACTTGCAGATCCACAAATAGTTCATGAAAGAGAAGGGGCAAGTCAATTACTAAAAGTTTAAAACAACCACGAGCCTGAACCAACCAAAATAAGAGAGCGAGCCAAGTCGTAGGGGGTTGATCACAATATAGCACAACACACTCCCAGACTGGCTACAAACACAAGTAGGGTCAAAATAAGATCAGATCCAAAGAATGACTTCCGTGCCTGTGTTTCGAACGAGCCAACAAGAACAAGTTTGAAGATGGTGGGTCATGACTAACTCCATACATAGACAAAAATAGGCCTACAGACTCAAGGACTCAATGCCCGACATCAACTAAATCATGGCTCAAATCCAGTTTGCATCAGAACACAAACTAATGTGGGAAATTATGTTTGAACAAAAACAACTTGCAACTAAAAGTAATGATTAAAAAAAACAAGTCAATTCTTGTCATGTTTAAAACATTAAAAGGAAGCATTTTATTACTACTATAAAAACAAAACACCAACATGGCCTAGGAGCGAGATTATACAAACATAAGCAACAAAAATCTAAGGAAGCTATAATAAGAAAATTTGCTCAAAATTGGATGCCAGAGGGTTGTCAAAGCATGGAAGTCTGAGGATACCATGGATTAAAGTTGCAAGGAAGGATTTAGAAAAGGAATGTGATGGCATAGGATATAAAATCTTAATTTTATTGAGTGGCACATAATGATCAATGAGGCTAATCCAAACAATTAGAACAAGTCTTCATGGAAATCATCATAGCAAATTATTCTTTACAACAGGCATTTATCACATCAAAATCTTTCAATAGCACTAGACAACAATTAAATCATCATTGACACTAAACAAATTGTTAAAATAATGAGAAGCAAATTTCTAGTAGTCACTTCTTCAGAAAAAACTCTTTCAACCGAAGGACAAATAAAGCAGGAAAACATGGCCAAAGGTTTCAATAGCATGCCAAATCATCGAAATCAACCTCATAATAGAATGTAGAAGAAAAACATCTTTGACTTATAGTTCAAAGATAATATATAAACTTATGGAGGCATAAGTTCGCCAATAAAGTAATAAGCCTAAAGCAAGGCGGGTTATATGGCCTTCTTCTATATGATACCATCAACCAATGCACATTTCAAGTCTTGTTCGATAGAAGACAAGAGGGATGAAGCAAGTGATCTACTCCAAAGAAAAGTTTGTAATATGATGTTCTTAAACAACAAACAAATGAAAGAATAGCTCCTATTACCTTAGTTATTAATCAACTTATTTAAAGCTGATTGGGAAGTGGAACTCGAAATTTTTGCATTATGCAACTAGAAACACTAATATTTGGATTATTTCTAACTACCATGTGATTCTATCACTCCGGTGAACCAATAGGTTTCACAAAAATCCCATCAATGCCCATAAACAATGGACTATAGAAACGTGTGAAGGTAGCTTGATAATATTGCAATAAATTAATATCAATGGTGCGCGAGAAGAAGCGCCAGAAATATTTTGGGCCTCAAGAAATTACTCAAAGTTTCTCTAAGATTCTAATTAAGCTTTTCTTCTTGGTCTAGAAAAAATCGCAATCAAGATCTAAAATAATGTTGAAATGCATAATTACGTAATTTGGGTGAGAAGAAGAAATCCATGAGGACTTCTGCAGTGTTCGCAACTGAAGAATTAGCACATTATAGCCAACTATTTTTGTCCTTGTCTATAATATGACTAACAAAAGTAACTTTATCACAAGACCCACCCATAAGTTGATGGGAGACCACATGATTACTAGAATGCTAGAGACAAAAGATATGCAAATGAAGAAAATTAAGAATTCCCATGATCTCTAAAATGTAAGTGACACATGGTTCATAAAACAACAACCATACAAAGCAATTCCCATGTGCACGTGCATCAGTAGCGTACCTCGAATTTGAGGAATTTATTTTTCTCTCTCAGAGAATGCAATTCCTGCATAAACCAGAGTCATTAGGCAGTTAAACATCATTGATGTTTCTAGAGAACATTGCAGGAACAAGAAAAAACCTTTCGTAGATCATCATTCGGTACAACAATAAGTGGTGCATACACATTAATAATCTCCTTCCGCTTAAAGTTCCTATTACATTGTGGACACTGAAAAATTATAAAGTTAAGTGAGCAATGAAATTATAACATAAAATAGCTCGGTGGAGCTCTGTTAGGATAGAACGGTGATGTGTACCTTTCCAGTTTTCTTTCCACATTGATCAAGCCATCTCTCTAAGCAAGATCTACCATATACATGTCCACAAGGAATACAACTGCATCCGAAATACTTAATAAGTTCAGTCATTCAGATATTAAAATTCATATTCACAAAATCAAACAATTAATTCAAGGTCAATAACATGCGCCTTTTAAAATAGTCTCGTATTCTACCAAAAATATAGTCTGGTAGCTGGTCTTCTTGAAATCAAAATGAAGTCAGCTTTTGGATTTCCACAATTTTACCATAATGAAGCATCACTCATGCTCGTCTCTGTCAATACATTTATTCCTGCAATCAACAAGAAAACTTCTTGCTTGTCCACCCTTTCTTCCATGCTATACTTAAGTTTAATTAGTTAGAAGACTAAGATTACCTCATCGCTACCATAGGTTTTTCACCTCAGCCAGTATCCGATCCAGTAAAAGGTTTGTAATCTCATTAAACCCTAATTCTTTTTCTTTTTTTGTTGGTAAACCAGAAATTTAGATTAATTGAGTGTGAATGCATCCCAGAGTGTCCGTCCATACAGAATTTCTAAGCTGACTATATACATCAATATTCACCAGAAAAGTGTATTCCATCATCTGAAGCATAATTGGTCGTCCAGTTTTCCGGTCTGTTGGCCTTTCCATAGACAGGATTAAAGCCCAATTTCTTTTCTGGTGAACATTAAAGCGCACAGAAACTCCTGGCCCTTAAAAAACCTCCATTGTTCCTTCTTCTTCTTGAATACACAACGTTGACAAAATATGAAACCCTAAACATCTCTTGGTTCTTAACTGGTAGTTCTTGATAAAAGGGCATTCCTACAACGCCAAACCCTAGTACATTAATTTCCACAAAGAAAGGATTTTATTTGAAAAATAAAGGGAATTCATCAAACATACAGCTCAATCCATAAAACATTAACGGAAATAAAAAAAGTACACAGAAGGGAGAAAGAAGAACAGCATCAGAACACGATCTTTCCTTACCTGACTCGGTGAGGCCCATCAGAAGTCCACATATCGAAGCAAATAGGGCAATTGGGGGAAATCGACCGATCCACCTCGATCCCATTCGTCTTCCCCGTATCAATGCGCTCCCCACACTCTCCTCTTCCGCCCCATCTTTTTCCACCCCATCACCTCCCTCCTCCTCCCCCTCATCCTCCTCTTCTTCCCCCTCATTTCCTCCATCGCCCCCTCCACTCGCCCTTTCCACGCTCGATCCAACCTCCACTACTTCCAGCGACACCTCGAACAAATCGGTCGACGTTGCCGTGGCTACTTCGTCGACCGTGGTTCTATCTTCTGCCATAGATGCAATCACTGCCGCGGCTTCGGGTATGTACGCATGTGCTTCGTCCTCCTCCGGTACAAGGGATGCCGCCATGGCCTCCTCCTCCTCCTCGTCGGAGTCGAGGACCTCAAGATAAGGTTCGTAGTCTTCGTCGTCCTCGTCCTCGGTGTCTTCCGCGCGCTCTCCTCGCTCCTCCGGCTGGACTCTGGGGGGACTGGGAAGAGGGTTGTTCGACGCCATCGGCGGAGCCGAGAGAGAGTGTGAGAGAGTGAAAGAGAAGGGGAAAGACGAAACCCCCGCCGAGTCTATCCGATCGTCTATAGAATAAATAAATAAAAACTAAAAGTGCACTTTTGACACTAACAAAAGCTTGATTGAGCTTAAGACTCAAGGAAGACTCGAATTTGACCATCCTGATAGTTCGGTCGTGAAATTTATTTATTTTGATATTTTTAAAATATAAATATATGATCATTATAATTGATCCTATTAATAATGACCTGTCAATATAATTCTACTTATTAGATATTTATTTTAATATTTAAAATATAAAATATATAAAATAATCAAAAAAAATAAATATTTAAATTATGATTCATACTTATTATTTACTATTTAGACTTCGCAATCGGATTCAAAAAAAAAAATTCAAATAGATATTTTTACGATGAATCTTGGTTTGAATTTAGGCTTGAACTTTGTTCGGGCTTGATTTATTTATTCGTGCGAACTTTCCAAGCAAAGAGTCTATTCTGTTGGCTCGACAATTTAAATTAAGCTAAAATCAATTTAAGATTGTATGAACTGTTATCTAAGCTTGAATAAATCTTAATCCATGATTTGTTTAGCATAAAAAGGAGCTTGATTCAAATTTTCTTGGCATCTTAACCTTTAAAAATTTAAGGGACATTTGGTTAATTCAAATCTATATTTTTTATATGAATATATATTAAAAAGTATAATAAATTATTATGATCTCTCGAGGTTTGGAATAATTACATAATCTCATTCAATATTTTAAAATATATACATAATTTTTAATCGAATATAAAAATTTAAATTTTAAAATATCAAAATATAAAATATAAGATATTTTAAGAATCAAATCAGTTGGAAACTGATATATCAATAAGAACATTAGTTTATTCAACCAAAGATATGATAGAAAGTTATGTATCATGCATATACAAAAGTTAAATAATAAAATATATATTTTTAAAATATTGGATGGAGAATCTATAATTATCTCAAATCTTGAGGAAGATTATGGTAATTTATTCTAAAAAATAAACTAAAAAGCCACCAGACGGGAGGCAACATGTGAAGATTCTTTTTTAAATATTATTTTTTAAAAAACTTATTTTCAAATCTATCTCTGAACCCAACTTATTTTTAAAACTACAGCAGTTGTGGTGACTGGATAGTAACGTGGCGGACTTGAAATCACATGTGGAACATGAGATTTCAAGATGAGATGGTAGATTTAAAAAAAATTAAAAAATAAAATCGCATGTTGAACATGCGATTTTTTCATTCTTTTTTTTTCTTTTCTTTCACTCCGGACGTGGACGAAGGACGAAAGGGGCCACAAGCGAAGGCTGGGGGGGTGGTGGGGGCATCGAGACCAAAGGGTGGGGTGGCAGGGCGCCGTGGGTGAGGGAGGGGGGCACAGAGCAAGCGGGGGGGTGGAGAGGGGAGAGTGGTTGGCACAAGTGCTCGAGCAGAGGGGGAGGTTTCGCACCAGGGGCCGGGGAGGGGGGGGTTCGGGGGGGGGGTCTGTGTTGAGGCTTGGGGGGGTTCGTGAGGGGATCCGCATCGAGGCTTGGGGGGTGGCAGAGGCACTGTGGGTGAGGGAGGGGGATGCGATGGCGGAGCGAGCAATCGGTGGGGGAGACGAAAGGGAAGATGACGGGGAGGGGAGGGGTCAGCACGAGCGCCCAGGTAGAGGGGGTGGTTCGTGGGGGGGCAAGCACCGTCCGAGGCCACAAGAGGTTATAACACCCTCTGTAATGAATCATAGCATAAGAGATACGAAGAGCATCAAAAAATCTACATATCATATCTACAGATTCCAACAAAGAAACTACAACCCTAGATGATAGTTAGGGTTTGGAACAGTGGGGAAGAAGGAGAAGAGTTGGACAGAAAGGAGTCTAGGGATTCCGGAAGGATCAACTGACCAACCAACCAATAAAAATATCTGGTGTCATGGGTAGCGGGTAAAATTCATATCCGTAATCCGCTAAATTATTAAGAAGCAAGCAAGTACAGTCCAGGCTTAAGCCGGCAAAAGCCATCCAGATCTTTTTTTTACTATAGTCAGCTTAACAGCTGAAGTATAAATAGTTGTAACAGAATGTTAAGATATTTCAAGTAATGATATGAAGAAATTCCTTTTTCTCTTAAATTTTCTTCTCCTTCTCCCAATCTCACTATCAGATCCCATCTGCTCTCTCCCAAACTCTTCTAAACTCCTCTCCTCCTTTCTATTTTCCATCAGATCATCCTCAATTTTCCTCTCAATTAACCTGAAATACCTCCCCAATTTATAACTTTCATTCAAATCTCATTCCAAACACATGGATCTGCTTAGATCTGGGCACAATTGGTAAGAAATCTTATCTCAGAGCATCTGGGTCATTACAAATTTTGGTATCAGATAGAAGAAATTGAATCTAAGGCATGAAATCTGCTACAAATGAACTACCACTTCCTATATTACTGCAGCAGATCAGATCGGTAGCAGAACAGATTGGTAACAGATCAGATCAGCAGTAGACCATATTTGCAACAGATCAGGCTGGCAGTTGAGTAGTTCAACATCAGGTAAATAATTGATTTCTAAAATTTCATATATAGTAGATAGTAGTAGCATAGATCTATATAGTAGCAGTCTAGATCTGAACATTATTAGTATTGATCTAATCTGTACCAAGATCTAGGAGTGATTACCATTTCAAAAGGTTAGAAATAGCAATTAGGCTTCAAGGTCATCATGACCATCTTGGTTGAAGTTTTTCTGTAGTCAGGAGTAAAGAAAAATAGTATATAACGGTGTTGTATAATCTTACTCAAAATCAATTTTAAAGCATTCAAAATAGGGGTGAACATATAAATAAGTATAAAAGCTACAGTCAGTTACAAATAGTAGAAGAGAATATGACAAAAGGAACCAGATTGAAAGAAATAAATAAAATATTATAATCTTAGAAGAAAAATACAGAAACTCACCACTGAATACCATAACCAGCTAGAAGACAGGTTACAGTAGATTACAATTCCAAAATTGAAATCCAAGCAAGGCAACTGGATGAAATGCAACTGGAGAAAAAATAGAGATATGAAGCACTACAGATTGAAGAGCCAAGAGGTATGAGATTATGATGCAAGAAAAAACTATAGACATGAGCAGTTGCTGAAACTATTGGATCCTCAGTCATCAGTATCCCAATCTATGATCAATTTTCTACACACAATACTCCTATCCATATCAAAGAAAAAATAAATGCATTTGAATATCCTGCACTAGTACCTCTGTAATATCCATTGGAGAAAGGGCAAAGACTATTATCCACTCCACCCAACCAACCGAAAGCATAGAGAAAAATCAAAACAGAACAAACTTTTATATATCATTTTCAAAGCTAGACTTTCTAACCTTTAATGGAGAGGAACCTAGAGAATGGAACAAAAAATGTGAACAATATTTTAAATTTACTAAATATCTGTTGTCCATTGGGTGAAATAGCCACAATGCATTTCACCGGGAAGGCACATAGATGGAAAAAAGGTACTTATTGATAAACAAAATGTAAACCGAAAGAATTGGTAGAGGCTGTGTGTAGGAGATTTGATGGTAATAACATGAAGCAGCTAGTCAGGGAGTTTAATAAACTTATGCAAACAGAAACTGTGGAGAAGTATCAAGAGAATTTGAAGATTTAAGAGTTAGAATATTGTACCATAATCCAAATCTCACTGAACAATATTTTATAGAAAGTTACATCAGTGGATTAAAAGAAGAATTGATACCATTTATTGATTTAGCTTATCCTACCACATTGAAAAAGTATATGAACAGATTAAATTACATGAACAAGCACTGACGGTAATGTGGAGGAAGAATAAAGTAACCAATAAAAAATTCTCTCACAATCTATTGGGCATCATGCTCCCAGATTTGCTGTCTAAGGAAAGTCCAAAAGCTCTAGAATACTAGAATCACAAACTTACCTCAAAGAGCTAGAAGGTAGTAATGGGAACAAAGGAAGGCAGCAGGCTTATGCTACAGATGTGGGAAGAAGTATCATATTGGCCACCAATATACTCAGAAATCCACCTACTCTATCAATGCCATAGTAAAAGCAAATGAAATAATTGATGAGCAACTTCTACATGAGGAAGAGAAGAAGAGGAAACTATGTTGGAAGATGAAAAAGAGAATAATATAAAAACTGTCGTTTATACTTTAGTTAGACAGAATTAGCATGAAACCATCAAAATACAAGGAGAAGCAGGTAAAAAGATAGTTGTCATCCTAATTGACACTGGTAGCACTCATAGTTTCATTGATTTTTAGGTAGCCAAAGAGGTGAAGGCTAACCTAACCCCTACAACCCTTCTTATTGTGACTGTAGCTATGGACATAAGGTTCTTAGCAAATTAAAGTGTGCCAACTTTCGATGGACTATGCAAGGAGAACCATATCAGGCTGAATTAAGAGTAATCAGATTGGATGGGTTTAGTATCATCTTAGGAATAGATTGGTTGAGAGCTTATAGGAAGGTGACCTTTGATTACAAAATAATTTTGTGATTTTACTAAAGATGGAAGATAGATGAACTCAAAAACAAAATGAAGGGTCAAAACTGAAGTATATCAAGATTAAACTTCAAATGATCACAGTTACACAGTGGTACAAGGTTGGACTACTGGATAATTGTTGTGCTATTGGGCACATGGCGAACAATTAAAAAAGTAAAGAAGAAGTAGAAATACCTATTGCAGTAAAGAAGTCTCAAAATAATATTCAATATGTTCCAAGAATCCAAGGGACTACCATCCAGCAGACCACAGGACTATAAAATATCCCTGTTGTCTGGTACTATCCCTGTTAACATTAGACCCTACAGATATACTTTTGAACGAAAGGATGAGATAGAGAGGCAGATACAAGAGATGCTAAAATCATCACTTACCCAGCCCAGTACCAGTCGCTATGCTTCTCCAGTTCTCCTAGTTAAAAAAGGACAACAGTTGGAGATTCTGTATGGACTACAGACAACTGAACAAGGCAATAATGAAGGATAAGTACCCATATCCCTAATTGATGATCTTTTGGATGAATTAGAAGGGTCTCAGTATTATTTCAATATGGACTTGAGATCCAGTTACCATCAAGTAAGGATGAATTTAGAAGATGTACATAAAACTACCTTTAGGATTTATATAGGGCACTATGAGTTTTTGGTTATGCCTTTCGGGCTAACCAATGCACTGCAATATTCCAAGCCATTATGAATGAGATTTTTTTTTCTACCTCAGAAAATTTGTATTAGTTTTCTTTGATGATATTCTTTGTACAGCAAAATATTAGAAGAGCATATAGAACATCTCAAGAAGTCCTGAACCTACTGAGGAAGAACCAACTATTTGCTAAAAGGTCCAAGTGCTTCTTCGACAGCAGCAGGTGGAGTACCTTGGGCACATAATTACAAGAGGAGTGGCCATTAATCCTAACAAGGTGGCAGCAATGAGAAGATGGCCTACACCAACTACACTCAAGGAACTGAGAGGATTTTTGGGTCTCACAGGATACTACAAGAGATTCATAAAAGGGTAAAGAACCATCAGTAAATCCTTGATTGAACTCCTTAAGAAAGATATTTTCATTGGAATGAAGAAGCTTAAGAAGCCATTGAGAAATTAAAGAAAGTAATGACAACTGCCTTAGTCCTAGCAATGCCCATCTACGCCTTACCATGCATATTGAAAGTGGATGCGAGTGGATATGGAATTGGAGCAGTGCTCACCCAGTAAGGGAGATCCATAGCTTACCTTAGCAAAGGACTGAGTGTAAGGCACAGAGGGCTATCCACCTATGAAAAGGAGTTTTCAGCCATATTGATGGCAGACTCTAAATAGAAGCATTACATCAGTCCGAAACCTTTCATCATTAAAACTGATCACCAAAGCCTAAAATATCTATTGAAACAAATTAAAGATCATTACAACCATTCAGTAGAAAGAGATGCTAAAGCTGCTAGGGTTGGATTATTCATACAGTACAAGAAAGGAAAAAAAAAATTGGCAGAGATGCCTTATCCAGATTGGGATTAAAGGAAGGAAGTATAAAGACTATCACTGCAGTAATACTCACCTGGAATAGTGAATAACATATAGCTATGAAGAGAATCAGCAAACCCAATGAATTATTGCAGAGATACTGATCCAACCCGAATCCCAACCTAATTATTCTTATAATCAAGGAGTGCTTAAATTTAAAGGAAGAATTTATGTTAGAAGCATAGGAGGATTAAGACAGAAATTATCAGAAGTTATGCATGCATCATCTTTAGAAGGACATTCTAGAATGAGTCACACCTACAGGAGAATTAAGCAGCTATTCTATTAGTCTAGAATGAAAAGAGAAGTGAAGAAAATGTGAAGGAATGTGAAGTCTGTATCAAAAATAAAACTATTGAAACTCCTTATACCGATTTGTTACAATCTCTACAAATCCCAACTCAAGCCTGGTAAGAGATCAGTATGGATTTCATAGAGGCCTTATCCAAGTTTGAAGGGAAGGGCACCATACTGGTGGTAATGGACAGGCTTACCAAGTATGCTCATTTCATTCTCCTAAAACTTCTTACTCAACCTAGGAGGTAGCAAGAGCTTTCCTTGACTCTATGTACAAATTACAATGGAATGCCTAAGGGTATAGTATCAGACAGGGATATGGTGTTTATCAATCAAGTTGGCAAGATTTGTTCAAGTTGATGGGGGATCAAGCTATAGTTGAATACTGCATACCACCACAGATTGATAGACAAATTAAAGGATAACAGATGTTTGGAGACATACTTACATTGTCTATGTTTTCAGAACCCCCACAAATGGTCATCTCTAACTGAGTGATGGTACAACACCAACCACCACTCCTTCTCAGGAATGATCCCATATCAAGCACTATACAGTCATCCTCCAGCTCTGTACCCAGTGGTTAATCTAGGAGTGGATATGCACACCACAGTAGCAGACTGGAACAGAGAAAGGGACAACATGATTCAAACACTAAGGGATAGACTCAAAAAAGCTCAAAACCATATGAAGTAAAATGCAGATAAGAGAAGGATGGATAAGAAATACAGAGAAGAAGAGATGGTATACCTCAAGCTCCTACCATATAGGCAGAGCATAGTAGCAGTCTGCAAAAACCTCAAGCTCACCTCACGATATCATGGCCCTTTTAAGATATTAGAAAGGATTGGTCCGATGGCTTACAGACTGCAATTGCCGAAAGGATCCCAGATACCCCTAGTATTCCATGTATCCCTGCTCAAAAGAGGTATTAGTAAACCACGCAAGCTTCACCTACAGTGCCACTTACTGGAGAAGAAGAGAAACTTTTAGCTCAATCAGAAAGATACTGGATCGTAGGATGGTACAGTAAGAGAACAAGATAGCCACATAGGTGTTAGTCAAATGGAGCAACCTCAGTGAAGAGGAAGCCACTTGGGAGGACTATAAAGCCCTCACGAGCCAATTTTCTGACTTTAATCCTTGAGGACAAAGATCCCTTGGAGTAGGAGGGGATGTAACACCCCCTACAATAAAAGAATAAGTTTTAGCCATAGAAAGGAGGAAATAGCTAAAAAAATAAAGGGAAAGAAGCACTTATTTGTAATAAATCACCAGCATAAGGGATGTGAAGAACATCAAAAACCATCTGAAGATCAGATCTACAGATTCCAATAAAAAAACTACAACCCTCGATGACAGCTAGGATTTGGAATAGAGGAGAAGAAGGAGAAGAGTCGGATAGAAGGGAGTCTAGGGGATTCTAGAAGGATCGACCGACCCATCAATCAACCAAAATATCTGATATCAGTGGTGAAGAGAAGCATGACGATTTTGTACATGCATTTTTAAAATTTTATAGTAGAACATACATAGATTAAATAATTTAATCTATAATATATGTATAGATTAAATCTAAAACTACTATACAGGATCTATGATATGAACTAATATGCATGTATATAAATCTGAAATCTAAAATTCAGCAAACATAGATCTTATCGATATTATATTTAGATCATATCTAAAAATAAATTGAGTTCAAAACTTGATATCTGAGCATGGATACTAGATCACCATATCTAAAATCTGTGATAGTTGATTCTTCATGATGCTCAGCAGCCGCACATACATCCGATCTCTACGGATATCCACACGAAGCTCTTTTGCTGATCGATCTCTCCAGGAGTGCTAGCTCACGAAGACACCTTTTGTTGGCTGATCAAAAAAAATATGAAGAAGATGAAGAATAAGAAGATCCTCTCTTTTTTTCTAGATCACGCATCAGATCTCTACGATAGAGATTAAGAGAAAATCCTTTCTTCTTAATTCTCTCACACATAAGAGAGAACCTTTCTCTCTTCCTTTCACACCTTCAAAAAGAAATTTTTTTCACTGATTTTTTATGATAAAAATCAGATCTAATCTGATTTCTCATATAGAAAATTACATAAAATCATAATTCCTAAAGAGCTAAAAAAATCCAAGAAAAGAACTATTTTTTCTTTTCTTCTCTCTTTTTTTTAATGATCTAGAGCCTTAGAAAGCCCCCAATGCCCAACCAAATTTTTTTTATATTTTTTCTCTAAATTCTCATGTTAAAAATCGAATCTAATTTGATTTTCATACTAGAAAAAAAAAACTCAGAGAGAAAAACTTCTTCTCCAAGGCTATGCACTAGATAGAAGACCTTTCTTCTTCCTTCTCTTCCTCTCGTTGGGAAGAATTTTTTCTCCCATTTTTTTACTGTCAATACTATAACTTTGATGGTGTTCTAGACAACCATACTATAATTTGATGAAATCTTTTGACAATCAAAAAAATTTTATAGGTCTCCACCTTTCTGTCCGCACTTCTTATCCATTTGAAAATCCACCTACACCTTATGGGTTTATCCCTTCAGGTGAATTAATGAATGTTCATATATCGTTGATCTTCATGGATTTTATTTCAGATTTAATAGCTCCAAGCTATTTCTCAAAGTTAGATCTCTATATGACATCCGTATGGGAGATCAAATCTCCATCTCGAACCTAGAAACTGAAGTATCTGTCTGGCGAACATGGTACTCTACCGTATCTCCTCAAGGATGCCTTTACATCAGGTTTTAGATTTGATATAATCAAATCTGGTTCTATTGATTTATATGCTAGAGTTGGTTCTTCTACCTATCAAGCTTCACTAAGCTTGTTCTTAATGACATCAGTTCTTTCATCAAGGAACTTCTTTTCCAAAAAGAATAATTTAAGATTCACGAACATCTAATGTCTATTGAGAAGGTAGAAAAAATATCCCTAATTTTTTTAGGATATCCTAAAATAATATTTGTCAGACTAGAATCCAAACTAGTCAGTTTGTAAACATTTTACATAAGTCCAAAATTCCAAATCCTAAGATAAGAGAGCATCAAATTGTTGGATGTATGTTTTAGAAGCCAATCTTGTCTGACACATCATATCTTTAGGACATAATTTTATACTTATTGAGCATTTATATTATCATTCATGTTTATGTGTCTATGAATCATTCAAAGAATTAACAAGATGATGACACATATTCTCAAAGAGTTGAGAATTTGAGACATATCTTATTGATGGTTGATTTCTAAATTGCTCCTGATCATAAGATCATCATGAAGATGGTGATTGATCTGGACAGATCAGTGCATAGATCGCTTCTTTCGGACGGATAGATCTCGAGTCTGTAGTGTAGAGATACTGGAATAAGAGTGCAGGTGGTTGTTAGAGAATAACTAGCACTGAGCGTGACCAACACCAGAAGTACATGGATGTCTGCTTACTCTTTAGTGATCTTCTCGATGCTGCAGTTGTATGACTGATCTTTTGACTTGAGATGGCACTACTACTCGCAGTAAGGCTGCTGAAGTTTGACTGACACATCAACATGGATCTCAATGAGTCCTTGTAGTGAATGTTGGTGACAGTTGGTCCACTGTAGAAGTGGGGTATGCATCAAGATGAGATCTATCGATCCTAGTAGAAGGGAGTAGTCCTATGGGATTTAAGAAACTGAATCTTTAAGTCTATGACTATTACAGTGTGATTAATGAAAAAAAATTTCATAAAAATTACATATGGACTTGAGCTGATTGAATCTATCATATGACTGATGATGAGGTTTGACGATTCATCCATGACCTGCTATCCAGTTGAGACTCACGACAGAGAGACTGTATCATGCGTTAACTGCACCTAGAGGTTTATCACATTTTATTCTGTTGGATTGCCACTACATACTGCTAGATGTTACTGGTGGATTGTAAGATCTACGAGCATCATCTTGATGATCAATGATCCTTGATGGACAGAATTAGAACGGTTCTAATCTATTGAAAAGAGTTTCAATGATATTGTGATAGAGATCACAATATATCTCACTACCAGACAGAATAGAACCTATGGGTTACACACAAAAGAGACTTTTAACTGATCAGATGGTTGAATTACGATTATGAATCGTAACAGAAATTGATTATCAATTTGATTGATGATTGATCAAATACAAACCTTACATTATGTAATTCGCTAAAGAGTTAGTGAGTTAAAGGATGATTAATTAGCAATTGGATTACTAATTGGCTCAATATGATTGAGCCATGGAGTTTGTATCAAGTCTAATTAAATTGAATTTAATTTAACTTGATATGAATTTGATTTGATCAACCCCAATTGGGTTATAAGATAATCGAATAAGGATCGGAGGATTAGTCCCAGTTGAATTAAGATTTGGATTTGACTCAATTTCTAATTAGACTAGGATGTATGAGTTCCTATTTGGACTAGAAATAGGGTTGGAACTGAGCTCGGACCGGGCCGACTTCGGATTGGGCTTTGGGCTTGGCCCGAAGAAATTCAGGCTGGGTCTGGGCTTAAATTTAGAGCTTGTTTGTATTTCGGACCGGGCTCAGGTATATCTTTGGCCTGGCTTGAATCCGGGCCCAAATGTTAGCTCGAAATTCAACCCGATAATTTCTACATGAGGCATGTGCCTAGTTCTTCCCCTCTTAACTCTTAAATCCATTTAGCCCGACTACCCAAGCCAAATAAACTGTTCCCTTCTTAACTTCCCCGTTCCCTTCTTAAATTCGTCTTCCTGTTCCCTTCTCAACTTTCCTCATTCGATGCCCTAGCTCATGGGACCATGGTCCGTCGACCATCCATCTACCATCACCATCTTCCATCACCATCCGTGGTTTGTGTTCGTCCGTCGGCCATCACTCGATGAGCCGTGGAGGTAGGTTTTTGCCCCTCGCGCTTCTCCCTGGATGCGCAGATACTCTCCTCTCCTCCCACCCACTCTTGAGGTACCAGGGTCCGATTCAAGGTCGCCTTCGCCCTTTCTCGCAGAGTCTTTGTGAGGGCATCCTCTCTTAGCAGCACCTTTATTGCTCCTTTCATCGAAGGAAGCATTTTCGGTGACTTCTCTGGTCAGAAGTTGAGGATCCCCTCGCTAAGCCCATCTCCATCCGACCGTCGAGGCAAGAGGGGCATCATTACCATGGTAATCTACGCATGATGGCCTTCTGCATTCTTTTTTTAATTTTTTCTCCATCCACTCATCACCATGGCTTCTCCACAACTATCATAGAGGAAGCGTCGGATCAGGCAGCAGGCTGCCCTGAAGGAATCGCCGCCAGGACCAGACTATGGAGGATGACGACAGCGATGACACAATCGATGCTGCAGCAAGAGCATACGGTGGAGGTGGAGTAGATGAATGGGCCAGGAAGGATGGGAGCTATTTGCCATCGGCGGTGGATGAAGCGTCGAATCTTTGGCCGCAGTCCATGGAGGAGCCGGAGGTTAGAGGTTAGGATTTTTTTTCTTTTGTTTTTTTCTTTTAAGAGGGGAAGAGAACTGTCAAAAATTGGATTGGGCTCGGGCCGACCTCAGGCTCGGGCTTGGGCCTGTATTTTTTCAAAAAAATTGGGCTTAAGCCCAACTCGAAGCCCGAAAAATTATTTCGGACTGGGCTCGGGCAAGGGTAGGACTCGATTTGGCCTGACTTATTTTTAGCTCTAACTAAAAATTCTCATTTTCATGGGTGCATCAAATCCTAATTGGATTAGGATTAAATTGAGTTTGACTCAAGCGTCAAGCAAGAGTCCAAAAGGACTAAGACTCCTTCTCCAATTAGGTGACATCTAATCTAAATAGTTTGAACTCCAAATCAGATTTGGTTTTCATCTATTTGAATCTAATCTGGTCCTAATATGATTAGGATTGATTGGTGTTTTACTTGACCTAAAACAGCCACCTTATCTAAGAGTCCCATGGGATTAAACTACCTCCTTTCATGCGCCAAATTAAAACCCACGCCAATCAGGTTTGGATGCCACATCTCCACCCAATTTTAGCATGTAAGAAAGAAAGAAAATCTCCTTGAATTATCGTGTAATTTGGGCACAAAAGATTTGGTTTTGGGCGGATGAAAAATTAAGTATATGGGCGGCATAAAAAGGATAGAGTCCAAGGCTCTTTGGACTCTCATCTCCTATTCAAATTATAACTCCTCTTCACCTATTTAAACACCAGCATATGGGATGGTTTGTGAGGGGATAAGCATCAGGTCTTCATGTCCAAAAGGGGAGGAATGTGCGTGAGAAAAATTCCAAGGAGAGGGCACGGCGTGAAGGGTGGAGACATGAGGTAAGTTGAAAACATATCTCTTCTTTCTTACACAACCAAATGTTGGTTGTTAGGACATCCTCTTCTCTATTTTTTGTCCATATTTGGATATGGATATCTTCTCTTTTTTTTGTCCAAAAATTGGATGAAATTTTTATATCTTTATTATAGAGATTTGGTGCATGGACTTTAAGAAGAAAGGAGAAGAAAAGGTTCTTCTCATGATATCTAGCGTAAAAATCAAGATCCTCCTGCCTCTTCTTCTTCTCTAAGAGTGTCTTAAGAAAAAAAAAATTTTCAACCGTCAAGATGCGATCTCTATAAGGGAGCTAGCACCCCGATGAGATCAAAAAATTTCTGATCAGATCAGAGTCTCGTGTGAATATTCGTAGAGGTCGGATACTTGTGCGGCTATAGGGGACCTTCAAAAGATATCCATGATCATCAGTTCGTGATGAAAATTGATCCATGCCAAGGTATATTTTTATTTTTTTATTTTTTATTTAATTTTTGTATTTGAATCTTATCTCACATATGATGATCCTGTTTATGGTTTGAAAATTTGATCTTATGTATGCTTAGATTAAATTAGATTTAATCTGAAAAAAAATTTAAAATTCTGTTGCATACTTGTTTTGAAAAAATATGCATGCATGAAATCATGCAATTCCTCAAGGATGTCTTTACATCGAGCTCAAGATTTGATCTAATCAAATCTAATTCTGTTGGTTTATATGTTAGAGTTCGTTCCTCTACCTGTCAAGCTTCACCAAGCTTGTCCTTAATGACATCAGTTTCTTTATCAAGAAACTTCTTTTCCAAAAAAAATACTTTAAGATTTACGAATATCTAATGTCTATTAAGAAGATAGAAGTAATATCTCTAATTTCTTTGGGATATCTTAAAATAATATTTGTCAGACCAAAATCCAAGCTAGTCAGTTTGTGAATATTTTACATAAGCCCAAAATTTCAAACCCTAAAATAAGAGAGCATCGAATTACCCAAATCCATATCTCATGTGAAAATTTGGTGACCGATTTGCTCGAAATATTCTCGAGCACATATCAGACAGTCTCTAAAACATAACCTCAGGCAAACTAGCAAACCCAACAGTGGACTGAACCATATCTGACAAAGTTCAATTCTTCTTTTCAAATATCTTTTTAAATTATGGTGTCCTAGGAGAGGTGTATTGAGCGGGAATCCAATTCTCTTCAAGACTTGTCAAAAACTTACCGCAAAGGTATTCATTTCATCAATCTAATTGATGAGTTCAATACTCTTTGCAGTTTTTTTTTCTATCTCATTACAGAATCGTTTGAACATTTTAATCGATTTAAACTTATGCTTCATAAGCAAGATGCACCCATACCAAGATAGGTTGTCTAAGATTTTAATAAAGTAGTAAAGTCTTCTTCTAGCACTTATGTTCATGAGTGCAAATACATCAATATGTATCAAATTTAGAATATTACTGGCTCATTCACCCTTTCTAATAAAAGGCGATTAAGTCAACTATACCAAAGATAGGCTTCAGTGATATTATCTAATTTAGGGTGCTAGTTAGATGTGTATATTATACTCACAGGCTGTGATATTAGGTATATGATATTTTAACTTGTCCATCCATTATTGTGGTATCATTCACAATGATATCACAATAATCATACTTATTGACACCATCAATAAGATTGGACAATAGTGACAATCACTTAAAATGACATCATCATGGTTAAAAATAAGCTCGACGATTCTTAATGTTAGGACTGGAACAGACTTCTATCTCCTATGTTCAGGAGTCTCTCATCATTTTCAAACCTTCTACTATCCTGAAGTCTTTGCAACTAATTACAAATATGACTTGCACAGTCGGTATCCAATATCCAGGTAGTAGTATTACCAATAGAGAAATTTGAAGGAGTTATCATATAACGATCTTGACCGGTAATCATTTACTGATTTCTCTTTTAGGCATATTTGGGTTAGTCTTAGACTTCTTGATCAGGTCAAGCTCAAGAATTATGCTTAACTTCTGATATTGACTATCAAAATTCTGTCTGATAACATTGTCACAATCTAATAGTGAACAGAGTGACAATATTCTAGTCATTTCTGAAAAGAAAATAATTAACCTACTAGTATATGAATTATTTTAAGTCTAAAGACTTAAATTTTAGTGTAAAAGTTTTCTCATTATTTTATACGAATTGGTAGCCTTTACTTCTAATTCAAAAAATTACCTTAATTCTTTAGTGGGTACTAAAATTCACACAGACTACATACAGATCCGAGTATGGCTTGGCCAACCCATATGCATCTATGGGTAGGTTTTCAATCAATTATTTTTTCAAAAAATTTTTAGTAATTAATTTTGTCTCATATTTCATTTCAATAGACGATGGGCCTCCACTGAAAGTCTTGATTTGGTTAAACCATTAACATGAACTTACTCAGTGATTTTAACTAATGAATGATCAGGCCCAAGTATAGCTCGGCCAATCCAATCATTCATCAGATAGTACAACAGAGTCATCATATGATGAATAATAATTTCATCATTCAGAGAAACACCAGACAAATGGCACCTACAATGTCAATCAGAAAAAATAGACCCATTACCATCCACTTTAATGGAAAGCTATGATCCAGTTATCCTTATAACTAGCTCATTTTATGGATTTAATAATTTAGAAGATTTGATTAATATATTTTATAAAATATCAGTTGACCTACAAGTCATAAATCCTCGCACTGATTTTATCAAGTCATGAAAAGGACTAAAGACTTGCTGGTCTAACCGGCAAGTCATAAAACCTCCCACTGACTTCAATAAGTCATGAGAAAGACTAAGACAAGCTGGTCCAGGGTACCTAGATCAGTCATACTGATTAATTTTAATGACATAGATCAACTCGAATCATTCAGTGATCTAATCAGCCTAATGACTTGGGCTCGACTATTGAGCTATAATCAAGATCCATTTGATTTAATCAAAAATGTAAACTCGACCAACTATAACTATTGTATTTGATCTAGAGTATATGTGACCTAATCTAAATCTTTTTTTTTAACTATTGGTTAGATTTGATTAACTACTCTTTTTAGTCCATTAAGTCTTTGAATCTAATTTTAGATCTAATCTAATTAAAAGGAACTCATTTGAGCTAATCCATACCCCATATTTTATGCAATATCATTAGATCTTTAATCACAATTCTAGATCTAAAATATATTTTTTAATTCTTAATTAAGTATAGTGTTAATATGGGTTAAGATTATTAATTAAAATCATTTTAATTTTGTAAAATAATTTTACATTATTTTTATGCAAAATCTTCTTGTTCCAAAAATTAGGTCAGCTCATCTCTAAACTGAGTCGGCTCATTTTAGTGGGTCGACTAAGTCTGATACTTGATCGACTAACTGATTATGAATAGTAATTATTACTGTTCGATCCGAGATAATTGGATCAACTCAGTCAGCACTGAGCCAACTAAGTCAAGGGATTGGGTTGACTAAGTTTAAAACTGAGTCGGCTCAGTAGGCATGCCAGTGGGTATCATATAGTTTCGGATCTAAAAATTCTCATATAAACTGAAATAAAATCAATCATAAAAAAAGTTTAGATTATATCTAAACTTTTTATGATTCTAAATTTTATTTTTTATGATTAAAATAATTTTAATTCTATAGATTAGATGTTTTACTTTTCATACAACTCGTGCTTTGAATACATAAAATAATTCTTAAGGTTTCAACGTCTAGGATTTTGCAGAAAAATAAATTCTTTCTTTTGCATTCTTCTTCGTAGGATTAAATCACATGGCATCTCTACATGCCATAAGAGTATCTTATCGAATAGGAAGAGAGAGTCTTTAAATCCTTCTTGCTCCTATGATTGGACGGTTTGGTGATCAACCCAATTCAAGTACTTGCTAATCGGATCATCTAATCTATTGACATATCATATATGCAAAAGATTTAGATCCAATCTAAATTATTTTAGATCTAATTTTTACATTAGATCATATCTAAAATCAGATCATAATACATCTCATGTATTACCAAATCTAGATTTCAGCTCTACATGCATATATGTTAATGTCATAATTAACCTTCGCTTTGATACCAGTTGAAGGGAAGCATGATGATTTTGTGCATGTATTTTTAAAATTTTATAGCAGAATATTCATAGATTAAATAATTTAATCTACAATATATGTATAGATCAAATCTAAAATTATCACACAGGATCTATGATATGAACTAATATGCATGTATGTAAATCTGAAATCTAAAATTCAGCAAACATAGATCTTATCTATATTATATTCAAATCATATTTAAATATGAATTGAGTTCAAAACTCGATATCTGAGTATGGATAGTAGATCACTACATCCAAAATTTATGATAGTTGGTTCTTCATGATGCTCAACAATCGCATACGCGTCTGACCTCTATAGATATCCACACGAAGTCTTTATGCTGATCGACCTCCTCGAAAGTGCTAGCTCGTGAAGACATCTTTTATTGGCTGATCTAAAAAGAACATGAAAAAGATGAAGAACACGGAGATCTTCTCCTTTTCTTATCTCCTTTTCTTTCTAAATCCACGTATCAGATCTCTACAATTGAGATCAAGAGAAGAACCCTTTCTTCTCAATTCTCCAACGTATAAGAGAGAATCTTTCTCTCTTCCTTTCATGCCTTCAAGAAGAATTTTTCTTCTTTAATTTTTTATGATAAAAATTAGATCTAATAAGATTTTTCATGTAAAAAATTATATAAAATCTTAAGTCCTAAAAAAATCAAAAAAGAAAGACCCAAGAGAATAACTGTTCTTTTCTTTTCTTCTCTCTTTTTCTTCATTATCTAGAGCCTTAGAAAGCCTCCAATGCCCAACTAGATTTTTTTTGATATTTCTTCTCTAAATCTTCATATTAAAAATCAAATCTAATCTAATTTTTATATTAAAAAAATCAAAAAAAAGAACTTCTTCTCCAAAGCTGCTCACTAGAAAGAAGAATTTTCTTCTTCCTTTTCTTTCTCTCATTGGGAAGAACTTTTCTTTCCTATTTTCTACTGTAAAACCAGTAAGAGAGCTTCTCTTTGATGCTTTAGAACCAGCAGCAAACTCTCACAAAAATTTCTTCAGAAGGAGTTGGAGAATAGGTTTGATGTGAAAAAATATGGGGCGTCCAACCCTTAGATGCCCCATCCTAAAAGGTAGGTGACAAGGGAGAGAAGGGAGTGCCAAATTTCTTCACGGAAGAGAGGGGGGTGTGGCTCTTCTTTGGGCATGGATATCTTATGGTGAAAGGAGTGGGGCATGGAAAGTAAATAGGCACATGGGGTTAGAAAGTTAGTTAGCCAAGTTTGGTTGAGTCCTAATCCAAATTGGACTCTTGATTTTTGGTCCAACTCTAATTATTTGTTGGACTCAATCCTAACTAACTTAAGATTTAGTTATAACAAACTAACTAATTAGGTCCTAACTCAATTAAAAAATTAATTAGATCCTAATCTAATTAAAAAATTAGTTAGATAAAAACTCTATCAATCTAGGAATTGATTTCTTGGATATAAGATCATGTCATAATCAATAGGGCTTGATTCAATCAAGTTTATTATCCAACAGGATTTGATCTAATCAAATTAAATTGAGCCTTTTTCAATTAAATCTGATTTATATCTCTAAGATTAATTAGAACAAACTCCATTATCCATTAAGACTTGATCCAATCAATTGAAACTAAATCTAATTGAATCCAATTCAATTAGATTTGATCCAATCCTCATTACTCAATCAAATTGAGCCAATTAACGATCAATTGTTAATTAATTCTTCCTCTAATTTATCAATCTTTAGTAAATAATTTATTGCAATCTTTGCACATGATTAATTATCAATCATATTGATAATTAAATCCTTCAACGATTCATAATCGTCGATCAGTCATTTGATCAGACAGGTACTTCTATATGTGTGACTCCATAGGTTTGAATCTAAGCCGGTAGCACAAAAATATTTTTTATACGAATTGATATAACTATCTAGCAATGGAATTTGATATCTGGATGGGCCGAATGTATGCTCAGTAACACTCAAAAATCTATGTGGATATAGTTACTGTATAATTCATCTCTTTGACTCTTGATGCTCAAGAATGACTTAGGATTAAACTGTCAATCCTAGATGAGTGGTCCATATTGTGTCTCAATCTCAAAAATTTTGTGACTCATCACTAGGACTACTCTGATAAGAATTTTGTTGAATTAAAATACAGTGATGCATCATCTCTAATTTTACTTGGAGTGGTCAATCCCATCTTGACTCGTACTTAGACTTCACAAATACTTGACTGTATCAAGAAACCTTCCGTCATCGAATTAGAAATTCGGATAATCCGGCTTCAAAACATAGTAAGTTACTTGTAAGTCACCGAGGTAATCTCAGATCAGAGGGATACTTATACTCATATCCCATCAGAGCAACCTTTGATAACAGAGTGCCCCAAAATTGATCATGTTCAGTGAAACATATTTCTATATTTCATCCGTATGCCATATCTCTGTCTTTACACATCTTGGTTTAGAGGACAACTAACTAATATGGCACACAACGATCAATACTTGATACAATTATCGTTCAAGTAATAATTGTATAGTTTGGTCACGAGCAGGATTTAAGAACTACATGATAAATCCTCTTTTATTTTTTTGGAAGTAGTTCTAAGGACTTCATCATTACACATGAGTTTTATTTAGGAAGATGTATTCTTTATGATGAATCTGCTAGATAACATTTATCAATTTATAATTCATATACATACATAGAGCGCAATCATCTACAATCTGGATGATTGGCTTTAAGACATGTTTTCCAACAAGTGGGTAGCGGATAAAATTTGAATCCGTAACCCACTAAACCATTAAGAAGCAATCAAGTGCAGCCCAAGCCCAAGCTGGCAGAAGCCCATTCAGATTTTTTTTTTTACGATAATCAGCTTAACAGCTGAAGTATAAATAGTTGTAACAGAATGTTAAGATTTTTCAAGTAATGATATGAAGGAATTTCTTTTTCTTCCTAAATTTTCTTTTTCTTCTCCTAGATCTCACTCCCGGATTCCACCTGCTCTCTCCTAAACTCTTCTAAACTCCTCTCCTCCTCTCTATTTTCTCTCAGACCATCCTTAATTTTTCTCTTAATTTACCTGAAATCCCTCTCCAACTTATAACTTTCTTTCAAATCTCATTCTAAACACCTAGATTTGCTCAGATCTGGGCACAATTGGTAAAAAATCTTACCTCAAAATATTTGGGTCATTACAGAGGTTTTGTGGGTGGGGGTGGTGGGAGGGGAGAGAGGGAGAGAAGGGAAATTTTTTTTTTGGATGTCGATTTTTTTTAGGGTGCCAAGGGTTTTTTTTTTTTTTTTGATGCCATGTCGTGGTGTTTTTAGGGGAGGGGTTTGGGTTTTTTTTTTTTCTTTTTTTTTTCTGTGGGGGTGGGATAGTTTTTTTTTTTTTTGCTGGTGCCAAAGGTTGGAGCACATGATGAAGAGGGGATAGGTGTGGGCCTACCACCGACAAAGGTGGAGAAGGAGGGGAGAGGAAGGAAAAAGAGGGATGGCCATAGCGATGTGGCGAAACGGGGCATGGGGCTTAAGGGATGGTGCAGAGGAGCAATGGCTGGACAGAGGTATCGTGGGTGGCATGCTAGAGAGGGATGGGTGTGGGTCAGCTACTGGTAGAGGAAAGCGGAGGATCGGCCCCTAGGGGGAGAGAAAGGAGAGAAAAAAAAGAAGAAGATTAATATAAATATTATTATTTGATTAATAATAAAATATTATTATTTGATTAATAATAATATATTATTATTTTATTAATAATAAAATATTAATATTTTATTAATAATAAATATTAATATTTTATTAATAATTAAAAATTATTAAAATTGTATTGATAAAATTATATTAATATATCACTTGTATTAATTTATCAAGATTAATTTTAATTATATTGATAAAATTAATAAAAAAGTGATATATTAATAATATACTAATAAAATTTTTATTAAGAAAAAGGGGCATTAGCATACTTTTTTGGGTTGACACACAAAAAAAAAAGACCCATAGGATATAATTATTTATTATATCCTTATTTTAAAAATAATATATATATTATTATATAAAATTTTTATTTTAGTAATAAATATATTTATTGGTTTTTAATGAAATATCATAATTTTAATGCATTAATGTCATAATACCTTTTATTGTTAATAAAATAATAATATTTTATTATTAATCAAATAATAATATTTTATTATTAAATTTGTTTTTCCTCCTTTTTCTCCCCCCTCTATGGGTCGATCCTCCGCCTTCTTCTATCTGGGACATGGGTGATGAAGGATGGGGGTTCAAACCACTAAGCTAATTAAGATTTTTTATTTTATAGAGGTTCAAAAAAAAATATATAAATAAATATATATATATATATATATATATATATATATATATATATATATATATAGAGGTAATATTTACATACCCCTGAGGATATTATACCAATACTTGGGGATTCAATTAAACCCCCAACCTAAAACGTAGCTCCGCCCGTGGCACCTCCATCCAACCACCGCTCCACACCGTCCCCCGACACACCACCTGCGGCACCTCCGCTTAGCTATCGCTTCTCTGCGCCATCCCTCAGGCCCCATGCTCTGTTTTGCTGCGCTATCATGGTCGCCTCTCTTTTTCCTTCCTTCCCCCCTCCCTTACCGATCCTCCACCTTCTCTACTGATGGCCAGCCAGCACCGATCCCCCCATGCGCTTCAACCTTTGGCACCAAAAAGAAATAAATAACTACCCCACCCCCACCAGAAAAAAAAAACCAACCCCACTTCCTCCCCCATCACAAAAAAAAAAAAAAAAAGCCTCGGCACCACCCCACCCCCCAAAAAAAAACCTCCCCCACCCCCCGACCTCGACCCCGACCCCACCCCACTCCCGGGTGGCCCCGAACCGCACCCTCCCTCCCCCTCTCCCCACCCCCAACACCCCCCGCCCCCCTCGAAGAACCACCCCCCTCCACCTAGGCGCTTGTGCCAGCCGCTTCTCTCCCCCATCGGTCTTCCCTTCCCTCTCCCCCTCCGCTTGCTCGGCTCCACCACCACGCCCCTCCTTCGCCTATGGTGCCCCCACTATTGCACTCGTCCTGCCCCAATGCAGATCCCCCCACGAACCCCATACCTCCTCTGGCCCCGACATGAAAATCTTCCTTCTGCTTGAGCTCCACGGCCCTCTTTGTCCTCCATTCGTTCATGGAGCGAAAGAAAAAAAAGAAAAAAAATAAAGAAATCACATGTTGAACATGTCATTCATCATAAAATCGCATTCATGAGGTTTTATGTTTTAATTTTTTTTTGATAAAATTTGTCATTTCATATTGAAATCGCATGTTGAATATACGTCCGAAATTATATGTTCAATATGCAATTTTGCCACGTCACTATCCAATCACCACAACTATCGTAGTTTCGAAAATAAGTTAGATTCGGAGATTGGTTTGAAAATAAATTTTTAAAAAATAATATTTTAAAAAAATCCCAACATGTGATACATTCCCAGAGAGGTTTAGGACCGCAGGCCTGTTGACGTTGGTCACCCACGTCAAGAGGGGGCCAGCCAGGTTGACTTTAACGTCCAAGGTCACAAGTAAAAAGCACCAGCCAAGTCCTGTTTCCATGAAGCTTGGACTGGCTCGAAAAAAAATTTTGGACTGCAGGTTAAGGCCTAATTTTTTTAAAAAGAAATTTCTGGCTCGACCCCAACTTGAGCACCAACCTAATCGGGCCAGCTCAGAGAGTGAGAGTGAACAGAGAGATGAGGCGGGGGGAGAGAGCAGATAGTGAGAATACACGGGAGGCAGGGAGCGAAGAGGGGATAGACAACTTGTGCGGATCCGCGGGAGAACGAAGAGTGAGGAGACAGAGATCGAGTACTCGGCTTGGAGCTCGTACTGGGCCCGTATTTTGAGTCGGGCCCAAGCAGGCCGACTCAGTCTGACCTCGGTCCAAATTTATTTTGGGCGCTATTTCTAGGCCCAATGGGTCTTGAGCCGGCTCAGCCCTTCTAAAAATTTATCGTATTTCTTTCGTATTCTACGTTCTTTTTGACCGTTTAACTTATTTGTTTCGTATTTTACAATCTGCGTAAACTGTTGACACCCTAGACAACATAAACGCTTCATGTGCAAGTTCCCACGTAGCTCCCCAGTTCTGCCGCCTACCAAAATCCCCCCAATACCGGTGTCTGACTGGTTCGTATAAATATCTTGGCGTCGCCGAAAGAGCCAGAAGGGAATCGGCCAGCGGAGACGAGGAAAAGAGACGCGGAGGAGGAGGAGAAAAAATAGCAGAGATGGCAAGAAGCCTCTCCTACATCGCTCCCTCTCAGCTCATCTCAATGTCTCGGAATCCAAGGGTGGCTATAGTGGACGTCAGGTATCATGATGCCACATTAATCCACCTCCAATTATTTCGGATTCATAGATAGAGCTAAGGAATACATTGAGATTTATTGGCATTTGTTCGGTTAATTAATTAAGGGACGAGGAGAGGAGCTACGACGCGCACATAGCGGGGTCGCACCACTACGCGAGCGACACCTTCTCGGAGAAAATCCCCGATCTCCTGCAAGCCGTCAAGGGCAAGGACACCCTCGTCTTCCATTGCGCCCTCAGCAAGGTCCCTCTTTGGAATCTGATTTTTTTTGTTTATTTCTTTGTTTTGTTGGATTGGTTTGGTTGATTGTGCCTGTGGTCAGGCAGATGTTTGGAAGAAAATTGGACGATTTCTTGAATTTGTTGTTCTTTTTTTTTTTTTTTTCTGGAATTTGATATTCTATTTCCTTTTTTCTGGTTGGGTGCTTGGATTAATTTGGTTGATCTTGGATGATTTCTTGAATTGATTGTTTAATTTGTTTTTTTTTTCTTTTGTGTTTTTGTGTGTGTTGGTGCGCGCGCTGTGCGTTGGTTTCACAAGAACATAATGTTGTCCAAGAAAAGAGGGGAGGGGGGGGGGGGGGGTCCACTTTTTGGCCAGTGTTTCTTATTATTGTTTCTTCATTTTTCATGAAGTGCTAATTAGAGAGAAACTTGATGGAGATCTAGAATGGTTTGCTCAAATTTGAGAGGAAAATTTTCCCCTTGCAAAATGATTTCTGGAGAATAAATAATACTAAAGGCATTGGGATTCATGAAAAGAAGTAAAAAGAGAATGAGAATGTTTATTGGAATAATAGATGGTTATTCTTTACCATCATTTAAGAAGAGAATTTGAAGTTCAAAATCAGGGGTTGCATTTCATGGAAATTGATAGGAGGAAGCAAGAGAAGGCGTTAGTCATTGATATCTTCTTACCATATTTTTCAAAGCATTGCGGTGCTTCTTTTAAGTTAACTTGGCTGCTGGAACATTGAGCATGACTTGATTATGAATTAGATTACGCCTTGTTTCTACATCTAGAGGTCAAGGTCCTGCTTATTTTCTGAGCCCATCATGGAAACGGAATACACTTGATACATAGCCAGCCCTTTGGTTCCTACAGGTATCTAATGTATACTGTAGGAGGGAATGGAATCATGACCTATTTATGCAAACCAAACTTCTGATTATTTGATTGTAGCAAATCGATTGACTTGGGGAAGAAATAATCACCCATTATGCTAACATCTAGACCACTAAGTTGTTGAAGATCTCTACTTCCATCTACATGTAGAGTGTTCAAGGTGGAATTCATAGATAAGCCCTTCCTCTTGCTGCTGATAATTGTCAACTTACCATTTCTTCTTGTGGAATTTATATGCAGTTATCTTTACAAGAAAGTATCTCCCATTAAATGCAAATTATTGTCATGCATTGCTATTACATGTGGTCTATATGTGCATGTACCCATGCTAGGATTATATCACCTCTAGGTATGCAATGGTCATAAAGCCAGACCACATAACTTGATTACTATTTTGTGCAAGTACCATATAAATTGATGGAAGCACAATTTTAGCCTTGGAATTGTCCATGCAACTAGTCAACACTTATCTTTTAGGCATCGGAAGCAAGATAGTCGAGAAAAGGTCTTTATATCCCAAGCAATCTTTTAAATGGCAGTTGTGATATGTGGGCACCATACATTCAAGAATATATGCAGTTAGCTTTCTAGCTTTTTAAAATAAACAAATAAATAAAATACTATTGATAACTTTTTTTTTTGGATAAACGATAGACCATTCACTAATCACTACTTAGTATTTAATACCTAAAAGCAACAACTATAACATGTAGATATTATTAATGATATCTATATCTAGCCAGCCCAAAATCCACATGCAACCCAACTATCAACTAGAACCTATTGAATTCGCATATGTGTGGATCGCATTTGTAGCTGTACAATTGTAAGTAGGCCATATAAGAAGTTGCACAATGCTATGTGTATCAATTTTCCCACCCACATGCGGCCTGAAGGCATATATTAACTGCATTTAGGGAGAGTGATATGGACGAGGCAATGCATCTGCATATGCAGCCACATGGACTGCATTTTGAAACAATGATCCCGAATCTTAACATCAAGACCAGGAATAATGCAATATTGCAATCTCTATATGTGTGCGTGTATATATAGAGAGTCATATGCTATTGTATGCTTGGGTGCAGTATTGTTAAAGGTCCCAAGCGCATTTAGGTGCTAGGGGTCCCTGGAGACTAGGCGCTAAAAATAGAAAAACAGAGAACTAGCTATAGTCAAAAATTTTAGGAAGTAAAAACTAGCATCCTATTATTAAAAAGTAAAAACAAAAAAAGATCTAGCTATAAATAAGAAGTTCAATATGTAAAACCTAGCTCTAATCTAAAAATAATCAAATAAGTGCTTTCTAAATTTCTAATTGGCTAATCCTCCTCCTCCTCCTCCTCATCAAGCAAACCAGCTTTATCATTTTCTTCTCGTTCCTCTCTAATATCTTTCTCATACTCGTCATCAGTCTCCTCCTTTGATTCATCTACAACCTACACTTGGGATGGTGTTAGGCGATGAGATGAGATGAGATAGAGTCTGATGGAGATGCTTCAGCTTCTACCTTCTGATTCTTTTAGAAAATTTCAAGAGCCTCATATAGGTTTT
The DNA here is from genome assembly GCF_000442705.2 of Elaeis guineensis. Taxonomy (NCBI): domain Eukaryota; kingdom Viridiplantae; phylum Streptophyta; class Magnoliopsida; order Arecales; family Arecaceae; genus Elaeis; species Elaeis guineensis. Next base: position 38,311,668 of record NC_025996.2, read on the forward strand.
TAAAGCCCCTTTAACTTTCAATGATGCCTTTTCAATTATAATTTATTATAATTGATCTTTTCTATGTACTATAACTGACCTTTCCTATTTCTTACAAATTAAAAATTAATACTTGCTGGAATCCTGTGCTTTTTGGGCACCTCTGAACAATGCAGAGGCATGCACCTGAGGGCTGTCACCTCACTAGGGGGTATAGAGGCGACGGCCCTTACGCCTAGTGCCTTTTGCACCCGAGGCAAGTCATTAATAACATTGCTTGGGTGGACCAGAAAATTGGTCCACCCACCTTCAAAATCAATGATAGACCATCCAAATTCAAATCCAAACCATTGGATATGATCCATACTATATAGAAGGTCTAAAAACTAAAACTCATATATTTAGATGGTCTTAACCTATGCATGAAGTCGATACTAAAATGAACAATATTGGTTACACTAGTAAAATATATGCTAGGGTAATTGAAAATCCATTTCATGGATCATGATCTGTATATTTTAAGAAATGGGTAGATTTAAATTCATCAAGTTTTGACGATTACATCATGGTAAAAACATAGTGTCATGCTATTAAAACTGTCCATTTTGAAACTTGATTAGGTTAGAGACCACCAGAACATATAAACTTTAATCTCTAGGTTTTCTTTAAGTGTAGATCATATTTAATGGTTCAGATCTTAAATTTAGATGGTCTATCATTGATTTTGAAGGTGGACGGATCAATTGCTATAACATCTCTCTATCTCTCTCTCAATATATATATATGTGTGTGTGTGTGTGTGTGTTTATTACATGTATATGTGTGCATCAGTGCATGTATAAAGAGCCAGCTAGGGCTTGGACTTGAAGTAATTACTATTTAGGCCCAAAGAGCACTAGCCCTCTGAATTAGATTTATGGCCAGAAATATGGAAAGCATGTGATGGTGCAGTTTTACTTTATAATTGCTTTTATGATGATACAGTATGTCGTTGTGACATAAACACAATATTCACCATCCACATTCCCAAGAATGAGGAGGTTCTGGAATTTAGGCTTATAGGGTAATCATTTTATCAACAGATACACAAAATTTCATCAAATTTATGCCTGAAAATTTCAAGATGATGTAGGGCTTTCTGACTTCTTAAGATACCATGCCTTCCCATTGCTATAAGAACAGTTTTGCTGATAAACTTCTTGTTTCCTTTAGTTGTTTAATGAGATAGCTATAGGAACTTGTGTTTTGTGTGTAAAGATGATTGTGAGAACTTGACAACATGAAATTTTTTTTTTTAAGGTGCAGATGGGCTTGATCAATCTTTCCAAGCCTGGTCTATTTCAAATATTTAAGGCACAATTCTTAGCCAAATTTATATACTATATTGAGTGTTATAGTTTTGGAGAATCTTTTTGTTGGAACCATGTTATTGAGTTGTTTGGAAATAAATACTGGCGAAAGTAGTAACAAATTTTTGTTTGGTGCTGCTAATGACACAAACATTGGATTCCAAGAGTGATCTCAGCATGGGTTGGGTACCTACAGATCATGTTCCATGTAATAAATGCCAGTTGCTAGGTGTTTATAAAAGAAGTGTATTTACCTACATTCTTTACACAGACAGATATGCACACAGAGACAGATGCACCCACACAAACATAGACAGAACAGACAGACAAACAGACACGCGCGCACGCACACACACAGATTGGATGTTTAATTACTTGCAAAATAAACTAACATAAAGTATGTTTTTGTTTTTCGAAATCCATCAACATCTGCCAATAGTTGGAGTGTTGTCCAAGCAAGCACTCTGGTACCTGAACCCACAGTCCATGACAATTAATGCTAGTAGCTGGGACTTAATAAGAGATGGATATATGTACTTACAGACAGAGATTAAATAAGGTGGCACATATCCATGTCATAATGGTAGAGAAGATAGATCATCGATAGTTTTTTTTTTTTTTTTTGTGGGGGGGGGGGGGGGAGGGTGGGTGTGGAAGAGATCTTGGATTATTCACTTCCTAACATTAAGTGGCCATTTGCTTAGTTAAATTTGTCTACATTCAAATAATTTTTGTTATTTTTGCAAAATATGGTGATTGCAAGCAATATTTTAAATCCCAGGGATAAAGATATCCCGATTTCTCCATAGAATGGGATGCCTTGCTGTCCGGTCCTGTTCCGACAATAGTCTCGGTCATGCATCCCAGTGGATGTCCTCTGTCTTTCTCCGCTTCTTCTTTCCTTCCTTTCTTTCTTTCTTTCTTTCTTTCTTTCTTGTTTCTTTCTTCCTTCTTTTCTTTCTTTTCCTCCACCTCCTTTCTTTCCTTTCCTTTTTCTTTCTTTTTCTTCTCCCTTCCTTTCTTTTTTTCATTTTCTTCTTTTTTTCTTTCATTTTTTTTATCTTTCTTTTCTTTCTTTCTTTCTTCTTTCTTCTTCTCTCCCTGCGTGTATGGGTTTTGGAGTTCCAAGTCCGTCCAGATAACATTTTCTCACAGGCACAGGATGGGACAACTAGGATGCCCCCTGTCCTGCTAGGATGTAAAACCTTGACTGTATGTTTGAGTTAAAATTTTTCTCTCTCTACGATAAATATAAGATTCATTCTTAGGGCCTAATAGCCAGTGATGATCGTGTGAAATTGAATCATTTCCAACAAGTATTAGAATTCAAGGTATACTATTGTATTTAGAAACAAGATCTAATCTCTTTTGATGGTGAGTTGTTGCTAGGCTCCAGCAAGCTAGCTCAGCTTGTCTGCTACTTGGTTTTTAGGTCTGTTAGGGATATGATTTAAAGATTGGATGATTTGGTGCATGAAGAACTTAATGCTTTAGGTAAGTAGCTTTGGTTTAGGCCTTTCCAAAGAAAGCTTGAGGCAAGGGGACACCATCTCCTTTACAATGATTAATTTCTAAAAGGGCTTGTTTGAGGCCTACCTAATGTTGTGCATCAAGACAAGCATCTAATAGCTTGAAAACTTATAGGTGATAGTATTTAAAGTAAGGTTTGCCGTACCGGTACTGGATCCTGTATCGGTGAAATTCTATTTAATGTCAGTACACGGTTCGGTATGGTACGGTAATGTCGGTATGCTTCGGTACGGCGTACCGGTATGAGACCGGTATGGTATGGTATAGACGGTATGGGACGGTACAGTATTCCGTGATTTAAAGTGTGACGAGCATAGATTGTATGAACGCTTTTGCATTGTTATATGCCTCTTATGTGGCTATACATAACGGGCTTAATTAGTTGAAAAACTCATGGAAGGAAACCAATAATTGATCTCTGCATAATGTTTTGCATAGATTTTTATGCTAAAATTTGGTATTGTATGGCCTATTATCGTACTAGCTTTAATATTATGCATCTTTATGAGGGTTCTCACTTGCTGAATTTAGGCACATTATCTAGTACAAATAAAATGCTTCTTTCATACCATCTCACATTTCTTCTTTCGTTCTTTCTTTCTTTTTAAACTTAAGAAAGAGGCACATGAACCTTACTATCTTGCAAGAATTCAACATCTCCTAAATAAGAGGCTAAATGCATCTCTTGGCCTTTTCTAACATCCTTCTGTTTTAATCTTTAATTTGTATAATGCACCTTATGCTTGACTCAAGATTGCCTATGGTACCTAGTCTTTGATTTCTTCTACAATTTGATTGGATGAAAAGTAAGGTAAAGTTCTTCTCTTGAACTTTTTATCATGACAAGGAATTATCAAGAAGCTGTAATTTTTATGGTGATGAATTATTTGATTTTGATTCATTCTAAGGAAAAATAAATGCTACATGATTGGTCCCGGTGGTGCACTTATGGTAAGGTTTAATAAGAGGGATAGTACGTAGGGCGAGGAAGTTGCTTTCTAATGAGGGTAGATTTCTATCAGATAAATTCGATTTGGTTGACCTGCAGGCATGCTTCTTACCTATGTTTGGAGCCCTTGATTTTATTGTTGACAAAGTTTGCACAGACTTGGCATTTTTACACATACTAAATGAATCTGACTTGTTAATTATTATTTTTTTATGAGAGAACAAGTGACACTTATGATAATTGTTGAAGGTTTAAAGACTATGAAATGTGTTCTCTTTGTCTAAATTCTAGGTTTTGCCTTCCCATTCTGATGTTAAACCTACTACTGTAGGAAAGTTTCTTTCCCTTGAGATACAAATGATGTAGATGCTTGGCAATGAAAAGGGCAAGGTCTCTAGCTTCTCCAAAAAGTGCTTTTTTTGACTTATAGAAGCATTTTTCTTAGAATGTTGCCAAACACTTATTTTTCTTGAGAAGTGCTGCTTTTCTTAAAAGTCACAAAAGAGCTTTCTTTTAGAAGTTGCAAAAGCACTTTTTTGAAGCAGCATAAGTGTTGATGGAAAAAAGTTGATTCAGAACCCAAAAGCACTAAAGATTTTTTAAACCCTTGGATTTACATATTTGAGTTGTACGCTTGCTGATGGTAGCTTGTCAGGAAGAAGACAATTGGTTGTTGGAGGATGGATCAACAGATTATTTACTACTTTATTGTTCATTAATGGAGTTCATACGCTGGTGTTTGTTTTTATGAAATTCAGTGTTTCTATTTATATCACAAGGGACATGTTGACTTGGATTTAAAATGGTCCTTTCCATTCACTGACTTTCAAACCTATACTAGCTGGTACTTTGTGTCATATGTGATTTTGATGGACAATTTGGAAAGGGAGACAAGTAACCTTATTTATTGCATCACACGCTTATGGGGTGGCCAAGGCACCAGCTGATTTGTTAACTAATAAATGTACCACATCCTGCATGGTTTCCTAGTTGACCGTGTGTTTTTTCTCTTGAACTCCTTGATCTCTCTAGAGCTGATGCTAATGATTGTAGTTTTAACTTTTATCAGTGCCTAGACCCTTTTAAAGGATGGCCCAATGTATAAGGCTCCCACTATTGCAGAGTCTAGAGTGGATCAAATGTTTGCAGCCCTCCCCTAGCATGCAAAGAGGCAATTTCCATATTTCAAACCCATGCCTTCCAGGTCACTATGGAGCAACCTTAGCATCGTGCCAAGGCTCACCCTCACCTAGACCCTTTTCCTTACAAATATTTTAAAAAGAAAAAAAAAAAGATTGACCTTCGAAATGCAATCCACTTCCTAAAAGGGTATACATAGATGTGTTATCTCTTGTATTAGAATGGGGTACGTTCGATTCTCTTTAAATTGGTGAAGAATTTCTGTGAAGTGCTCCAACCTTCATTTTTTTTTAAATTTGCTTTTTATAGTTTGTGCCTTTTAGTCATATCTAACTGAGGGAATGGATTTTTTTTTTTTAATTTAAAATGATTCTTAATCATCATCAATTTTTCATTCGAAATAAAAGGGAAAGATGGAACATAAGGCCTCCTATTGCTACTCAAATACAAGCTTGCTTAACTGTGCAGTTTATTAGTTTCTACTACTCCAATGCAATTGGTCGTTTAATTTTTTTTTCCCCTTATCTAACATCTCTCCTCTTCTTTAAACAGAAATCATAGTCCTATCTAAGGGACCAACAAGGTACCACAAACAAAAAATGAGGATCTTTTGAATAACATGTCCAAGAACTTGGAGCACCCAATCATGAGTGTGGTGGACCTCATGAGCTTTCAAAAAGAAAAGTTAATGCCAAGTCATTAGTAGCTTCTATAGGTTTCGTCTAAGTGTTCAAGTAAGCAGGTTCAAGGCGTTATTTGAAATATTATGCTTATAGCCTGAACTAATGAGCTTTAGTCTTGTTTCATGTTCCCTAAGGACTTGTTGGGTTCGCAGGAAGTGGAGGAGAGAAAGTGTGGTCAACGGGAAGTGGAAAATCTCTCTTGTTTGGTTGGAGTTTTCAAAAAGGAGAGATTGAAAAAAGTTATTCTCATGGGAGTACAATTCCCATGTTTTATGGGAAAAACCCATGTAGGACAAGGGATTTGAAATTCCTATGGGATGGGAATTGGAGGCTATTTTCTTTCAAAAATATCCTTTTAAGCAATCAAAAGATCTACAGCCGATATGAACATTCTCTCCATTACAACGCCTCAAACCCTTTACCATGATCTACAGCAAAAAATATCCTCAACCATTATAACTTTTTAATTTGCAAACAATGGTAATATGTGAAATATTGTAAGGTTTTTTCTTGTATTAAGGGTATAATAAGTATTTTATATAATTTTTTTAGGAAAGTGGATGCTCAACTAAATATTAGCCACTCTGGAATAAGCCAATTTTCGATGGTCAACCAAATATGCCAAAACCTTTTTCTTAGCATTATATTCCCAAGAATAACATTCCAGAAAATAAAATTCTTCCTACGATCCAAAGGAGTCCTAAATGTAGATTACAATGAAAGGTGTGTCACAATTAGTTCGTAGAAGCTGCCCCTCAAGGAAAATGAACAATAAGAATATGTGAGATGAAGTAAAAGATGAAAAATGCGATAAAAGATCAGTAGTAGGGGATTAGCTAGAAAAGAAATGTGAAAATGAGTAGAAAGCAGAATAATTAGGCATTACCCAAGAAATATTTATCTATCCATCTTTCTATTTGTGTGTCTATGTATTTATCTATCACACATTTTCTTTTTAAACAAGTTCCCTGCTTTATATTCACTATGTAATACCAATCGAAGGAGAGGGAAAAGTACATTGACTAAAATAGGGAGTATTTTTGTCAAATATACCTCAACAATGATAATATGGGATTATCTTTCTTTCTTTTTCAAACAAGTAGACCACTTTATATTCTCTATGTAATACCGATTAAAGGAGGGGCACTTTCTTTTGAACATGTAGTCCACTATATTTTACTATGTAATACCAATTAAAGGAGGGGGAAAAAGTACATTGACTAAAATAGGGGGACTTTAGTCAAATCTATTTCAACATTGATAATTTATGGATCATAGCAATCCAACGACAAATGTTCATTTTCATAAACCATGCATGTTGCACATCCCAGTGCTTGTAAAATTCTGTCCGTCCTTCTATTGAATCTCATTCCTGCTTCTGCTCATTTTTCTCAAACCATGGTTTTAGGATCCAAACACCTGTTTCCTCAAGTTTTACAGGTTTTTCATTTATTTTTTTAATGTTTTAATGCCGTTGATCTGACATTCTACACATTCTTTACAATATGGTGATTTTTTTTTTCTGGTCTCTTGTAGCACTTTGATCTTTGTCTACAAATAAACCCAGATTCTCACCTACTAATGACCTAAACAACTAATACTCTAATAGCTACCCCGAGACACGTGCAGTTGACCTAGTGTTTGCTCAGGGCTTTTGTCCATCAAAGTTGTTTCAGTTGCCAATTCTAGTTTTTCATGTGCCTCAAAATTTTAATAACCTGTATCTGGTTTTGCAGGTGAGGGGGCCTTCTTGTGCACGCATGTTTCTGGATTATTTATCTGAAATGAAAGAAGATGCAGGAATTAGTAAGGTTATGGTTTTGGAGCGTGGCTTCAATGGATGGCAAGCTTCTGGCCGACCTGTTTGTCGCTGCACTGAGATGCCCTGCAAAGGTGAAAGCCCGTAACTAGCTGCCCAGAACAGTGATAATGGTATCCGATTAATCCATTTAGAGCAAAATCTCATCACAAAAAATGAATCATCTGCATGCTAGACTATGCAGGCATATTGCTTAAGAATTGGTGATCACACTGCTGGTTTGTATCGGGTTTATGAGACTACATGATTTAAGTATCAAAATCTCTAATTTTATGGTTTCTAATAGTTTCATACCGTCCAAGCACTTCACTTTTGTTGGTGTACATGTTACCATGGCAGTGACCTTTTTTCTGAGCAATCAGTCAATTTGACTTCAGAATTTTTAGCTTTGGCCATTTCAATTGCACTATACTAGTTTTAGTTTGCATAGGTCATGACTAAATATGGTGAGGCGAGGCATGGTTCAAAGAGCTGATCCAAATTGAAGGGATGGGTATTATTATATCTATGCATGTTTCCATTTTTTAACATATGCTGAAAGTTTCACTGGAGTTGAGGCTAGCAGGCAAGTAGGTGTTGAAACTATTATTATGTTGGTGTTTAAATTTTGGTTCACAGAATAGATTAGTGGAATTGCATCAATCTTTCTCAAGACCATGCCATTGATAACCTTAAGTAAGGTTGATTTTGATGAATTTCTTAATGGGTGTTTAGTTCGTTGGAATCAGAATAGATTGGAATGGGAATTGGAATGATCATATCCCCCAAAGTGTTTGGGTCATTATTGGAATCAGATTTGGAATAAAGATTTGAATTCTTAGGAGAAAGTGGAGATTGGGTCATTCCTATTTTATCCCGTTATTCGAATTAGAATAGAACTCCTAACTTTTTTCAACGAAATTGTTAGAATGGGAATCGTCCGTTTTCATTTTAGAACTCAACTTTCTCCAATCAAACACCTCCTTGATGTGTGTGTGTAACAAAGATCACCTTAGTTGTCATAGTGGGTAAAAACCCCTGGTTGGCAAAGCACAAGATCTTAACTGATAAGAATCACACGTAGGCTTCGGACCTATAATGTTGTTTTGAGGATGTACAAGGATTAAATTGCACAAGAAGTTGGTAGATGTGCAAATGGCACAAAGTATAGATGTGGATGGATGGTGTTGCTGTCGGAAGCTAATATCGAACTATGATTGGTAGATGTGCAAGGTGATGGTGTGGTCGGCTCTCCTCCGAGGCATAGTTAAGAAAGAAGATAAGGACTCGCGATCCAAAGACATAACTGTTAGAGTATCTCAACTCCAAGACTGATATAGAAAAGAAGAGAGTTTTTTTTAGGTGGGGATCCTCCCATGCTCAAATCAGTTAAAATTCAAAGAATAATAGAAGAAAAAGTATAGAGAGTGGCAAGAGTAGTCAAATAAGAGACTTATCTGAGGATTTTTCGATTACTTCCGTTGAGGGTTTGTGTTCGGTACCAAAATAGACGGGGCGTGCATTAACACTTAGCAGCGGCTCCCATCATGCAATAACTGTATAGTAATAGACATCCACATTACTTTTATAGTTGTAACTATTTTAATCATACAATCATCGTCGAGATAGTACAACTCCCACATGATCGTGCCTTTAGCTTGTTATGATCTAAGGTGAATAAGGTCAGACATCATCAGGTTACATCACTTTAATTAATCTCGAGATCAGGCAAGCTAATATTGGCCAATCAGAAGGCCTAGAGGTAAAGTGTCATTTTGGATTGGACTGTTGCTAGGCTGATCTTGATGTTAAATTCACATAAGAAAATCATGGATAGCCATGATTGAAGTTGAGCATATGCAATGCCCATGAGAGGAGTGTGGATGACCCTAATCCACACCTGGTTACAGTTATACTAGATACAAATCGTTGCAAATTATTTGAGAGACCTCCCGTTACGTTTCACAAGTGTTTTTAGCGTGGGATGCGCGTGCCAGAAGCCAACAGATGACCCAACTCATTCATATAGAAAAGAGAAAAGAATGTAGGGTTTCTGGTGATATGCGAAGAAAAGAGAGAGAAAAATAAAATTCATCCTTAAGGGTGTGTTTGTATATCGAAGGTATAATTAACCACCTCCTAAATAACTTTAACAATAGTTATTTATCACTTAACCAACTATTAAGTCATTCATAGTTACGGTGATAACCACTATTAATGTCATTGCATAGAAAGTATGGCGTTTGGTTGAAATTATTAAACACCTTTCTTTGCTTTTATGGGCAAAATATTTATATCCAATATGAAAAAAATAATTAAACATCTTTCTCTTGTGTGTGTATATATCAACACACAAGAATATTCTCATCAAAATTTACTGTCTTGGTATCGGAGCTTGAGCCGATACATCTTATTACAATACCGTTATGTGGTTCGATACAGTATGCTGTCTCAATATTGGATCTCCTAATGATATTTTACTTTTTACTATATCGATACGTGATATGATACAGTATGGCAAACATTATCTATCCCCATGTATCACATCCATCTCCATTTTATAGTACAATAAATAGGAAAATTTATTGACCTGTTTAGAAACTTGGATCATCATCACCAATATGCGCCATGCCGAGCATGCACCCCTATCGACCTTGATCGTTATTGCCACATAAATATGAGAACGCATTGAATTAGTAGGGAAAATCATAACTTCAAAAATTTCCTTGATTTGGGAAGCACAAATCAAAATAGAATGACATACAGTGACGGGATTATAACTACGGACTCCTCAAATGGTCAACACGGTTGCATGTCCTTGTTGAGGTGCCATGCCGAAGTGCAACCTTCACACACCATCCCATCATCATTGCCTGGCCTCATGGCAACAACAGTTGCCTAAAGGCCATCTAAGTTGTAACCTTCAATAACAATATATCTATGTGTGATATATTAGTTGCAATTTTTAAATGCATGAGTCATGGCAACATATATGCGGAGAAAGAAAGTTGAATAAAATATCACGTATGGCAGAACCAATCAAAGGACTAAAAGATCACCATCAAACCTAATATTCCACAGCACCACATGATGACCATCACAAAGTAGCAGACACAGCAAGCCATGTAAATCAGCCTTTGATCCATACCAAGGACTCAAAAATATCACGGAACATCCACGTTGACCATCAATAGGGGGCCAATAGCAGAGGTTAGTAGGGGAGGGGGGGATAAAGCCTAATTGAAGCCTCTTTGGTGGCGGAGAGAAGATCGTGGGAGAAAATATTCGTTGTAAAGGTGGTATTACGTCATCATTGTAATAAATAAATAAAAAATTAAGAATAAATGAAATACATGAGGATAATATAGGGTATTATCCATGAAAATCGATGTAATACATGGCAATTGATAAAATATAAAATTTTTTATTAATTTATTATAAATTTGATACGATGTCACTATTGTAATGAATATTTTATTCAGACCGTGCTGGTGATTGGAGAAGCAGATCGTTAAGTTTGAGGTCAATCAAGCTTGTAATTGATCGGATAAAGAATTATCACGTACATGTATTATTCATCTGCATTCTTTTTAAGGGAAGATAGGAAGAGCAAAAATATATAGATTTGGCCCTCGATGAACGCAAGAGAGGGGCCACCCAATTCCTGCAGAAATATCCTGAGGGGATCAAATCTCTTGCAGGCAGGAATTGCGCTTGTTGGCCCGCCTACTTGCAACCAATCCTGGGCTATGTCAAGCCCGACGCTAATCACTACCGCATCCCTCACCTGAGGCTGAGGGAAGAAAAATTTTCTCCCACGGGATTTGAGCTCGAGGGTGTTGGGTTGGACCACGCCCAAATTGGCTGCCCAATTAAGGAAGGAACAAATCAAAGCCAAATCCCCCGGATTACTGAGGTAGGCACTTAACTTTTTTTTTTTTATAAAAAAAACATTTGTTTTAAAGATCGTGAAGAGGGATCCGGATCGGCTCCAGCCTCTGCCTTCGCCTTCGCCTTCGTCGATTTGAGAGAGATTCGCCATTCTACGCGATCATGGAAAGTGCCTCGGATTTCCATGTTCTTCCGCTGCTAATTCTATGCTTCTTGATTCGATAACGACTCTGATTTGAATTGTATTTTGTTAATTGGAATTTTTTGTTAGTAATTGATGGATCGTGTTTTTTCTTGAGATTTCAGGTGTGCTTAGCCTGCCTTCTGCCCCTCTTTCTCATCCCAGTCGTCAACGCCTTGCCGTTGCTGGTGGATTTCATCCTCGTAAGATCATCTCCCGATAGAATTTTTTTTTCTTTGGATTATCTTGAAGTTGGGTTCTGATTCCCGGAATGAATATGCTATATTTAGGTTATTTTTCCATGAATAACATCGTGTCAAATTTCCTTGTTTTCCCCTTTGGGATTCTGTGAAAACTTGGTTTTGCTTGGCTATTTTCCTTTGGAACTCCTATTCTTCTCTTCCTAGGTCTTTGGTTGGATTTATGCCAATTTCATTCATTTCTGTTTGGTTTTTGGGGCTTGCGAATCATTCCTCCTGGACTATGCGTGTCATTTTACTTTTATTTGTTGACTCTAAATGGTTGCATGTGTATTCTTTTTTATTTTTATTTTTATGTTTTTGGTGGATGTTGTATGGATATTCTCTCAGGTGGTAATACTCATAGAAACTTAGCTTGGAAAACGGAAGCAAGAGCTTACTAGGAAATTTACATAAATAAAAGCCTTTTCAAGGAGGCGACCCTTTTTATGCTGCTTTGAGGAGGCATGCTTCCTTGTGCAACTTGGAGGGGGACAGCTTCTTATAGGACTCTCCTTTCATTATTCATTTATTAGGATTCTTCATGTTAATTTGATCTGCAAATTTGTAAAATCACCAAGGTTGTAAATCATACAGCAACACATTGAACTTGAATATGATCAGTGCAAGGATTAATTGATTCAGATCTCTCTGATCTATTACTTATGTAGCTTTTTTTTTTTTTTTTTTAAGAAAAGGAGCATTGAGCATTGAGTTGTTATATTTGCTCTCCCACGCTCCCTCCCTCCACCCCCCCCCCCTCTTTCTGAACTATTTCCACCCTATTTTGAATTTATTTAGATGCTACTCACCATTATTAAGCTTATGATCATAGTGATGTATTTATACTATTATTATAACAAGGAAACCTTTCTGAGTGTAGTTGGATAAGTCTCCAATTTCGAGAGCTCATCATTATTTTGAATTGTTGGATCATTTACTGAAGATCTAAAATTAAGTGAGTAGGCTATCATCTTCAAGGAAATGAAATCAAACTTGCAAAAGTATGAATAATTATATATTCATTGTCTCATATTTTCAAAGCAAAAGATGTATATGTACGTATTGAAAAAGAAAAACAAATTCATGAGAATTTACTAGAAATTCAGGTATAATTAACTTATGACGAGGAGATTAGTTTATCAATCAAAAGTTTAGAGGTCTGGTTCTTAACAACATTTGGCAAGTAGGCTTAGGCTGGGCCAGGGATTTGCTTAATCTAGGTTCAGCTGTTCAATATCATCTGAATCTGGGTCCAATATTTGCATCCAATCTAACCTGCTTATAGATTGGGTTGGGTTGGGTTAGCAGTTCTAAGACCAATGGGAATAATGTATTTTATCGGGTTGGTCTAGATCCAAATGTGTCTCCATATTCTTGGGTTAGGTTGGGGTTGGATCTGGTATCTTTACGTTATTGGCGGATAAAGAATGTCCTGAACACCAATCAAATTCTTAGTTCTTGTATGGCAACGTAAATGAAATTCCATGTTTGCATTATAACTAACTTTCCTAGAAAAATCCACAAGAGCTTGTTGTATTATAGCTATCTTTGTTTCACAGTGGTGATTGAGGAAACGTTAGGTGTATTTGAATGGAAATTTATATCAATATATATTTTACTGTTATACCAAAATTCCAGACTGCCATCAATTTGATCATCTCCATGGCCTCATCTGGCTGTAACTGTTTTTATGTTAAGTAAATATACCCCCAAAAAATTCTTACTCTTACTCTTAAAAGAAAACATAATAATGCACCTTGAAAAACTAGGAATATTTTTATCAAATTACTTAATAACAAAGAAATTAGTTAGATCTTAGGATCATAACAATTGATATGACCTTATGTTTATTGTACATGGTGAGGATGTCATTAGATAATCACATGTGCTATGACGTGTATATATAGGTTTGGTTGGGTATGGACATGTCAAGTTGGGCTCCTTAGCTACATCACCCATTCCATATGTTATTTGGGATAGGTTTGAATTGGGAATTAGACTTGAATGAAGAAATGGAAGACCCAAGCCCAATCTTAAAGTTTGATTATCCAATTGTATAAAATAGTAAATGGATAACAACCATCCATCTTCCCCTCAAGATGAAGCGAACACCAATTGCTCTAATGTTTCATTTCCATAGTTCTAGTTGTTTGTTGTTGTTGGATTGTTTTATAACCTAAGTTCAGCCTCAAAGTTCATATACTTTCAGAACCAGCTTGCGTATAGACTGTTTGGGCCCATCCCGACCTAAGTTAAAAGGAAATCCATTGAGCCTAACAAGAAAGGAGCAATTAGAGAAAGGACCATCAAGCAATGGAAGCTAACCTTATAACCCAAACCCTCCCCTCTTGTTGGTTGTGGTTAGCACTTACAACTTTTATATGTGGATCAGCCAAAATTCCTGGAGTACGCATTGCAGAATGATCTTAAGAATTGAACAATAAAGCTTGGCTGTCTATGCTCCTTGACAGCAAACCAATTAAGAGACATTGTACACATGTGCCATCCTTCTGAGCCTCATCAGTAACTTGACAATGCTTTGGCCAAGGATCTCACTCAATTTGAGGTTCATGGCACATGTGGTGTCTAGCACTAGTTTTTGGTCCGAAAATCGCTGTCTGGTAGTACCAACTAGTTCAGTGGATCCTTGATTATTAATCAAGAGAATATGCTTTGAAGAATTCTTGTTCCTTTACTTGGGGTGATCATTAATTGGAACAGAGAGGATTGGGGTTGGAGGAAAAATATTATTTAGTTACTGGTCACTACCATAAAATTTTGAGCCCAGGCATAAAGGGTGTCCCACGTCTTCCTTTTCTTTTAATATAAATGTTATTTTCAAGGAAACAAAAAGTGAGAAATGAGGCATCTATCCTCTGTGCATCCCCACCATTCTTCCCACATGTTGTTTAGTTGTTACAGCTAATATCCTTCAACTGCTATTTGTGAATTTTTTGCTTGCTTATAAGTGGACCTCGGATTCTTTTTTCTTGGCAGTCCAGACTCCTAGCGTAGTCAGCTATTCCGATGATCATCGTTAGTATTTAGAAGTCAAAAATTGTATCAGGTAAAAAGGTTTTAAATTTATTGAAGTTGTGCTTGATGTTCTTTGATATAGTGGAAGTGATGTTTCCTCCTGTAATTTTTAACCATTTTTCCTCAATGTGTATAACCTTATAATTGATTATTTTGTGATGTCTTTTAGTATGTAAGTTTGGGATGGCATTGATTTGTACAATGGAACTAATAAAATCCTTCTATAATGTTTTAATGGTTTCTCTTTTAATGAAACAAAAAATTGTTAAGACATCTATTTTATTTTTTGAAACCTTTCTAACTAAGAAGTTTTGTCTTCTTGCCTCATGCTTTTTGATGCTGAGATTTTATCATGCTAATTAACATGGATTAGGAAATTGGGCCTCTACTTAGGCATAAGATGATGTATAGCATGTATTTGTGGACCTATAATGCGCCTATAAATTGGATTGTTTCTAATAAATATGAATATGCATAAATGACCAATTAAATTACAAAACGTTACCTAATGGAAAATAGCTAAAAACTTTTTTTTTTTACTGTGAAATTACCTAGTATCTTCTAATGAATATAGTGTTTGTGCACGATTATTTTCTCTTGTTACATTATTCTAACTTGCTAAGTCTATTTGCTGGCACTCGGCCTTTATATACTATTGCAGGGTAAGGTCTATAGACTTTTTGGCTGGGAGTACAGGAAACCTGAAAGGGTTCCTCCTGCTTGTCCTTACAAGCCTGTGAACAAGAAGGATACTCAAGTAAGTTCTGTACTTGTGCATCTTGTTTGGTAAGAAATGCATGCGCAACTCTATTTTGGTCCCTAGGTTCCTCAGGTTTTATCAATTTGATCAGAGAAGAATGTTATAGTTTGTCTTTTTGGAATAATAAAGCACTAGACACTGTGTTTATTGATTAACCATGACAAGTACAAACTTTGCAAATTGGAATTCTAATTGAGACTTTCATAATGTAGTTGAAAATTAATTTATGAAAAAAAAATTGCCTAACGTTAATATCAGGAAATTTTTGTAAAACACTTTGAACAGGTTTCGGTCCATGTTAGTGTGGTGCCTGTATTACATGGACATTCATGTGATGCTCCAAGAATGTGTGTTGGATATATATCCATATCAGATAAGCATAAGATATTTTGCATAATTACCTTTTTCTTTTTCAGCTTTCATGGATAGGTGGATGATACTTGACTCTTCCAACAATGAGTTCAACCCACCATAGTAATGTTGAGTGACCATCTTTTTCCTTTTTAAAGGATGATCAAGGATATAGTCACTGAAGTAACTTCGCTAGGTATCCTTTTTCTTATACCTGTGAGCAAATTAGGAGGTTTGAGAAACAGTGAAAGACCTTAACAAGTAATATCTTCTAATATTTTCTTCTATACAAAACTAAAAAACAAATATATAATTTAGTATTTTTTACTGCATGTCCCTGTATTTTTTTCCTTTTTACCAAGTCAAAAACTTGGGCACGTGTCCAAGTCCAGTTTTCATATCCATCTCCATACAACACTGGTGATGGCACTTAAAGGCAGTGCCATTCTGCACTAATTTTAATTTTAGTTTTTGACTGCACCATGCCAAACTTTGGAATTATTGTATATGAGGATGCCCCGAAGTTGGGAATTGAGACTTCCATTTTTTACCCTCTTTTTATGCTAAAGACTGGATTAGCTAGTCTGTAGAGGTGGCGCTGCAACCAGGACCTAGAAGTTTGATCTAAGTAGAGAATGAATGCGGAGACAAATTTGACTTTACAATTAAGAGAATGTAATTCTCATTGAGCAAAAACTTTGCTTGCTGCCAAGTTGAAGTAGAATAATTGGGTTAAATATTTTTCTATTATTTGAAAATCCAAGTAGTATTACTGGTTTCAAAGGATGATGTGGATAAAGATAGTCTAGATTTTAATATAATTTCTATTACATTTAAAAATGAATTTAGGTGTTGCTTATCACAGAACAGAGCAGTGCAACTTTTACCAGAAAATTTTGTCTGGTGTGTATTGATATAAATTATTAGACAGAAATTTGGCTGTATAATGAAACCGACAGTCCATGGACATGATGAACATAGTACCAAATGAGGGCCCTATGACATAGGTGTAGCTAGCAGAAACCCTTTTTTTAAGAGATTATATCAGGTCATGCCATATAGAAGGATTTTTCAAAAATTCTGGCAATAGAAAATTTCCAGAGAAAGAGGTGGCTATGTATCTCTCAGACCTACAGTATAAATATCAGCTTTTATTCATACTGCTATACTGAACCTAACTGTATTTAAATGGAAAAACAATATGCTCAAAATTGTAAATTCTTAATCCTTAAAAACAAAAAAAATTGTTGAAATTAGTTCGAAAAGAAGGTACCAGTAATAAAGTTTGACCACATTTGCAATCTCAGAGGATCTTGCACTGAGGCATTGTAAGTTCTCATAGGAGTAAAAAGGTTTTGCCAACTTGGCGAACATAGTTATTCAGAAATTTGTCTGTAATGAACATGTTCACATAAGAAAACAATGTTTGCAGAATGGATTTAAGAGCATGTCATTTGCCTTTGTTTTCAGTCTCAATTATTTAGTTCTGCTAAGAGATTCTAGCATAATTTTCAGGTCTAGATATTGGATGTGATGTAGAGCCAATTTGCAAATCTGACCTTAAAAGTTTTTGATATCTGAAGTCAACAGATCTCCCAAATCTGGAAATAAATTTCAGTTTTACTGTTCATTTCAGTCATGATCCATATGAGGCAAAACCCTTTTCTTAAGAACAATCAGTTTATGAAGAAGAGACTAGGAAAATGGGATAGACACTCATTTTTGCATAAATTTGGCACCTCCCCTCCCCTTTTTACCGAGTATTTTGAGTGGTTCCTCCATACTTTTTACTTGAGCAATACTTCTGTCTCAGACATGAGAATGAATAACCTCTTAGTAGCCTTGTCTGATGAAAGTTCTGCCAAAAGCACCCACACTTGCATTTACGTCTGCTTCCCATCTGCGTCTCCAGCATTCACTCTGGGCTTGTCCTCTAGCAGATTTGAGAAGGTCTCTTTTTCTGGGGTATGTGTCTCTAGAGTTCACTATTTGTGCACTCCTCTCTTGCCCTCTCGTGTTTTCTTCTCCTAAAACCTAGCCAAAAGTTTTTCTATGCGTGTCTTTTTTTTTTTTTTTTTAATTGTGCTTTTGTGGGAAGAGGGGCAAGAATTGGAAATGAAAGAGAAAGAAAAGATGTCATTACTCTGTGGCCAAGGAAGGACACTTGATAAATGGCTGTGGTTTCATGAATTAAGTGGAAAAAAATTGATGGATGACTACAATCCTGTAGATAGACACAGTTTATTGATGCACCAATATCTGTGTATTTAGTTCACCACATTTTCCTACAGAACACATTGCTTGAGCTAGCGTCTCTTGTTTTCCTTTAACAGTATTCTGCTGTTTAAATTTACAAGATTTTGGTACCGGATGAAAGATGCTTGCTGCAACAAACCACAAATGTTAAAGCATGTATGTAATTATCTAAGCATTGATATTCAGTATACATGAATCATCTTATCTGAGAGGATTTAAGCCTTAACTTTTTTAAGTGGTGAAGTTATAGTTTTCAATACTAATGGATCATTGTTTCACATGGGATTATACTCTTTCATTAGAAATATATTCTGAACAAGGAAACTCTCAAGCTCATAAATGTGCTGGGTGTTGTAGACATTCGTTGTCTCGTAAAGTTAATTTAAGAGTATTAGATAATGAGGGCTTGTACTCCCATCAACTGTCATCGTTGCAAACATGTTTTGGTTAAGACCAATTGCTGTTTAAGTGCAAGAAAAAATAATTAGCAATCACATCTTCTACAATCTACATACACTTATGTTTAGCTTGAAGATTTGGCTGATTATCTGGTATAATATCCCAAACCCTCTCTGTCAGCAAAATGCTTAATTATTCTGGATTCTGATACTACCTTCAGAACGCATGCATAAAACTAATTTATATTGAGATACTCGAGATTCTAAAGATTATCCAACACCCCCGCCAGAAAAAGAAGAACAAACAGTCAGCCCAAAAAAGAATGCTGTTTTTTATTTCATGGAGAACTCCTGTGATTGCCTGAAAAATGCTTACACTGTTTTTTGTGTATTTTTTGCAGGGTGGCAACGAAACCCTCACACAACCAGAGTCTCAGAAAGTCGCTGTAGATGATAAGCAAGACTGACGCTCCGCCATTCTATTTGCTGCAAAGTTTGTGGGGTCCATGTGTAGCACTTCCTTTGCTTGCAGATGGATCACGATATCCAAACTTCTGGAAAATAAAACATAAGTATTGTAAGACCAACAAGCATCATTTCTTTTGCAAATTGTTTGCTGCCCTTTTTTCAACATAGTACGTTCCCCCATTCAAACAATCAAACAGTGATGGATTGCATTTGTATGGATGCCTCTGTTCTCCATTTTGTCTGCTGCTTTTCAGTTGTTGGGTAGAATGGATTACAGAGAGTTGATTGTTATTTCTCAGCCATGAAGTGGACGCAGCAGGAGATGGTATAGACAAATACTAGGAGGACACGTGTGGTCATGTTTTTAGCCCCACGTAATGGATAAATCCTAAAGACTTATATAATATCAAGGAATACAAATAATATCTGCTCACTCTTTTTTTTAATGAGATTTCGAATTATTACAAATACTAACATGATTGTTGCAATTGTCAAATCTTATACAAGACAAGACTCCATCTTCCTTTTTGATTTCCATGCAGATTAGTTTCATGGTCACAATTGCCCTTTCTGATTTGCCTTCCCCCGTGTGAGAGATTCCGAGCTGGTTGGCACTCCTCTGGGCATTAAGGCTTGGTAGGAGGCAGAAAGGTTTATTGATGCATGTGTATGTTAGATTTTGTAACAACAAAATATCAAATACATAGTGAACTTTATTTGCTATAGCGTACTTTTACAGTGCCATCTAAGTTTGCGCCTCTAAAATTGACACACAGAGACACACTTTTAACCAGTTTCTGTGGCCAATGTTGCTGCCACCGCAGAGACCATGCTATCGATTCCGCAAATGTTATGGTCTCTGCAAAGTCGATAATATCCATTTTCTCCCCACCGCTTGCCCCATGAGTTCTTTATGATCCAGTATGGCCGGTACCCAAGCCTCAGAATGGAGAATCCTCTTGCTCCATATCCAACCAGCAGCACCCCATGGTTTATCCACCGCCTGAAGCAGATCAATGGGCATGAGATACCTCGAACATATGTCTGCATGAAAGCTGCATTCAATCCTACTGCAATCCAAAAAAAAAAAAAATCACAAACGATCAGTATAAAATCAGCCTAAGAAATAAGCTTACAACTTAAAAATGAGTACATGCTCTGCTCTGGAAGTGCTCTGGAAAGACACATGATTGCAATAGCTGGAAG
The DNA here is from genome assembly GCF_000442705.2 of Elaeis guineensis. Taxonomy (NCBI): domain Eukaryota; kingdom Viridiplantae; phylum Streptophyta; class Magnoliopsida; order Arecales; family Arecaceae; genus Elaeis; species Elaeis guineensis. The sequence continues at coordinate 38,331,885 of NC_025996.2, forward strand.
TCTTATTAAGATATCTGCAGGGGTTTTACCTGCAAGCGGACCATGATGGACTAGATTGGCCATGATCTGGTCTTCGTCAAGAGGTATGTTGGTGAAATTTGTGATCCGAACAGCAACTAAACTTTTGTTGAACCGGCATTCACCTTGTTTTCCCATGTAAGGATAAGACTTCTCCTCTTCTAAGCCACCTGCTTGCATTAAGTACTTGTAGGAATTTGTCATTAGCCCACCACTACACCCATTATTGCATGCATCCTTCTCCACTGCATCACACTTCATATTTACAGACAACAACAATTACTAAAACTACTAAAACGTATCAGAGGTTAAAAAGAAAGGAGAGAAGAAGCAGAAGTTTAGAGGTGTATTCCTCCTCCATATTAAAGGAAGATTTAGCAGTAGATGTACAACCGTGTGATCGCAGTCTACGAGCTGCTGTTCGCTAAGGCTGAGAAGCTTCCCTGTTGCAATAAAGTTTGCTCCTTCAACAGCTCCAGTTGTGCTGAATGCCCAACAAGATCCGCAGCTTCCCTGCAATTAAAATACCAAGCCATTGGCCCGTTTCACCAAAGTAATTGTACCACAACTTCATACTTGATGTAACTGCACTACCTACCTATTTGTTTTTTTTTTTTTTTTCCCAATTTCTATCTTTCTAATCTATCTATAACTATATAATTAATGATACAAGTTTAGAAACTGGTATAGTTAACAACCTTTTGACTCTCGACGCTCGTGGTGTTGTAGTGTGTTATACAGTACAGACACCGGTGTCGATTTAGACCAGCCAATGTCTGCAACCGAAATCCCGGATTCACGTAGATTAAAATCTAGAGAGAGGTCGTTCGTCCTCACCTGCATCTTAACGTCCGTGACGGCCCCCTTCTTCCTCCAATCAAAGTTTGATGGCAACCCGTCCACCTCCATCCTCGGCGCAGTCGGAGACTCCGCGGAGGCGCCGCCCTTATCATCCTTCGCCACTATTCCCAGGAACGCACGCTCGAACTCCTCCGCGGTGAGGTCGGAGAAGGGCGTGATCCCGTGCACCGCCGTGGGATCCAGCGCCTGGTGCTCCGCCGCCCTCGCCAGGTTCCGCGCGAACACCCCCAGCCGGTGACCGTACTCCTCCCGGCTCCCGTACTCCTTCCCGTATCTCCTCATGAACGCCCGGAATCGCCGCTCGGTGGCTCCCACCCGGCGGTGACCGGCGAGGTCCGTCACCGGCCGGATCTTGGGATCCTCGATGGGGTCCGATGCGCCTGGGGAGAAGGACAGCAAGTAGAGAACGGCGGCGAGCACCGCGGAGAAGGATGGGGGGTATCCTCTTCTCTTGGCCATTCTAAGGTGGTCGGCGAATGGGTTTCGCGCTCTACTCTGGTCTATAATGGGATCGATTGTGAAGTTTGAGTTTGGGCTGTATTTTTAGTCATATTACAGGTCTACCATGGAGAGTGAGCTGTTAAATTTTGTTTATCTGAAAGGTAGTGGAGTAATTTAGGGTGGTGGCTGGGCAGCGGTGGCTGCATGCAAGGGTTTTTTAAGGTCCACGTGGATTGTTTGGACATCCGCGTGGCATCACGGGAGCACTTTGCGTGAGGATGAGGGTAGGGCTTTCAGGGCCAGTCTGTGATTGTGTTGGGTTGTACTTGGGCCATATCATGGGTCTACAACTCGAATTATTACCCAACCTTAGTGGGCCGTTTGGTCTTTTCCATTAGCCATCGTACCAAATTTTAATATTAATTTTAAAAAATATTTAGTTAGAAAAAATTGGATTCTAAAATAAAAATAAAAATAAATAATTCCTATTCCAACCATTTGGTTGGTGGAAGTTTTATTCTTAATCTGATTCCAAAGGAGAAGAGAGTCTTAATCCTCCGAAATCTAATCCCTTTTTTTTCATGGTATTTAAACACTATTCTTATTTCGATTCCGATTTTAATAATAAACCAAATATATCAAGGGATATGATCATTCTAATTTTTATTTTAATCAATTTCAATTTTGATTTCAATCGTGAACTAAACAATCCCGTTCATCTCTTGTCAAGTTCTAGCCTGACTTTTTAGATTTACAAGTTGGGTTGGGGCTATATTTTTAACAACTAAAATTATTATAGATGGAGTTAGGCCTATATCTATGATTATCTAGGATTGATAGGTCTTTTTTTCCTTCCTATATGATTGTGGTTAATCCACTCCAAAATCAATCCTTAATACTTATGGATATAGCCCTAGTCCAATATGCAAGCCTATTACCTAGTTAATTTTACTAACTCAATCCATAAATCAAATAAGATTTTTTTGCTTATTTATCCAAATAGGCCTTCATATGTAAGCTTACATGTGGGATTATTTAGGTGGGATTGTGTTTCAACCATGCATCACGTAGTCCAAACTAGATGACCCAATGGATATAAAAAATTTACCATGAATTTGTCTCCCAATATGACTTAGGTGGCTAATGGTTGGATCCAGATCCACAGTCATGATCCTCAACAGAATTAGGTCAAAATCATGTCATGCTTGATCCAGCTTGGTCCATGTGGGATCAACAAAAATGACTTCTCGAAAGGATTTGAAGTCATAACAGCTGGGGCTGGGCTTAGAATCGGTGAAATTACCAGGAAATAGAGACGCTTTAAGAGGGTAGTCTTGGTCGTACGATTACTGTGTCACATAGCAATTGTTGGTAAGGTTTCACCAAAACTTTGCAGTAAGTCCAATATTCATAAAGTTCCACGAGATCCATAAAAGCTTGCAAGCATATTTTGTATTATAAATTATTTATAATAATATTAAATTTTATCCGATGATTAATAGTGATAAGCAGTTTAAATATTTTTTAGAAAAAAAAGAGCTTAAGATGAAGCTTAGACTAACAAGTTATGCACCTCCTAAAATTTTGACCTTTAGAACAAACGATTGTAAACGACAATGCTATCAACATCATCTTTTTAATTTTATTAGATCATATTGGATCGGTATTAGTATATGATTTGACAGTATTATAATGATATTCGGTATGTCAAATGTACCTCCATATCAAATATATAACAAAATGGCATCGATGTAGAACCCGTGACGGCGTACCCTGATTGGAACTTCAAAGAAGAGCAGGCTAATTTTTGGTCGTGTGGGGCCATCTCTACCAGATCCAAGTACAAATGTCAGACGCGTTGGCGACCAGAATCTCGACTAGATCTTCATGGGGAAAAAGAAGGGTTGGTTCCAAGTTCAGTCAACTTAGATTAAAACGGATGTGGAGAGGTATTTGAATCCCAGCCACGCACAGTATGGAATGGTCTGTCTCCAAGACGGCAACCAACGCAAAGAAGAAGAGTTTGAGGGGCTTAGAAGTCGGTGGATCCCGTGACGTTAGGTTCGTTTCACTATCGTTTAATTGGATGATTCGGAGTGTAGCTTAGGTTCAACGGAAACCAAAGGCCACTCTCACAACTCCATACTACCAGGAGAACCTTGGTGCCTTCCAATCTCAGAAACATCAATAGAAACGGGTTGTTTGATGCCATTTGAGTGGGGATGCAGCCAATTTGGAAGTTGAACGCTTGCAAGAAATAATTTTGACAAATTGGTCGGAGAAAACGTAAGCATTTTTTGGAGTGTTAGTAGACGAATTCCTTTAGAAAAATATTCTTAAAGAAGCAAAAAAAAAAAAAAAAAAAAAGCAATCATCGAAAAGCACCATGCGACAAGGACCATTGGAGTTCCATGAGTTAGTAATTGTTGGCATTTGATTAAATAGTCTTTTATCCTATTAAGAGTCTTTTTGGATATTCTTATAAAATTGGACTGAAAATTTTATAAGAATCAGGGCTATTAGCCCTTCTACAAAATTGGACCGCACGAAGAAAAAACTAATAGAATTTAGATAAAGTAGAGGTTTTTTTTTTTTTTTGTGTGCATGTTAATAGAGTTGCGAGGATAAAACATGACAAATGAAAGGAGTACCCTCAGCATCTGCGTTGATGAAGAAAATCAACACATATGGAAATCTTTCCATCAAAATTCTTTTGACCTATTCAGTGCTTGCAAAATTGGCCAATCAATCAGCTTCATTATTAGCTTTTCGAAGAATATGAGAGGGTATTTGGTTCGTAACCAGAATCAAAATGAGAATAAGAATGGTTTGGAATCGGAATCGAAATGACGAAATCTCCCGAAGCATTTGGTTCGTAACCGGAATCGGAATCGAAATTGGAATGAAAAATTGAATCCATAGAGGAGAGTAGGGATTGAGTTCTATATAAATTAATCTATTCTCATTTAATCTCGGAATCGGAATGGGACTCCTCCCAGCCAAACGGTTAGAATGAAAATCACTAATTCTGATTCCAGATCCCCGTTCCTCCTGACTAGATATCCTCAGAATGTAAGCAAAACCAATCATGATAGAATAGAGCAGGCTGACATTCCTCGTTACAGGATATTGCGGAGAATCCTTGCCATTAATCCAAGTCACTACTGTCTTCGAATCTCCCTCCAAAATAATTTTATCATTTTGAAACAAAGAGACTGTTGTTTTAAACCCATACCACACGGCCATGGCTTTAGCAATTGGAACAGAGTTTATATTGATCGAAATAGATGCATCAAATAAAACTTGTCCCATATGATTCCAGATGACAAATCCCACCCGATAGAATCAGTCCGGATTGAACCATCAAAGTTCACTTTGATATAATCTGGTTGTGGGGGCTTCCAAGAGATGATTGTTTGAAAAGGAGAAAGAGAAAAATCTCGCAATAAGTGGCAGCCCCAGATGCCAAATCCTTCGAGTTTGAAACCACCTGGGTATCTTTTATATTCTGAATACATGGCTATAAGCTCTATTTAGAATCTCATTTAATGCCATGACATGATTTTGAAAAATTTCATCATTCCTTCCTTTCTATATCTACCATTTTTAATGAAATAATCATAGACACCAAGTAGCCCAGTGCCTGGTTGTATGACTTGATCTTTGATAATACCTGGTTCTGCCAAACTAATAAAACTTTCTTACGTTGAAAAAATAAGTGTTCTAAGGTTTCAAAATGATTACTATTATGGGAGATGGTATTTTTAGTCCCACATCGATTATAAATCAAAAGAGAGTATGGTTTATATGAATTGAAATCTTTTCTCTCATATGAGACATCTTTTAAATGATAAAATCATGAGGCTCCAACTGGTCAAAACTTACTAAAGCTAACTGGGACTAATCCTCCAAGGATCTCACTAACCCTCCGAGAACCCTATCGAGCCTATTGAAGTCCGAGACGGTCAGAACCAATTCATAACATTGTAGAAATTCTACTATAAAAAATGATGAACTCTTACGTGTACCCTGATTTTTCAAACTCTGGCCACCAAATTGTTGTAGGGATAATATATTTGTTTCATTTTCTGATGATCAACCTCCCCAACATTAATCTTGGCCTGATAGCCAAGATCCCAACAAAGAATATCATCATTCAGACCGCATGCAATCGGAGTGATTATGATTTGAGTAGAACTCGAAGGAAAATGTTGCTTCACCAAGGAACATTTCCAACCTCATTCATCCTTTATAAAATAATTGACGGTAGGATGGGCTGCAATTAAATATAGGCATTCTAGACATTAGCTCACATAAAAACCAACCATCCTTCTCACAATGAATAGAAGTACAACTACCAATAGACCAAATAAATCGATCACAAATAAGTTCTAATGCAAGAAAGATTTTCTTCCATGCAGCTGAAGAGTTTGTAGGTAGTGTGTAGGTCCTCCAGTTACTAATGAAATAATATTTAGCTTTCAAAATACAAGATAATTGACAACGAGGCTCCATCACAATTTTGCCTGCTACCTTACACAGCAGGGCATTGCAAAATTAATATAAACAGTAGTGGTCAATTGACTACACTTCCCCGTGGACTGGAACTGCCAGAAAGAAAGCAACATGGATTGCTGATATTGGAGTATTCTACCAATCTTCAATTCGTTGGGCGGCCACAAAAACAATAGTTGGGAGTCCCCATCATCCAACTTGTGGATATCTTATTCATTAGTCCGCTTGATTGTTATTTAAATCATGATAATTACTCTACAATTATAAATGCTGACCTCATTGATGATTCTTAGTGCTGCTGACAAACCAGCTATGTTAGGAGCATAGGAGGGTGAAAGGAAAAAAATAGGAGATAATAATTATTTACCTACTAATAGAAGTAATTAATTGATTACTATTAAGGGAGAAGGGTTCCTCCTTAATATCTAACATCATTCCTCCTGTTGCGGCCAATCCCCTCGTCGCCTGGTCGTCGGGAACGAGCGCCTGCAAAAGAAGTCCGCACTGATCGGAGGTGACTCCGGCGGAGACCCTCCGACGATCAAGTCAAAGAAGAGACTAGGCAATAGTAGAAAAGAATCAGGGAGCTCAGAGAGAGAGAGAGTAAGCCCAAGGGTTTCGAAGGAACCTCCTCCAGTACTGTTGCCTTTCCCGTTTTATAGTAGAGCGCGGCATGGCGCCGTCATTAATGGCACAGACAATGGGAGAGTTGTCAAATCGTCGGAGGCTGTCAGAGTCGCCGCGGACTGTCAAGTCGCCGTGGGTTTATCACATCGCTGGGGTTAATCTATGTCATTGGCAGAACAATGTCCTAGGACCCTCAGTAGTCGTACGGCGTTTGAGGAAGCCGACCGACCATACGTCGGCATTTGATTGTGGGGTGTCGGGTGAAGATCCAGGGATCCTCCGACGGTCAGTCGGGCACGTTGCGGGAGTCGGATATCGGGCTCCGCAGTTCGACCAATCGGAAACAGAGAGGGTCTGTCCGACCGACACATATTCGGTCGGACGGTGTCGGCAGTCGTCGGTTGGTGCGATCGGTAGAGTCGGACACCGGTCAGACGGGCCCGATGGTGAGTCGGCGTGAGAGGGACCGATCGGTATATCCCAACACCTCCCTTTTCTCTGGCCTCTGGGAAAAAAAAAAAGGGAGAAAAGCTAATATCTAAGAGGAAATACATCATTATACAAGTTAATCTATTGTGATGTTAGTCCCTGTTGGCTAAAAATTTTTAGCAGTTTACACAATTGCTTTTTCTCTAAGACAAGTTTAATAACATCTAGATATTCATGTCCCTTGCATTAGCTCATGCAATTACCTGTTCTTAAATTTCTCACAGATGAAGTGCAACATTTTGTCCAGCATTGTTATCTTCAATTGATTCTAGCACTAGGTTAGGGTACACAACTTCATATTACCAAAATATTGAGACATTTAATGATCACATGGTGACCAACTAATAAATGTTAAGTAGAAGATTATGGTGACAAATCAATAGAGACAATTGGAGGTCCCTTCAACTTTGTAAATTAACATTTTATGAATATAAGATGATGTGGTGTGTGTGTGTGTGCAGTTTACTTACTTGTGCGGTGGTGGTGCAACGAGTTTGTAACAAAGCGAGATGCCGCGCACCATCAACTATGAAAGTTGTGCATCAAAGTAGGCACTTTTACGTGGACTACGCAACTAACTTCCACTTAACAACAGACCCCACAATTAAATAAAGTACAAGTTGAAGGCAAAGTCTCTGGCTGATTTAGTTAATCCTGTCCAAAGGTCCCGGCTAGAAAGATGACAAATATATGGCAAACCACTCAGTGCTCTACACTTTAGGCTATAAACTAGAATGTTGAATGGGAGCTCTAGCTTTTGTCTCGAGGAAAGTAGGGGCAGCAGATTAGATAGCATCTTATGTTATGGATCATCTTGGCAGCACTTTTTGGACATATTATGATTTACAGCTCTCTCTCAATTTTGGTATTATTTATATTTGGACTTGGTTGGTTGTTCTCGAATTAGATGGACTTAAATCTTGATAGGAAAAAAAAGTATGACCCCATGGAAGCTAAACTTTCTTTTGAGAACTAAAATGGGGAAAACCTAGAAAAAACCTAGGGTGAGGGGTTAGATGAATCATGATCACCGATGCCAATACTAGCTTTATTAAATCAATTAGCACTAATAGGTAGAAGGGTAAATCTACTTTTTTAGAAAAATATTTATGGATTGAAAAATGCAAGAGGGTTCAAGCATTCAAAATATGAAATAGATATTTAGCGATCAGAACGAAATTCTTTCATCTAAACCCCAAAACAGGCCGATCAATCCGAGAAATTTTTTTTTAGATAAAACTTTAATCGAGAGTAACTTTCAATCTAAGAAGAATCTGACAGAGCAATAGAAAATAGAATTGATGTAGAAATCAAGATCTAAATTCTAAAGAGTTTTAGCTTTTTTTAGATTATTTCTACTAGATACGTCTATTTAACGTAAAAGAGTCTTTTTAGAATTAAAAGAGGAATCCGACCCAATTTCTATAAGGACCGACCTTGTTATTATAAATAAAGGATATGTGTTTCATATTTAATCAAAAAAAAAAGAGAAAGAAAAGAGATTTGAGCTCTACTTTCAAAAATTCTCATCTTTTTCTATTTTTTTCTTTGAGAGATCCACGTTGAGCGAGTTGAAAAAAATCTTCTTTCTTTTCGATCAGATCAAGTTGATATCAGAGCATCGATTCTCTATATGTATGAAGACCTTAGTTTATGGTCTAGATGTACGACCAATACAAGCAATCAGGAGAGGGCTATCTGCCCTTCAAAAACATCAAAAGACAAATATAAGTATGGCTGCTAATTCTTCTTCAATGGATGATGAGATAAAGGGACATCTCACACAACTAGAGGAGAAGATTATCTAACTTATCAAGATAATCTATAAATTGACGATACCTTTATCGCAAACATAATTATTTAAAGTTGAAGCTTGAATCGAGATCCCTATATATGATGGGACTGTCGATACAGAAAAGCTAGATAACTGGCTAGATTAATTAGAGACCTACTTTACTATCTATGGATACTTTAATATCCAAAAGATAGCTTTTATCCATCTTAAGCTTTCTAGCCATCTCATGTGGTAGAATTGATATATGAGAAACAACGATATTTTTAATCTGATGTGGAGCAAATTCAAGAGCTTAATCAAGAGGCAATTTTATCCAATCAGCCATGAGGAGGATCAGTGGATCAAATGGCATACTTGTGGTAGAAGTATGAATAATCTATTTACAACTACACCACTAAGTTTCACAAGCAAGCAATCTCCCTCGAAATCTCTATTGAAGATCATACAATTTTCATGAAGTATATTAGAGGTCTTTACAAGGGCCTTTAAAAGGAGCTAAAGCTCTTCAAAATTGAAGATATCAGCGAAGGTAGTATGAAGGCTATGGCGATTAAGGAGAAGAATCATACTAAGTAAGATAAAAATGATAAAAAGCATATAAACATGACTCAAAAAATTAATGGGATCATTATAACCTTCACGAACATACGAAAGAACAATGTTGAAAGCTTCACCTCGAGTTATATCCCAAGAGGAGGAAGCTGAAGGATGATGATTCCAAGTAGGAAAAAAAGGAAGAGAAGGTGATTCTCAATATTGTGGAGGTTGAGAAGCTACCTAAACTTGAGCAAGCAAGCAGATTCTAAATTGAGATTGATAGTAAGAAAATTTAAGACAACAACTGAGGCAAATTTAGAGGCATATAAGAAACTCTTCTGCTTGAAGATCCAGATGAAGCATAGCATCATCGAGGCTATTCTAGATTGTAGAAGCCAGAATAATCTTATTTCTGAAAATCTCATTTAGAAGCTAGAGTTGCAGATCAAGCCTTATCCACATCTTTATCCTCTTAGCTGGATTCAAAAGAATGTCGAATTGAAGATCACCAGTTGTGCACCTTCAAGTTTGCCATCACTGAGAGGTATATTGATGAGGTAACTTATGAAGTAGTTCCTTTGAATATTTGTCAAATTATTCTAAAGAGCTTGTATCTTTAGAATCGAGATGCAATCTTCTACAGATGACAAAGAAAGTATCGTCTCGTCAAGGATTAAAAAGAATTTATGATCAACGCTTTCAAGTCATAAGAAAATATAGACCTTATAATCGCTGCCCAGATGAAGCATCTTATTAATGCCTGTAATAAGTTCATGATGATGGTCCGAGAATCCAGTACTACTTATGATCATCTAAGCTCTCGTCCTGTGGTTCTATCAGCTGATCGAAGGAGATCGAGATTGAAGATGAGTCACCGTAGACATCATCAATTATGAGGAAGGACAGCAAGAACCATCCTTGCCACAAAGTCGAGATACAGGAGTAAATTAAGTGATTCACTGAAATCAAGTGGTCAAAAATCTTCTTCGAAACAAAGTCGAGTGGTTCAATCATGAGGTGGGAGAGAAGGCATCTCTCCACCTTTAGTTCTGATTTAACGGAAACTAAATCTCCTAAACAAAGGGTGCCTTGATCCAAGAGGATCTTCAAACTTAATACGGACCACTTTGGTCACTACAAATAGGACTAGACAAGGTCCAATAGTAAGATTTGCCACGTTGAGAAGTCAATTCGCAAACCATAACTTCTGAAAGTCAAAACTTGGCTCTATGATGTTCGATTTTGATGATCTTTTTTTTGAAAATTAGATTATTTTTCAAGATCTATGATGTGAGGTCATCTCATTAAAGGGATGGTGCCCCTAGCGATTAGAGCAGAATTCTTTCATGTAGGCCTCAAAATAGATCGATCAATCTAAAAATTTTTCTTTCGGATAAGACTTTGATCGAGTATAGCTTCCTATCTGAAAACAATCTAATAGAACGACAGCAAGCAGAGTTGATGTAGAAATCAAAATCTATCTCCTGAAGAGTTTTAGAGGTAGACACGTCTATTTTAGGTAAAAAAATCCATTTAGAACTAGAAAAGGAATCCAACCTAATTTCTATTAGGACAGATCTTGTTGTTATAGATAGAAGATATATACCTCATTATTAATCAATAAAAAATAATAAAAGAGAAAGAAAAGAAACTTCAGCCCTAATTTCAAAAATTTTCTTTTTCTACTTTTTTTGAGAGAGATCAGAGTTGAGTGGATTAAAAAAAATCTTTCTTTTTCTCAATCCGATAAGCCACCCATAAGCACCTAACGGATTTTGGCCTCTAGATCATTTCCTCTCAATATGTTGACACTAAGTCATAGCCCTCTTCACCTAAAACCATACCACCATCAATTGTAGAAATTATTCCCCACACTTTGTGCACCATGTAGCCATACACGCCATCAATCACAACTACTTATTTCTATTGGCACTATCTATAAGCATGCATTCTAGTGCATTGCTATAAAAATGAATAGTTGTGATTGGTGGTATGCATGATCACATGGTGCATGCAACGTAGATAATAATTTTCCGATCAACTGAGCCATCGGGGCTAATCTCTCCTTCAAATTTTAATCATACGTCACCATATTTTATTCAAGTATTAAGCTCACTCAATATATCTAGCAGCAAGTTACTACTTCATGATAAAAGACTGTTTTGATAAAAGGAAATGGGTTTAGCTTGCCATCTATGGGTTAGACCTGTGTGAGTCATGCATGAGAATGCGTATCCCAGGCTTGCAGCCACAGTCTCGAAGAACACCAACCATTGGATTGTATCTCCCACAGCTTGTGGTGGTGAGCTCAATCATTTCGTAACCAGAGACCCACCTACGATTTGTGACCATCCTATTTACAAGTCGGTCATAACAACTGATTACCTGTAGGATCTATTCAAGTTTCTATGCTGGTTTTGGGTTTCTTGCTAAATAAAGGGTTTTGGGTCATGCTTGAACCCTTATGGTCCATATTGGACTGGTTTTGGGTTTCTTGCTAAATAAAGGGTTTTGGGTCATGCTTGAACCCTTATGGTCCATATTGGACTGTATCATTGGAGCTCGATTTATTCATCCAGGCAAGTAAAAAGTAACTTCATAAAGGTAAAAAAAAAGGGATGTTTTTGTTAGATGAAAATCTAATAAAAACATGTTTGGTTAGGAGGAGTCGGATTTTAAAATAGAAATAGAAATAAGTGACTTCAATCCCGCCATTTGGTTGAAGTGGATCTTATTCCCATTCTAATTCCAGGGGAAAATGAGAATATATCCTAATCCTTTAAAATCCAATCTCTACTCTCACATAGTAAACAAATTCTATTCTGATTATGATTCTCGTTTCGGTCACAAACCCTATACATTAGGAAATATAGCCATTCCAATTCTCATTATAATCTATTCTGATTATGAATCTGATTCCGATCGTAAACCAAATACATCATAAGAGTATATTTAGTCTGCGATTGGAATCGAAATATATTAGAATGGGAATTGAAATTACCATATCCTTTGACATTTTTGGTTTGTTATAGAAATCGGATTGGTTTTAAGTATATTTTTGAGATGTCAATTAAATCGAGAGATATTTTTAAAATTTTAATTTTTTTTAAAAATAAATCCAGCAAAATGGGTTTGCAATACTAGATAGAGAGTCGAGAGTGTATTTTGAGAGATGGAGGCATACCTATTTCCTCCCTCCTCTCCTCTCTCTCAAGAATGAAATTGAGAATAGAACTTTTTCTAACCAAATGATCTGAGTGAAAATCACCCGTTCTTATTCTTATTCGAGAGCTCAACTTCTTGCAACCAAATATGTCTTAAGACGAGCAGATGGCACTCAAAGCTAGATTATGGAATAGTTTCAACATCCAACTCAAATATATATTTAATTAATTTTCATCGTATTAAAACCCATCAAGGTTCCAGCGGCATCATAAAACTTTATTGAGCATTATTTCCCTAACTTAACATGATTCAAAGAGGGGGTGGCCTAGTATAGTATTGATTTTTTTAGAAATAGAAGTTCAAATATCAAGATATTGTTATTTATGTTATAAATCGTAATATTAGAAAAGGAGCATCTGTGAAGGAATGGCACATGACGGTTCCCACAAGAAAATGGATGGAACACATGATGGTGGCTGCTTAGTCATGGTTCAAAACCATCCACCATCTCACCTCCGCTTCACTTCGTGGTGAGCGCCAAAGCTGACAAGCTTATCCAAAGTACTTCATATTTTTCTTTGGTCTAAGCTCCTTATAGGTGCGATATCCCCAATGTATGAGCTGGAAAATACCAACCAGATCTTCATTTTAGATTATTTATTTAACATTCCGTTACCTAACCTAACCTAAAGTAGTATAGGAAGCAACTACTAGTACTGTAACGAGCTAAACCATGGAAAACATTACAAGAGGCAACGGATTCAATGATGAAAATTTTATTTTTATATATATGCATATATCTATATATATCTATGGTTATATATATGCATACATATGTTTATACAACATACTCATATATCTATATATATCTATCATACATACATATATACATACATACATACACACACACATAAACATATGTATACAGGTATATCTATATATATACATATATTTATGAGTGTTTGTCTTACAGCATTTTCAGTCCAATCCGATACAAATATCAAGATGGATCCACAACTTTTCTTTCTTTTCTCATGGTTACCTTTTGTGATAGTGATAATTCAACAATACTATATGAGAATTAAATATGTGCAATAACCATAATACATTAGGGACTAATATCTAACATCACTCCCCAGTTACCACCCCACCTTAAAAAAATAAAGGGACAAAAATTAATGTCTAACATGAAATAGATCATCATCTAAATAGGATATTAGTTCATGTTGATCATTTATTTCCTTGCCATGTTGGTTAAATTATTTTAGCAGTTTTCTCTAAGACATCTCTAATAACATCTAGGTTTTTATGTCCCTTGATGCTCAGTCGAGTTTAAGCTTTCTTCACCTAAAATCATGCTGCAGTCAACTGAGCCATTGGGACTAATTTCTTATTCAAATTCCAATCCTACGTTACAATGTTTTTGTTCAAATATTGAAGTCACTCAATATATGGAGCAGTGAGTTACTGCTTCACTCTATGACAATTGATGGAATGGGTTTCACTCACCCTCAATGGGCCAGTCTTATGTGCGTAACACTTATCCATATATGTTACACCAGGAGAAATTTTTTATCCATCATCTTCGATCAAAAAAAAATATACTGCTTCATTATCTTGGACCACATAGCATAATTAATAATAGAACAGACATTTAATATAATTCAATTTTTTTATTTTTTTCTTAACAAAAATATTTTTTTCTCTAAAACGTCATCTTTTACTTATTTTACTTATATTTGACCAAAATATCATAGGTAATAATAAAATATCATAACACTTAACAGAATACCATAAAAAATAACAAGATATCATAATAACGACATGATATTCTTTTACATCTTATAAATAATTATTAAAAAATAATATTATTGATATCAAATATCATACCAAGTAATGGAATGTTATAATATTATTCAAGATACCAAAATATATAAGATATCAAAAATAATAATAATTTTTTTTATTTATTTTATGATGTTCTGAACAATATATATAATTTTGTGTATCTTTATATAATATCTTATTAATTATTATAATTTTTTATATCTTAAAAAAATAATATTTTTTTTAAAAAATTAAATTATATTAAATATTGATCTTATTATCCACCGTACTATATAATCTAATATAATAAAATAATATATATATATATATATATTATTATTATTATTTTTTCATCGAAGATGATGGATAAAAACTTTGGCGTGACGGTGGTAAGTGGATGCTGGGAGGATGCCTGTCCAAAGCATATCCAATCACGGTCTCTGAGATCACCATCCATCAGATTATAACATCCACCACTGGTGGTGGTGAGACCACCCTTGATTTGCGACCGTCTAGACTTCCTCGTCAGCCAGGCAAGCACACCTTTGAGATCCGAGCGGGTCCCTTTGCTTGTTTCAGGTGTCCTTCTGGAGAATGGGTTCTGGATCTTTCTTGTACCCTTCTGGACAGCACCAGACTGTATTGTTTCCTTTCTTTTTTTTTTTTTTGATAAAAAGAAGGCCAAAACTATATTATAAAGTGAAGATTAACTGTTCACATAAGACAGAATAAAACATTTACTGAAGCAAAGCAAAGATTTACAAAAGTAAGTAAACTGTTTGAGAAGAAAACAAAAAACCAAAAGAGGCCGAACCAAAAATGAAACCATAGCACGTGTTTGAAGTAGCGATGGGTCCAAGTAGTAAGATAAAGAACAATAACTGTAGACATAGTAGCTGCCTATGAAGGATAAAATATGACAGTAAGGAAGAGTGATATTCCCATGAAACGCAAAGCTTTGCAATGCCTGAAGAGTTATAGCCTGAAAGAGTATGACCAAAACAATACCAGCAGAGAAACTGAATCTCGAAGAGTTGCCGTTCCCGTTCTTTAGAGGATAAATAACTTATTTAGAAATCTCTACTTTCTTGAATAAGTATTTTTCATGTACTATTTAGATAGAAAAATAATTTATCTATATTTTTTTATGCATCAAAAAATAATTTTAGAATCTACTATTTATATTCTTTTGCATTACTACTTTTATGGATAAGTTACTAAATTTTATCTATATTTTTCATAATATTTTTTAGTATATAAAAATATTTATTATATATTATAAAATATATTATATTTTACATAATTTAATATATTATAATATATAATATAATATATTTTATTTTATTTTATTATAATATTATATATTATATTATCATAATAATATAATATATTATGATATTATAATAATATAATCTATTGTTACAAAAATATACCATATTATAGTAGTTTAATATATCATAATATATAATATAATATAAATAATATATTTACTTTACTATAATATTATGTATTGTAATATACCACATTATATTAAATCATGTAGCATATATTATAACATAATATATAATAATATCATTTATTATATTAAAATAAAATATTTTCTTATAATAATATATTAATTATAATAAAATAATAATATATTATATTGGAATAATGGTATAGTATATTATATTACATGATAATATAATATTATATTATATTATCATGAGAATATAATATATTATAAAATTATAATAACATAATATTATTATAAAAATATATTATATTTATGTAATATTATATTATATCATTATTATATTAATATATTATCATATTATTATTATATGGTTAGAATTATTTTAGGAATGAAATAAAAAGCTTATTTTTCTGACTAATGAAAAAATGACTTATCCATCTCCTTGGTGGATAAGATTTTCTTTCTATTTAGTAGATAAATATTATCTATTAGAAAATGACTTATCAATCTCGACAAGCATAAGAATATGGATAAATTGATCAATAAAAAATTTGATTTAATTTTTTATAATATTTATCTATCAAAGAATAAAATCTTAGTGAATATCCGATGGCACATTGCATTAGGACCCAATTTATATATCAAGAAAAGTGAACAGTAATAGGAAGTTAAAAGGTAACTTATCAAAAAAATAAAAGATAAAAAGGTAAGGAATGCTTTTATTAGAAGAAAGTTAAAAGATAGGATAATATTCGATAGAAGTCAATATAAATATATCTTTCCAGCGATGTCAATTATTGAATTGTACCTTACATCTCTCTCAAAGCATCCCAATTTTTTCTCTTATCCATTTATACTGATTGCATAGCAGCTATTTCACCATCCAACGATTAATGTTACAAAAGATGGTGAATCAATCTTTTGGGCAAAAGAGACAACCGAACCTGCATAGGTAAAGAAGTAGTTTTAGCTTCCAACTCAAATTTATATTTAATTAACTTTAATCACATTGAAACCCATCAAGATTTCACTGACTGTATTGTCTCATCATCGTATTAGATCTCTGCCAAAGCTTTTGTCGAGCTTTATATCTATTATAATACCTGTTATTTGTACATCCTGCTTTGTTTCAGAGAGAAGGGCCGACCTCCTATAATTTTGGAATTTAAAAAGGGAAAGTGCAAATATGAGGTAGTGGCTGTCATTTATGGTATAACGTAGTAATATTAGAAAAAGTGGGAAACCATGACGACAGATGTTTTTTCAAAACCGTACGTGTGAGGGGATTTAGGTGGAACTTACCTTGACGCATCCGCGAAGAAATGGCACGTGAAAGTCCCAGGAGAAAATGGATGGAACACGTGATGGCGGCTGCCCGGTCTCAATCTAACACCCTCCACCGACCTACCCCGACTTCGCTGTAGGTGAGCGACCGCCCCCTGTGCGCTAGCAGCTGATAACGTCATCATCGCCCTCAACTCCAGCTCCTGTTCGCACGTGTGGACAGTAATACGGAACTGGTTAAAACTAGAGCTGTAAAAGCCTTGACCGTCCATCTGGACGCCGCCGTGGTGATACCCGGACTGTGAACTTTTAATTTTTTAATCCTCTATAGGCTATACCGTACGCACGCTTCAACCAGTAAATGGTAAAATTCGATTAAATCAAAATGCCCAGATGATATGTTTATATAACCTAAAAGTGAAATTGAAGTCCACAAGAGTTATATAAACCATCAGGATGAATAAATTAGAAATAATTTTTATTTATTATCTATTAGCGACTATTACTTTTTGCGCTGTTATAATTATTTTGAAAAAGAAGAGGGTGAAAATGGCCTTTCGCTTGCCAGGATTAGCAGGAGAAATGTTCCGTGACGAGAAGGCAGCTGCTGTTATGATCATGATTTTTAGATTGAAATATTTTTTGACAGATATTTTAGAATGTATAAAATTAATAATAATAATAATAATAAATAATAATGATTATTAACGATTTGAATGAATGTTCGTTGTAACAATATAATAAGATTTTCAAAATTTTTTAACTAAGAATACATAATCGTGGGGAAGTACCTGTAAATTAAATCATGGACTATCCATAAAGTGTATATACAAAATTGAATAAATTATCCTGATATCGAGATTTGGGGTAACTATATGATTCCATCTATTTCAGAAATACACATGTAGCCTCTTGATCAAATAAAAAAAATTAAAAAATTAAAAATTATTAAAATTAAAAATATAAGATATTTTAAGATTCAAATAGGTTAGATAATGATGATATTAATAAGATCTAAAGGTCAAGAGACCGGCATACAAACAGATTTTAGCTCATAATCATCTTTAGATTTCAATGAGTCTTGGTCATTTAAAACTCCATAATTTTATCTTTTAAAAGATAATTCATATAAAAAAAAAATTTAATACATATAAATCCTACTCTCTCTTGACTCATAACCGATGTGAGACTAAAGATGCCTTTCTCACTACCACAATAGAAAGATATTAGTAGGAGGTTAGGTATCATGTATATAACAAGAATTAAATGATAGAATATATATATTTTTATAATATTAAATAAAAATCTATAATTATTTAAAATTTTAAAAAAATAATTATAATTTATTTAAAAATTTAAATTATATTATAATTTAAAATTCATCATAATTATTTTAAATTTTTATAAAATACTAAACCTATTATTCTGAATAATCGGATATGTTTAATCACCGAAAATATGACATATCTAAAGCAAATGTTAGATCACCAAAGATGAGATCATCATGGAGGTCATCACTGTTTTAAGATCATCTCGGTCATCCCTTCGCCAGGCGCCACTATAAGGAACAGCAACGCAAGCGCTGAGCCGGCCACAGGTCCCGACAGACAGAGATCGAGAGGAGGAGGACGACCCCCACTACCGCTCCTTTCTCTCCTCTCCAAATCCTTCTCTTTTTCTGTGCCTTCGCTGATGGATCCTCCACTGCTACGTGGAATTCAACCACACCGGCTCTGAATCCCCCCGTTCTCGTCAATCAGAAGGATAGAAGGGGGGAGAAGGGAAGGAGAACTGGTTTAGAAGAAAAGAAGGACAAGAGAAGGGAGATGGGCATCCCTAGCGACGATGTGGTGGTCATCCGGCAGCCGGAGAGCCCTGGCGAGCCCAGCGTGATCACCATCAGCTGCCCCGATAAGACCGGCCTCGGCTGCGACCTCTGCCGTGTGATCCTCTTCTTCGGATTGAGCATTGTGAGGGGAGGTGAGCCCCAAGTCCCCCTAATTTCATCTATTTCTCCTCCTCCTTTTTTCTACTAAAAAATTGATTTTTACGAGGTTTGTGTATTCAATCTTGAGAATTGTTCCTCTTTTTCTGCTGAAGATTGAATTTTTTCTGGTTGTTTTTTATGGAACTTTGATGCAACTTCCTCTGTTTGCTACTAAAGATTGGATTTCTGAAAGGATTTGTGTGCAAATTTGAGGTGGCTTTGTGTTGTCGCAGATGTGAGCACGGATGGGAAGTGGTGTTATATAGTGTTTTGGGTGGTGGGGAGAGGGGAGGGGGCGACGAGGTGGGGGTTGCTGAAGAAGAGGCTACTGGGGGTGTGCCCGGCGGTGTTGTCAGCGTCAGGGCTGTATAATAGCTGCTACAGGCAGCAGGAGATGATGGCGGCACAGCAGCAGGCGCAGTTATTTCTCCTGAAGTTCTCGTGCTATGATCGGATGGGCCTCTTGCATGGTGGGTGCTTAATTTGTTGCCCTTCTTCTTGTTCTTCTAAGTTTTGAATGTTTCGAAGGCTGGAGGCTTTATTCTTATTTCTTGTTCAACCTGAATTTGCTGCTGCACTTGTCTCTTCCCAAGTTCCTCTCCTTTCCTTTAATTTCTACTTTTGATAGCTAAAAGATTTTATGTTTTTCATTTGGAGAGTTCGGAATCCATGTTTTCCTCTTCAATTGATGGGGATTCTGAGTAATGATTGCAGATTCTTTCTGTGTATATAGTGATAGCAATAAATTTTGTGGAGATCAAGTGAAGATACATATTCTTGATTTTGGATATGTTACTTCTTTTACCTTTTGATCTGGATTCTCTTTGTATAATTCTTAGAGTTTAAGCTATGTTTGCGGTGCTTTATTGTAATGGATTTAAAAATCTTTTTTTTTTTTTTCTATGAGTCTCCCGTTTATCTTTTCTAGATCCCTTTTTTATTTAAGAAATCTAGTTAAGGAATCTAATTTTTTCAAGTTTAGGTGTCTCTGTGCGTGTGTATCGTTGCTGATTTTCATATTCTCTGCTATAGAAGGAGCTGTCTGTTGATTTGAGAATTCAGCATCTATAATTTATAGGCAGAAAATTAGAGTTTATAATGCTTGTGAGGTTGCGCAGATGTGACCCTGGTACTTTGTGAGCTGGAGCTCACTATAAGGAGGGTGAAGGTGTCGACCACCCCAGATGGGAGAGTTGTGGACCTCTTCTTTATCACGGACACCAGGTGCCATATGATGCCTTCTCTTTCTCTCTCTCTCTGATCTCTCATTAGAAAAAAAAAATTTTTTTTTTCTGTTGTCATATTTTAAATTTCTAATCATATATGAAAGATGTTTAGTGTTTTAATAGAAAATTTAGTCTCTGAAATTTAAAGGTTAGGCCGAGCTGATACACAACTTGATCAGCTTACATTCACTTGAATAAATGGTAAAATATGATCTGATCAATTTTTCTATATGAAATGGTTTTCTATGCTCAGATGATGAATTGATAGAGCCTGAGGAAGGTGTACAAGTGAAAGTTAGTTTTTCAAGAGTTGTAGAAACTAGCAGGATATTATGCCAGTGCTCCATTGTCTAGTGGCATGGGCGTGTGCTCGTGCATGTGTGACAGTATCTGCTGAGCATTGGCCATGTACCATGCCAGTGCTAGCCAACATGGCACCAGCCAATACCACTTAAAATCTTGGTGCAATGAAACCATTCTGATGGATTTAACTTCTACACAACGAAGTAGTCCTAGGCTAGTTTCTTGATGCAACTCTTTGAAAGCTGCTTCACAAATGAACTACTGAAAATTTTCCAACTTTTAGGGACATGTAATTTATCTTTCATTTCCCTATTGTTTCATGTAATTGTTCTTAATGACATTTCAGTTTATAATCAGCTAAAGGACTTCTTGTGTTTCTGTTCGTCTAGATTGCTTGGAGTCTTGGTGTTGCTTGTTTTAGATGAAGGTCTTCTCTTAAAGTGTATTTACCTCTTCTGTCTTATCTTTTGATCACATTTTTTCCATATTGGTTTCAGGGAACTTCTTCATACAAAAGGTAGAAAGGAAGAGACGTGTGAACAATTAAGAGCTGTTTTAGGGGACTCCATGACAAATTGTGAGATTGAACTGGCCAGTGCAGAGATTGCCTCATGTATGCAAGCTTCACCTTCGCTTCCCCCTGCAATTACAGAAGAAATGCTTGCCTTGGAGATCCCTGAACAATCATCCAGGGAATCTCCTTTCTCATCTAATTATCCTTCTGTCACAATGGACAACTCCCTTAGCCCTGGTCATACACTTATTCAGATCTTTTGCCGTGACCACAAGGGCCTGCTATATGACATTATGAGGACTCTTAAAGATTATAACATCCAGGTAACAATGTCAAGTTATATTTCATTAAGCATTTTTCTATTAGATTTATGGCTTGTTTTTCATGGTTTTCATGTTTGATATAATTATAATTTGTCTGCACTGTGCTTCTGTGTACTCATTTTTTAAGTTTTTGGCAAACTAACTAGATGCATCTAGCATTACCAAATATAGTCGTTTATCATCTGATGATGTTTTTCAAATTCATCCAATCATGCTAAGAGATCTTCTAGTTGCGGTGGTGCACTGCAAAATAGCCATGTAATAAGACTATCATCTTATGGTTTGATGAGTCCTATTACTGATTATCGCTGTATTTCTGTCGGCTTGCATATGTAGAGGTAGAAACCTTTCATCTAATGAAGTCTTGCGTCTTTTCTGTGTGTGCATTTAAACTGAAATACTTGTATCCAATGCATGCCAGATATCGTATGGGCGGTTCCATGCAGCCCAAAATGGAAGCTGCGAGAGTGACTTGTTTGTGATACAAATGGATGGGAAGAAGATTATCGACCCAAATAAGCAGAAGGCATTATGTTTGAGCCTGAGAATGGTGTTGTTCAGCCCACTCAGAGTAACTGTGGTGAGCCGTGGGCCTGATACAGAGCTCCTAGTTGCAAATCCTGTTGAATTATCTGGCAAGGGCCGCCCTCTTGTTTTTCACGACATCACCCTAGCCCTCAAAATGCTCCGCATCTGCATATTTTTGGTATGCTTTTGCCTATTTTTATTGACTGAGGCAAACTCATCTGTCATTCTCCTCCTTTCTTTGATGTTGCAGTTATGTCCTTAAAATCCACTGACATTTACTGGAAGCTTTTGTCTTCTATTCCTGCAAACTGGAGTATAAGCGCTCGAAGTCTTCCTCTTGTTAAAGTTCAGGCTAATGTTTAGGTAACAGAGCTGCCTATTCTGTACTCTAAGCTAAAATATGATTTTTGATTTTCAGGCTGAGATTGGGAGGCATGTTGTTGGTGATAGGGAGTGGGAAGTCTACAGAATCCTCCTTGGTGATGATTATGAATTGTCTGCTTCGAAGAATAAGATTGTAGATGGGGTCACTAAGATGTTAATGGGTTGGGAATGATGGGCATCAACGCTCATTTGCTTCCAACCTCTGACAATTGCTAAATCCCAGCAGGCTCTGTAGATGGAGTGACTTGGATGTTAATTAGCTTAGAAATGATGGGCATCAACACTCATTTGCTTCCAAGCCGTTAGAATTGCTAAATCCCTGAATGCGAAGGAGCTCTCTTTTTTAACTCATTTTTTGTACAGCATATCTCATGTATTTTTCGAAAAAATCAAAGTGTGAGCTCGCCCTTTTATCTTGTGTATAAAAATATCACAGATACTTAGGTGGCTAAGTAGGTCGCTGCAGATGAAAGAAGAAGATATAGGAACAAACAAAAATTATTGTCGGTATAACTTTGTAAAAATGTGGTAGAAAAGGATATATTTGTCTGGTACCAACTTAAAGCATATTGTAACAAATTTCGGATGGGTATGTGTGTCTAATTAAATAGTACCTTTTGTACTGCTTTGAAATAGTTGTGCATGTGAGAGTTTCTGGAGAGAATATTTATTGAAGATAATTTGGAAATCTTTGAATATCATTTCATGTGCTCCATTATTGCCAAAATCTGGCCATCACTTCTACCTTGCAACTTGCAAGCATGCCAGGAAACATCAAATCTTCGAATGTAATTTCTCACCGACAGAATCTTGCCATCCCTTCCACGTGGCAAGCATGCCTGAAACATCATGTTACAGTGAGGAGTATCTCACAATTTTAATGTGGAATAATAATGCTTGCTGAACACAAAGCTGCCAATGATTCTCCTGATGTAATGACATGGGATATCATACTATTCATATACATTTGCAAAGTTCTCATCTGAAATTCTAGTAAATATTATTAATATTTGCAAAATTCTCCTGATGTAAGGATATGGGATGTCCATCTTTATAATATGCTCTTTTCATGGTTATCTAATTATTCCAGAAAATTCATTCGACTTTCTGAAATTCTTTAAAACCTTCAGTTTACATATTTGTCCGTTTGTGTATTTCATGTTTCTTTGTAAAATCTTTTTCATATTGGAGATAGTCCAACAATATGTATGAATCCTTTTCCAGAAGGTGTTAGATATGAGTTTTTCCCTGGAGCATGGAAAACCATTTCAGCTTACATTTATATATGAATCTTTTTACGGAAGATGGTCCATCAAATTTTCAGGCTGGACGTATTTAACAGAAATATTAAAAGGATAGAACTTTCACTCATTATGTTTAAATATACTTCACTATTTTCAAAAAAAAAAAAAAAATTGGGGCCATGAATGCATTCCCAAATCCTGGTAATTTAGTACCACAGAGATTGAGGTTGGTGATCATTCAATAGAGCAACCATCCATCAGTTTACAAGACATCAGATCTTGACAGTTTCAGAAGGTTTTCTTTGCGTTCACATCTCTCTTTTGCCATCAGCAGGTACATTGTAGCACTTATTGTCAAAGATCTGATTAGGTCTCAATATTGATAAAGTTGAACCCATGCTAGTCCTACCAGGTACCAACAATCCACAATATATCAATGAATTGTGGTTGGATGTCCCAAGTAATGCCCATAGAGGTGACAACAAGAGGGCCATTCTGTTCACTGCCAAGATATCGCTAGCTGCTAGCCCCTTTAGGGTCGTATAGATTAATATTCTCTCTATATGATGGTATATGAACTCTAAAACTTCTACAAGCTGTTATAACATCGTAATGGATTCTCTATAACCTTACCCAATGAGTCAGGAGTTGTAAATTTCTCATCCTAACTCATCAAACAAGTGACCGTTTTCATCTTTACTTGTTATTGTGCAAGCACTGTGTCACCTGTTCTTAGTTTCATGATTAACACGCGCCATTAACCATTATTCACAAAAAAAGGTCATTTCTAGAAACAAGAGATTATATATATTAGCAAAACACAAACTAATGTAGAAATTTCTATAATTACATGTTGATTAATTTATCTGTTTAGAGTGAAATTACACGTAGATCAATACTCTTTTGCTTGAGGAAGTTAACAGGATGGAAAGGCAAAGTGTCAATGAAAATAAACCTCATTTTGTTTAACATGGTTGTGCTCAAGGGAGATAAGCAAGAGTAGCACAAGAAGGCAGGAGTGCATTAACTGGGGACATCAGTGCTTCCTTTCACGTGAAAAAATTTCGAGACTTAGATTCTTAAATAGTAACTTTTGCAATGTCATTGGTTGCTATTAAGGAAAATAATGATAAATGATTATTTGATTGAAATGGTCACTGACTAGACAAAAACAATTTTCAATTGAGTGAATAAAACAATTTTTTTCTCAACCAGCATAAAATTTGAATTTAAATATATATTATTTTATTGAATGAGAAAAATGCATATGGTGAACAAGAGTGGTTGTTTTGTTATACAACTATTGTTATAACGTTATAACACCATTTCTTTTTTTATCATTGGGATGTAACACCATTATTTTCAACCATAGTCTTACTTTTGTGGATTTTGCACAGAAAATTTATTTAATTATACATCAATTTTGCAAAAAAAAAAAAAAAAAAAAATAATATATATATATATATATATATATATATATATATATATATATATATATATATATATTTAGAGGTTTATGGACAATTGCATCCCTATATCTAAGTACGAGAGAGGTAATAGTCTAAACAAATATGTATCATATGCTCAAAATGGGCGACACATATGGCCTGCTAGCATGTGTGGAACTTCCGGTCTCCATGTGCTTTGGGCCCAACATGTCTCCAACCAATAAAAAGTCGTTGGTGGAGATGATGCCAGCTGAGTGGGAGACTGTGGGGCATGCACTGTTTTTATGCCTCAGAGCTAAGCAAATTTGGCGGATGGCTGGGTTTGCGCCAATAGATGCCCAGCTCGAGACTCT
Source organism: Elaeis guineensis (assembly GCF_000442705.2). Taxonomy (NCBI): domain Eukaryota; kingdom Viridiplantae; phylum Streptophyta; class Magnoliopsida; order Arecales; family Arecaceae; genus Elaeis; species Elaeis guineensis. Next base: position 38,357,210 of record NC_025996.2, read on the forward strand.
GGCATTCTTAAATCTCTTGCGACAGAGTATGAAGTTTAAGGCAACCAGGTAGGTCGGTATTCATGCTGTCTATATTGTCTATTATATCTGGTTATCCAAAAATAATTTTGTATTCTACTCGAGGAGATACTAGGTTCATCCTAAGAGAGCTCTAAGTCAGGCTTTTGAGATCACTCATCTGACATCAATGGATTTGACCATAAGGATTTTGAATTTATGGTACTCTCTTTTTGCTCACATAGCGATCTGGAGGATTTCATCACTTGAGAGCTTCTATCTCGACCTATCTTAAGATCAACTTTGATGGTAGCGTGATTGATAGTAATAGTGGAGCTAAATTTATTATTTATAGATCGGATTTTAGATCTGTTGCCACTAGTGGGAGTCATCTCTTTAAGCTCATTATCCTAAAAGCGGAATTGCAGATGGTCTGCATTGATATTGCCTATGTGAGGTTGACATTGGGGGCTGACTTTTTTTTATCATCAATGGAGACTCGATCATGATGGTGAATTGGATGAGGGGACTTCCGAGAGAAGTCCCCACATCCGTTGCTGGCTGATATTTCAAGATTGTTGAGAGAGACCGCAACGATATTAGGCATATATATTGAGAGGCAAAGCATTCATACGAAGTTCTGTAGATTGATCGGAGGGCTACATCTAGATCATTTCATGATTTTTTATTTTTTAATTTTTTTATTATATTCATATTCGGTTTTACAAACCACTCCGTCTTAATAGAAGAGAGAGAGGGGATGATTCTATTCATCTCTGTGCTCCATCCTGTCGTCCTTGCTAAGCCAAGTCATATAAAGACCTTAAAAGATATTCTTTCTTGCTAGTGTTATTGTAGATGAGCATTGATTCGTATGTACTTTGCTTCAAGGAGAAAGAGGGTGAAGTCAAAGAAAATAATAGAGTTTTAATGAGGGGAAGAGGGTGAAATAGTAGAAATCGGTGGATTTTCATAGGCATCTATGTGAAATAAAGAGGTCATAAGTGAGGGATCAGAGCATGCCTCAGTTGCATTATCTCTTGATGGCATTCTTTAAGCCGGCTCCAACTCAACCACACCAATGATCTTAGCCAAATTTGATGAATCATCCATGTAGTCACCATCTTTCATCTAATCTCTCTCCCAGGGTGAGACTCTTGTGATTGGCTCCAATACCATTATTAGCACTGAGCTAAACTACAAGGAGATAATCAAGAGTTGTAACATGACTAAAAATGGCCAATCCAATACCAAGCTAGAAGGTATATCAATCACTGGAGAAAGAATAAGTGGCGAAACAAAGTTTAGATAAGAGTGAGAATATGATCAATAAAGCATAAATGATAGAAATAAGAAGTGAAGATTAGAAAACTAGAGATAAATCTCCAACTATACTCTCAACTTAAAAGTAACTATTCACTTGAGTTTCAAATAAAAGTAACTGTCCATTTGAAATATAAATTAAAAGCAACTACTGATTTTTGCTGAGATGACCCTTATACTCTTGTATCCTTTAAAATACTGCAGTATTATATTGTCAGTATAATATTCCTTCACAATAAGATAGTATTATATTATATTAGTATAGTATTGTTTTATAATAATATAGTGTTGCTTTGTTGTATTATATTAGTGTAGTAGTCCTTTACAATAAGGTAGTATTATATTATATTAGTATAATATTTTTTTTATAATAATGCAGTATTGCTTTATGGTATTATATTAGTGTAGTATTCATTTACAATAAGGTAATATTATATTATCATAGTGTAGTATTCCGTTATTGTAGTATTACTTTACAACAATGCAGTGTTGCTTTATAATAGTATAGTATAATTTTATAATAGTATAGTATTACTTTATAATAGTATAATATTGCTTTATAACTGCAAGGATAATTAGATCATTTTATCCCTATTTGGATAGTTGCTTTTAAGTTATGTTTCAAATCGATAATTGCTTTTACTTGAAATTCAAATGCGTAGCTACGTTTAAGTTTACACTTAAGTGGGTAGGTTTTTCTGGTTTACGTTATGAAGATAACCATTTCAACTAGTTTTGTCCATAGACCAGAATGGTAGATTAGATTTGAGGGACATGCTGAGGGCCTATCTTGTGCGTTGGCTAGAGAGACCTATACAGTGAAGTAGGCCTATCAATCCTTATTAAAAATATATATACTATCTAAAAATGTGTTGAATATCTAGTAAATACGTCTAAGCCATCTTGCCTTATAATTTAAGGATAAAATTATCCAGAAACCCTTAAATATATATTAATTTACAAAAATATCTAATCTTTTTAATAAAAACAATAATTATCCATTTGGCAAGAATTTATCTTTTAAAAATCTAAGAAGAAATAGAACTGGAGTGGACAAACATGTTCCATGAAACCCTCTGCTCTTATAATTATTTGTAAAACCTTTAGGGGGTGCTTGGTTGGAGGGAATTGACATCGTGGAAATTGGAATGAGTGACTCCCATTCCAGCCGCTTGGTTGGAGGGAGTCTCATTCCGATTCTAATTTCGAGATGGAATGGAAATGATCTAATCTATCTAAAACTCAATCCTTACTCACCTCTATGGATTCAAATTTTCATTCTGATTCTGATTCTGATCATGAATAAAATGTTTCAAGAGATTTGATCATTCTGATTTTCATTCCAATCTATTTCGATTTCAATTCCAGTCGCGAAGCAGGTATCCCCTTAGTACTTTTTAGCAACAAAATTTTATTTTATTTTTTTTAAAACAAATGAAATTAGAGGTGCAAAACGACAAGAGTGTTGTACAAATGTTGTTAACATAGTTTTTAACTAATTTATGGGAAAATAAAAATATAAAGCACCGCATTTCGAAAAAACTTGCTGATTATTGCAATCAATCAGGCAAGCAAATTAACATATTTAAATCTCAAATCCAGTTTAGTCGGAAAAGTGATGTTAATGTGAAACATCAAATTGTGAATATGCTAACAATTCTGATTAAATCTGGTACTTGAAATTATCTTGGCATAACTCTATCTAGTAGCAGACTCCAAAAACAAGATTTCAATCCATTGTTTGATAAGATCTATAAACCGTTGAAAGGTTGGAAATGGAAGCAACTTTTATAGATGGGCAGACTTGTATTACTTCAATCAGTGTTGGCGTCATCTTATATATATTTGCTATCCAACATTGCTGTTCCAAAGTCAATCATCTCAGAGTTTGAGAAAATCTTTAAAGTCTTTCTATGGGGACATGAAATTTCAACCATTTGGAGTCAGCTTATCATATCCAAACACAATTTCATTAATTGGGACTCCTATCTCCTTTTTTTTTTTTGGTAGGAAATGACATTTTTATTCACAGGAAATAAAGGTTACAAGACGCTATAGAGGTTTGAAGACATGAAAAGCAGCAACAGGTAGACATATTACATATCCCAAACTGTTCAGAAGAGAAGGTGAAAAGCACAAGCTGATATTTGCAATTTTTAAGATGGATAAGTGCAGAGCATCCAAAATTATCATAGCTCTATAACCAAAAATCAAGCAGAATAGTTGCACTGTAGCCCCGTATGTTGTATTGTTGTTTAGCTTTCTATAAAGAACAGATGGTAAAATCTACATTGCACTGTAGTCAAAAACCAACAAGATAAGTTGCACTTTAGGCCTGTCTGTAATAGCAATCATAGTGTGACCTCGCTGTAAGAATATGAGATAGCTAAAGCATAAAAAGACATCAGTGAGATCCAACCCATTAGAACAGTTAACCTCATTAAGTTGCAGTCCCATGGTAAGTATGTCATGATGGTCCGACAGGAAAAAATGGGGCTCTTATCATTTAAAAAGAGATGTTTCACCAATCTAGAGATATATTTGTTCTGGGGCAAAATGGATTCAAAATTGTTTTCAATGGCAGATTGGTAATGGAAGTGCAATTAGAATGTTGCAGGATCCTTGGCTTACAATCATTCAATGGCCAACATTCATTAATTCTGGGGAGTGTCAGGATCAATGGATGGTTTCAGATTTCATTGACAATAATGGATCTTGGAAGCAATCTATGCTGGAACAATTATTTCCTATTGAATTGGTGCAGCAGGTGATAGCCATCCCATAGCCGAAATATTTTTGCAAGGACAGATTGGTTTGGACGCCAAATGGTTCTAATTCCATTAAAGCTAGTGATGCATATGCTGTCATAACAAAGAGACAAGAACCATTTACTCCAAGGAGTTTTAAGTGGATATGGAAGATGTCTGTGGCACCAAGGATTAAGATGTTCCTATGGAAATTAAGTTGGGGTAAACTACCATGTAAACAGGTGCTGTACTCCAAGAGAATGCTCCGCAATACAGACTTGAATTGTGATGGTTGTCAAGCAGGAATAGAGGATATACAACATTGTTTAATATCTTGTGCCATAGCCTGTCAAACTTGGAATGAGGCGAGGAAAGCAAATGCTAATATTTCCATCTTCAACTCTCGAGAACATTTGCTTGGTATTCTCTCAGGTCATCTCATGGACTCATATAATAAAATTGTCATCTGCTGCACTGCTTGGGCCGTTTGGACTGCTCGAAATGAAAGATTATTTCAGGGGAAACAATGTAGTCTGATGCATATTTCTCAACTAGCTCGGTATTATGCAACTAAATTCTATGGTGCAGCTTCAAATTTTGCTATATCAACATACTTGCAATGGGTACTGGCAGCCCGATGAGCTTATTACTACTTTCATCAAGATTTGTTTCTTGGATAACCCATCCCGTGGTATCGTAAAGGTTATTTTGATGCACCATGGAAAGGGGAGGAGGCCGGCACAGGTTTTATCGTTAAGGGATGAAACAGGTCTTGTATTATATACAGGGTCAAGGAAGTTTCAAACTACTTCGGTGGTGAACTTTGAGCGGCTTGAGAAGATTTTCTATTGGTTGTCTGATATCTGAAACACATAAAGATTTGCCTTGAAGGCGATTCACTCATAGTAGTAGAATGGATTAAAAAGAATTTGGACATGCCTTTAAGTCTATCTTTTTCACTTCATCCTCTCTTCTCTGACATTTTGCACTGCGCTGCTATATTGCATTCATTTTTTATTTCCCATATGCTAAGAGAGGGCAACCAACCAGCAGTTGTCTTGCTAGTTTGCATGCTAATTTGGTCTTCAATTCTTTAGCCGAGTTACTCCAACATATCAGATGTCTAATTCAAGCTGATGGTACTTGTATTCAATTTATTACACACTAGTTTGTGCATTTTTATTTCTTCCATAAGCTTTTATGTCCTCCTATTGCACCACTCAAAAAAATAAAAAAAAAAGAAAAAGAAAAAAGCGCACCACCACCACCAAAGTGGCCCAGCATTCTTTTTTTTTAATGCAAAATATACTTTTTCTTTAAGCAGGGAGAGGGCATCGCGCCCCTTCAAGTCATCAAGTTCGGGCTCGAAGCGGCACGCACAGCTCTCAAAGCACTCCGAACTCCTTGGTTCATCCTCCTCCACATCTCTCGAAGCGGCTACTGCGCGATCCAACGGTGGTTTGCGCGAGGAAGGTGATTCCGCGAAAGTTGGAACCCTGTCCATCAAGATCATTCCATTCTGGGGAAGGATTTTGTCTTGAAAAAAGAAAAAAAAAAAAAAAAGGAAAAAGCGAAGGAGAGAGGGGCATGGAGTGCGCTGCGAGGGGCAGGGGAGAGCCGTGCGCCCCTGGCCCGCCCACCCGTCGCTGTGGCCTCTGCGGTGCCGTGGCTTACTGCTCCCCCTCCCACCAGGTTCTCTTTTGTTCTCGTTTTCTTGTTAAGATTTCTTCTACTTTTGTTTTCCCTTTTGAGTACTATTTGATTCGTTGGTTTATGAGGCGGAGACTGCGCTTATGATCCGACAAGATTCCGAACGGTAGCATAAATACGTCAACAACTAATATGTCTTGAATGAGTCTGTTCCGGGTATTCTTCTTCTTGCTAGCTGTTTTGAAAAGAAAAAGGATGAGTGATCCATTTCGAGGGCGATCTTCCTCCAATTTCTCTATTCATAGAACGGTGGGTGAAATGTGATGATAATCACCATTTAACGTCCACTAATAAATACGTCTATCAGGTGTTAACCAGATTACCCCAGTCATCCAACCATAATTCGGGAAAGAATTGGAGACAGCAGAAAAAAAAAAAAAAAAAAAAAAAGAGAGAGAGAGTAAAGAAAAGGAACAAATGACTGTCATGTGTCATGGATATATGACCTATGACGTATGCTGATTAATTCCAGGTTTCTGATGTGTTGGTGGAATAGCTTATATATTTACATTTGGAAATCTGATGACCTGCTAGGGGTTTAAGATAACAAAAGTCAAATCCAAAATATTACTGTATATGTTTTTCTCTAACTGAAAAAAGAACAAGATGGGTGGTCCATCCAAACCATGAGATATGAACTATCCGAGAAGCTGTCATGCGATATATATTTTCCTCATACATATAATAAAAAGATTTGTCAAGATTTTTCTGAGTTTGTCTAAAATATGATTTATATATTGAAAAAATAATGAAGAAATTGAAGTCACGTCTCTTTTCAAGCTCCTAATGGGGCAAGAGCAGACAAGGAAGGGGAAGAATATGGAAAAATGAAGACACAAAAGGCTAGAAGGATGCATAAATCGACCAGCATTGACAATGCTCATGTGAATATGATGCTCTAGAATAAAAGTTTAGAACACTGCAATGTCTTTTTTATAGACTTATGGGTAGATATAATATCATGACAATGTTATTTTAGAGAGTGCCATGCTTTTCATTCTGATCCTGCATCTATCTTATATATCAGAGGTTGTGCATGCAAAGAGTGGAATTCTTTTTTCCTTTATCTTCTTGAATTTGATGATTGCTATCTAGGCACTTTCAATACACATGAACGATGCATAGTTTATTGTTATTAATCCCAACTTAGTGAACAAGGAAAAATATTATCTAGATGGGTGAATAAATTGACCTTGAAACAACAACAATTAATTACTATTGCTATAAAACAAGCTCATATTTTATCTTTGTTACTTGCTTATTGTACCTCTATTGATTGAATAAACCCGAGATTTTTTCTTAACTTACCTCTTATTAGTTGTTTAAGAACTTTGCAAAAACTCTTCAGATACTATTGTATATTTCAGTATTCATAATCAGTGCTAAAAAACTTTGTATTTTTCTTGTGTTCACACTATATATGCTAGTGAATGTAATAGGATTCGTACGGTCATTGTTTTCATGTTTTCCTCTCCCAGGCGTTGCATTGGAATGAACATAAAGAAGAATGTGCAAGGCTTGAAGAACACATGAAACATGCAGATTTGTTGAATGATTTTCCCTTCACATTCTCCATGGAAGCTACACGCTCGGTAACTAGCATGTGTTTGTTTGAATTGACTGCTATTTATTATACTAAAGTAGCAGCTTCTGTGTTGTAGATAATATTGAAACTTAAGGATGCTATATTTTTTCTCCATTTGTTCTGCTTTTCATCAGTGCTCCTTTAATATATTTAAATTTTTACCAATTGATTGCTGAATATTCACTATAAAAAACTTGGTGCATGCAAACGAACCTGATTTTACCATGTTGTTATTTCAAATTTTATGTTTAAATTATATTAATCGTAATATTCAACAAAGGTTGGAGGTATTTTCTTAGGAAATTGCTTTATATCTATTCATTTTACAAAGAAAATAAGTTTGTTAATCTAGACTCTTTTTTGCATGCCACATCGCTTTGGCTGTGCTGAAGCATGCTTCTGTTAACAAATAGCGGTTTAACATAGATGAAGTTGAGAGTCACAGCATTGATTTCATGTCTATAGACTATTAGCATGCAATGGATATGTTATTTTTTCTTACTGCTGATGATATGAGTACATTGTTAATGAATGAACTACTTGTGCCTGTGTGTGCATTTGTGTTATTTTAGGTGATCACCCTCGGTTAATGGGTTGCTTGTTTCTTGATTTCCTTCCTTCACTTCTTCTCATGTCATAGCTATGACCCACAACAAATTTGGCTAATTGCAGTAAAACAACAGTTCTTTGTGATTTCCACTTTAAATGGTTTGAAAAGATTAGAAAACAGTATCTATCCAAAGCGAAGACCTAACTTCAAATTATGCTGCCAGATGTGCTCTTTCTGTAGAGTTGATAAGTTCCCAACCGTTGTAGGTGATACAGACAACTACAGCAGCTGCTCTCATGACAATTGCTAAAATTATTTTAATTAATTCTAACTTATTTATGAACTAATTATATAGTAGAAACTTTTTGATAACACTTGGATTATTGCTTGAATGACAGGATACTAGAGGTTTATCACATATTTTGGATTTATAAGATGTTTTGGGTAACTAGAACCAGAATCATCAAGCTCTCTTATGTTGGCATTGGAAATCCTGATCTATAGGAGTTCATTGGGGATGTTATTTGCATGGAAGATCAAAAGCACTTAGAAAATTTAATGTTTTGGCCCACATGTTATCTAGTTATGCGGTATGAGAGTTTTCCAACTTCTGGTATCTCAAGAATATTATGAATTTGGGAACATGGAGAACATTCAACATTGTGTCCTTTCTCAATTTTCAATGGGGAGGCATCAGAGAGTACTAATTGTCCCAGAGATGTATTTGTGAGTACTAAGTTTTAGATTTAGATATCAGAATCAATGCAGTAGCACTTTTTATTGTGTGTTCTAGTCACTGCAACAATTTTTGTCAACTAGTTTTTATCTTTAGTTATCTTCCTTCAAAGTTGCAGACTAAGAAACATTACATTTTGAAATTCTAATTTGTAACTTCATTGTCATAATCATTTAGCATTTTCCCAACTATTTGGGTCAGCTTTATGGATCCTCATTCGCCAAGTATTCCTATCTAGGGCCACCTTTGATGTTATTCCAAATTTCTCCATATCCTTTCTCGTAGCCTCCATCCATTGTTAGTTTAGATCATCCTCTTCCTTTCTTACTACTTTTAACACAACTAAAGTATGTCTCCTTATAGCAGCCTCCTCAGATCTTCATTAGACATATTCATACCATCTCTATCAATTTTCTTTTACTTTGTTCTTACTTTGTACAACTCCTATAGCTCTATAATATATTTTCCTAAGTTGCCCTTAATTTGTGACTTGACAATAATTAAAAATTTGTTGATTTTTGAATGATATGCTATGATATACATATATGAGGTGGTAATTTGCTAGAGATGATTCATACTTTTAGCTGAAAGTTGGATATTGAAATCAAAATGTTTCAATTTTGGTTTGAACTGATATGTAACTAGGTCTAGTTATTGCTAAGACCAAGGTTGTGGAACCAGTACCAAATCTGTGCTGGTCGGCTGGTTGTGCGAGTCGGTATGAATCCATACCAATTGGACCGACATGAACTAACACAGAAGTGAAAAGGAATCAGGGAGGAGGAAAAGAAAGAAAGAGAGGAGGGGGAGGGAGGGGGCTGGACGAGATGTTGGTGGTGCCATAGACGATCGTGGGGCACTCGGAGGGTTGCTAAGGCCTCCGCTTTCTTCGCCAAATCGTGGCCAAAAAGAGAGATAAAGAGAGAGGGGGAGGAAAAGAAAAGGAGGAAGGAAAGTCGGCAAAGAGGTTGCTGGAGGGCCTTCGGTTGGCCGCCGTGGCGTTGGATGGCAAAAATCGGGCCCATAGCTCCACGGATGTGAAATAGGGCAAGCATCAATGTTTATAGGGTTTTTTTAGAAAATTCCGAACACAGTGAAACCGGCAATAGATTTGCCAGCTTTACTTAAGTGAAGCCAGCAAATTCATTGCCAGCTTCACTATTTATCATCGTTAAAAAAAAAAATACGATGAGCAGGGGCTGGTCATCCTTGTTCCATGGCGCGACTTTGCTCGTGCCTTTTTTGCCGCTGATGGCCACGACGCCACCCGCACCCTCCGGTAGCTTCTCCATCGACTGATCTTCTCCGATACCCTCGCTCCCTCTTCTCTCTATTTCTCTTGATTAAACGCCTATCAGGCAACACAGAGCGCAGAGGCCTCCGTGGCTATCTGGTGGCCTCAGTGGGCAGCGCAGGCCCTTTGGCGGCGTCGTCTCCTCTTTTCCTCTCCTCCTCTCTCTCTCTTCTTCTTTTCCTCTCCCTAGTTCGGTGTTCTGATTCGGAGCGTCCTAATTTGTGGCCAGTTCGGGACGGTTCGATGAACCATGGCTAACAATTTACGTAGTGATTTTTTTTTTATAAATGTGAATTGCTATAGCTTCTTCATTTCTTCATATCTTCAAATATCATTAAGCTTCTTATAAAGTTTATTTTGGATTTTGCAAGTCTAGAGATAAATTGAAAACATTTTGATATAGGGTTAAAAGAAACTTAAAAAAATAAATTTAATGACATGTTTGGATATTCTAGGGCCTAAGTATACAAGACATTGAGATTTTAATCAAATAACTAATAATTTGCTATACTTTTAGCTGCTGTTGAATCTACCTTTTTCTTCTCTATGTTTGGAATTGTAACTTTTGATTGTTTCAGTATGTATCCAGCATAACTTGATGCACCTAAGGTTCCAAGCAGTACAACATGTCGCAGGATGATGTCTATTCTTTTCTTCTTTATGTTGGCCTTTTCAATTATTTTGATATTCATAAATATCAGTTCAGAAAGTATTGATACTGGATAGTTTACTTCTAAAAGCCAGCAAAGTTGCAGAAAATAAAAATCATTTGGTGGGTGACAGAAACCAAAAATGTGTTTTTAGACCTGGCTGTTTGAATTTCAATTTTTTGAAACATTACAAACATAATGTTGCTAATTTCATTTTTAAGAAAATAAGCTTATATAGCTTCAAACCAAGGTCCACAATCTTGGTTATCAGATACCATATTGGGACCTACTAGTTTGGTAGGTTGGTATGATACGGTGTGGACCTCATACTGAGATAGCTCTGGACTTCCTTTTCTTACCTTTTATAATGGTATGCTCCCTAGTTTCGGATGTTACCTGATGGTATGGAGTGGTTCCACTCTGATTGGACCAGCACGGACTGGTTTGACTCGTATACCCAAGTGAACCTGATCCCAGACTAGTGCAGTGTGGTATGATTGGTATGGGTCACATGGTAGACCTTGCTTCAAACTACAATCTAACAAATGCGATTTCAGCAATAAACTATTTTTCAAATATTATGATTTTTTTAAATATCCCATATGTCTTTATCTCTATCATCATAAGACAGTTCAATGTCTTGATATTTTCTTAATTTTCGGTTTCATAAAATGCTGAATTTTATAATATCACTGCAGCTCATGTTCAAGAACCAGGACTTTGGAATTATGACTTCCATTTCACAAAAAATCCAATATGTTGGGAGCAGGTTTCACAGCCCGAATACCATGTGGACACATGGTATGGGGGTTCTGAGTCCTGGTTTATGTGATATTAAAGGAATCTGGATTGAGAATTGGTGTTTTTGAAGATATTGCCAGCACAGCACATGTTGTCCTGTTTTCGTGTTCGAAGTTTGTTTTCTTAATTACTTTAATACCGGTATTAGGAACCCAATGTCATGCCATATGCAAATAAAGTGAACATACTTTCAGCTTTTGGTTGTTTTTGCACTTCTTAATGATGCTTATGCTGCTGACATGGCAAGAGAGAAGATTAGATTGGTGATTTTGTTAGGTCCAGATCCTGGTCAGAGCCATTGTATGAGAAAATCTGATCTACAGGCTTGTCTCATTATCTCCTTGTATGTATAATTGATTAACCATATGCAGGTCCAGACCCTGGTCAGAGTCCATAATGTGAGAAAATCTGATCTACAGTCTTGTCTCATTATCTCCTTGTATGTACAATTGATTAACTATATGCAGCAGTGCTGCCTTATATGAGAAAGGTACTTGTGACTTCTCAAATATTGCTACCATCCTCTATTTTGAGCTTTCCACTAGTTTTAGATCAGTTTCGATTAAGGTTTGCTGTCTTGGTATCGGACCCCATACCAATATCATTCTATTACAATGTTGGCACACCTAGTACAATATGGTCGATATGCACCCGTAGTGGCTAGTACAGCAAACCTAACTTTCAATATTCAAGTTAGTTATATAAGCTGTGAGCTAAATCCACATCAATTTGGAGCCCTTTGGCAACTCTCTAGCTCAAAGGATTTGCTCCTTTTTTACTGGTTAATCTTGCAAAAGCTAGAGCATTTTTATTTCTCGATCTATGGATAATCCACTTTTCTCTGCACATTTTTTTGTTCCTAATGACCTCTTGCATATTGTTCTAGCTGCATTACTTTATAGCAACTTTTTTTCATTCAAGTGGACCTCCTAATCTGAATTTTTGGTTGTTTGCAATATCTATTTGTTTCAGCTCACAGTTGCGTTCATTGATTATTATCTTTTCAACAAGCTTATTCAACGAAGAAAGCAGATTCCTGGACTTTGTCTCCATCAAGTTTTTTGGATTTCTTTCAATTACATCCATTAAACAAAGTTTTGCTGTTGTGATCACTTGATTCTTTCTTCGTTTCAACAATCTTGAGGAAGCTTTGTGTTAGCCGCTTGGTTTCACGTTGTATGTCTTTTCCAGATCCTGATTTTTGGTTAAATGTCAATATTCTCTGGTTGGCTGTCTCCAATATTATCTTCTTTTCTTCCAGTTTAGGCACATTTTAATGCATGAAAGGTTTCGCGAGCAGAATTATTACCTAAAAGTCCACTTTCACCTAAGTTGTGAAGGATAGAGTGAGATCCTTGATGTCAAATTTTTTTGCATTCTTATTGTTATCAGTGCATATCTCTCTCATGGAATCTTATGTCTTGTTATCTAGTTTCTGATTGTTTGATTGCTCTAGCGAATCCCAAAATTACCTTCTCTATGCATGAGAAGTATTTTTCTGTACTGACTCATGCACGATATGATAGTTCTATGATATGCAGTCACATTTGTTCATTTTATGGTCAAGACATTGACTTTTAAGAATTAATGTTTGAACAGTTGTTCTAAAATACATTTTCTAAAGTGTGCGATTAGTCGATTACCTTTTAATTACATTCTTTCTATTTTCTGCTATGGGTGTGGAAAGCAGGTCACGAGATGCTCTTTTTTAATGTCCAAGGGTCTTCACCAAATTGGGCTATGGAAATCAGAATGCAGCTGTAAACCAACAGTGGTTTCTACCAATTATTCATGGTTTTTCTCCATCATATTGCTTCATTGGTGCATTGTGGGAAACTGCCTACTATGACTTGTTACTTAAAAAAAAAACAACCTTCTATTTCGTTACATGACTTGTTCTTTGGGGTTTGTCAAAGATTTCACCTTTTCTTTATTACTGTTTGGAGTCTAAAATATTAAAATGTTACTCGTTCAATTATGTCATAGTTAACCTTATGTTAATTAACTGTTCTAATTTAGGTTTGAAGGGATGATGTAGCCTTTGTGGTTCTTAATGGACTGTTTCTTCTTTCTCGAGTCTTGTCTTTAGACACAATATTTTTGTGGATCCACTCATTTTCAGAGCTCCAAGCTATACATGATTGCTAAAATGTCATTTGATGTTGGCTCATCTACCTTAAACAGAAAGAACTTCACGTGAATTGGTGATCAAGGAACAAATGGATTATGCGACAAATGAATGGATAGACAATAATTTTGAAGAGATTAAATCTTTTTATTTCTATAATCAAAACCAACTCAGTTACATCAAAGGTGGATTGCAGAGACTTAAAATAATTATGCAGTTCTATCATAGTTTTAAACATCTATGAAATTTCTTTTCTAGGTGATTTTTGATAGTAACAGAATGACAGAAAAAGTGGAAATAAACATATGTCTAATGTCTTGTCATGGCCAATTATGGGAAAATAAAGCAATACTAAATATGACAGTTTAAATGCCTTTAACCCAAGGTTTTACGTCCTGCTGGATAGGGGGCATCCCGGCCATCCCATCCCGTTCCTGTAAGAAAACAGGATTGGGACTCCAAAACTCATCTACACAGAGAGAGAAGAAGAAAAAGAAAGAAGGAAAGATGAAGAAAAGATAAAAATAAAAAGAAAGAAGAAGAAAAATGAAAAAAAAAGGAGAAAGGAGTGGAGAAGAAAAAGAAGAAAAAGGAAAGGAAATAAAGGAAGGTAGAGGAAAATAAAGAAAAGAAGGAAGAAAGAAGGAAAAGAGAAAAAGAAAGGAAGAAAGGAAAGAAGAAGGAGAAGAGAGGATATCTACTGGGATGCATGACCAGACTGTGTCGGGACGAGATGGGATAGCGGGGCGTCCCGTTCCATGGAGAAATGAAACACCTTCATCCCATGGGTTTAAAACCTTGCTTTGATCGGTTGCCTTCCTAATATGTTTCTGAGATATATTAGAGAAACTTAGACACATATCATAGTGGCAAGTATTGATTTTAATGCAAACATCTTGCAGTCACCTAATTGTTTTTGCCCTAGACTTTTGGAAATTAGCTTACTCTTTATCTTGCTAACACACTTATACTTCAGACAAACTGAAACTGGTGCGTTTTGCTCCATCCAATGATCCTATCATGTTCAGATGAAACACAACTCTTCTAATGACAGTTGTTTTTTATAGAAAAATAATTCAAGCAATATTTTATGTATTTCCTACAATTTTCAGTATTTCTTTTCTTTTTCCCTTTTCTACTTTTTTCTCTCTTTTTTTGTTGTTGTTTTTATCAGTTGTTTAAAGCCATTATCAAGATCAGGTCACAGTATGCAGACTTATGTGTTCAATGACTTAGTATAGTACTTTAGGGTACCTATATTTAATCCGGGTATCGGACAGGATCTGCACTTAGGCTACGGGATGAAGGATGATTCTAATAAAATTGATCAGGACATTGCTCCCAGCTGACGGTCACAATTAAACACTATCAATTACTCCTTTTTATGTCTTCACTCACAGAATATTTATGATGATTCTGTGCACAGTAACTTATCCAGCCTTATAATTATTGACAGATCTAGATCAAATCCTGAATCAGTGTGTTCATGGTATGTTAAAATAAGAGATTTGATACAAAAATGTTTTCAATAAATCAGCACTCTAAAGTTGGGGTCTTGGGTATAGGAAGAACTATTTTTCAAGCCTTATCATCATGCTGTAACCATGTTTTCATGATTGTAGGTGAAATACTCAGGTCTGTTTTATTGCAAGTTAATGGGGGTTGCTGGGGGTTTATCCATGTAACATCCGAGACACCAGTTTATTTCCCCGGGTTAGGTTTGCCTGGTCAGTGCAACAAAAAAATGCTTAATTCGGCAAACTTATTTACCCCTTGGTGAAATAGGTTTGAAATAAGATCAACCTATGGAGATCTCTTCTCCTTCTACTTTTTCCCTTTTTCCCCACAATTTATCCCACTAACCCCTCAAACTTCAACCAATAAGGGATACTACTAACCAAAAATAAGTGAATAAGGGTTCCCCAAGAGTTAAAGATAACTAACCCCAGGTTTGCTGCCCTGAGTCCAAACACGGCCTCAATAGATAGGATTGTCTTAATTGAGCTTTATGAGAATCCTCTGAATTTTGTAAGATATTGAAATCTGAATATTTGCTTTCTATCAACAATGCTTGATATTCATGCAATATAAGTTTAATTTATGCCTTTCTTTACAAACAATTGTCAGTTTGTTTTTTGTATCCCTGTTAACTACTATTTCGTTAGCAGGATGGTTGATGATTGGAAACTTCCAAGTTCCCTATGCCCATGTACTGGTAAGTTTCTGCTTCTTGTCATCCTTGTTTTGACCTTTTGTTTGGATACTACTATTTCACTGCAACAGAACCGAAAAGTACATTATCAACTTGTTTGAGGAGTTGGAAAGATTATTATGAATGGCGATGCCTTCCATTCCATTCACCAGTTGCTTTATTATTGCATTGGGTATGTCAGAATTTTAATTTTACTCTATACCTTGGAGCTTATTTCTGGACATTCCATAACTTGTCCATATTTCTAGTTCGTGTTAGTAAAGTATGCCATGGACACAAAGTTCACTTTTATTTTTTCTCAAACAGTGTTGGGGCACTAAGCCATCTGCATGTGCTACCCAATTGCTATTTCATTGCAGAAGCATTCTGCAGCCTAAAACTCATCGTGGCATTATTTGATGAACACTGTATACTGAATTGTTAAAAGGCTGTAGTTTCTTACCAAATGTAACTGTAATGACAGTCTATTTGCAGGATAGTGTTAACTGGTGCCTGCGGTTGTCAGCCAAAAACAGACAATGGTTTATGCATCATTTGGCAAGCCATAGTAAAATACAACCCCTTTCTAGATAGATGTCTTGCTTCTAGTATAGACATTTCATATTTAATTTTCTTCTCACCCATTCTACTCCAGTTTATGTGCTGAACAAAATGATTAGCTCATAACTATTCTGATCATAATATAATGATCTAAGATGATAGAAATAAGGAGAACAAGAATCAAGGTACACCATCTCGATACCAAGCCCTGTATCGGTGCTTCCATGTCACTGCATCGGTACACCCAATGTAGGGGCTGGTTCAGCAATACCAAGTGTGATACGCTCCACATACCGTGTATTGTTACCAAATTGGTATGGTATGTTAGCCCCGTCTGCCTAGTATCGGTACGGTATGCCTCATATTGGGTATAGTAAGCCCATACCATCTAGTTCAGTACACCATGTACATTTTATTCTGTATACTTTGTACGTCCGATTCGGTATGGTATGACATACTTAATGAGAGTTTTTCAAAGAATAATCCTATGTTGTCAATGTTGCCTCTCCATAAGGTGTCCCACATGTTGTCATTACGGCATGAGGCAAATATACCACATCAGTTCTCTTAATATTGTAGATTTCCATACCCACATACAGACACTCAAGATGGTGGATGTTTTGTCCCATTACTGTCAGTGTGCCCTTTCCCAACTTGTCCTATTCGGACAGTTGGGATGGTGGATGCCTTGCCGTCCCACCGATATTTAAAACCCTACAAGGCAGTAGTCTATATTTCTGTTGATTAAGATTAGTAGGAGTGGGGGAGTGAAGGGGCTTTGGTAATCAGTTTTCCAATTTTTTAGGGATACAGAAATGGCTAAATTTGTGATTTACTATAAAATGAGGAAAAATGGAATCTTGGGCTCTCATATTCCTCTATTTTATTGATCACCAACTTAATTTGGCAGAAGTTTCTTACTGAAGAATATTTAACCTAAAGATTAGCTGTTTGGGCATCCAAACAGGCCCATAATGTGCTAGTTATGTATCTTTTAGGCCATGTCTCAAATCTTTCCTTGCCAGAGCATATGACAGTTGGCTTAGTACAATATAATACGTTTATATGATAGGCTAATCCCTTGCTCATATAAACATAATCAACACTTGGTATAATTCTTTACCTATGTATTCTTAGTCAAGCTAAAGGTATTATCTTTGTAAATGAAAAACTTAGATTGTCAATATTTTAAAAGACCCTTATATTGAATCAATATTTTGAAAGTGCCTATCAAAGTTGTTATTGCGGTTAAGGCTCATGGCTCGGCACATGAGGTATTGTCCGCTCTGGCCATGGGCCTCACAGTTGTCCTTTGATTCTGATTCAAAAGGTATCTCACATGGGATGGGTGGTCTCTTCCTATATAAGCCGAGTCTTTTTGACTCAAACCAATGTGGGACTAATGATGTTTCCTTCCTACACCACAACATAATTCTTAGTCAAGGGGGGTATGTGTAAGGACAGGAGGTGCTTTCTCATTTTTACCAAGCCCCCCCCATTAAGGAGTCTGTGTACGGACAGAAGGGGCCCCATAGTAGCAAGGGGTGGTCCCCTACCTGGCACACCACTATTACGGCCAAAGCTCATGGCTTGGCACATGAGGTATTATCTGCTTTGGCCATGGACTTCATAGTTTTGTCCCTCTGCATTCCGATCTAAAAAGCGTCTCATGTGGGATGGATGGTCCCTTCCTATATAAGCCAGAGTCCTCTTGACTTACAATCAATGTGGACTAATGATGCCTCTCTTCTACACCACAATAGTTGTCTATTGTAATCAACTCCTTTTTGATTGGTGTTTTGTATCTTCATATGGTATTTTATACCCAACATTGTTTTACAAGGACTTATATAATATATTGCACATCTCTAAGAATAAGAACTGTTGAAAACAATGTTTTACATGACTTTGATATTCTTTTCAATAAGCGTAGAAAATCTCTGTGATTGTATTAGTCTATGGCGCTATCTTAACTTTGTCTTGTCCTCTTGCAGCCCTTACCATATACCACTGTTATCAACTCTTAGCTGTTCAAAGTTTAATTTCGGACGTTGGCAACAGATTGTGCATACATTATTTAGGTAACAACTGTTGAAACTTCCTGATTATGGATATGTAAGAGTTATTTTTAGAAATTGGATGATTATTGAACTATCAGTGATAGCTTTTTTCTTACAGTATTCTTCCAAAACTCTTGTTGATGGAGCTCAATACATCTGGATTTAGTTGCAAAGCTAGTTTTTTATGTCTGCTATATCTCATCCCTTGGACATTTCAAAATAATTATTAATTAGTGCTCAGATAATAAATTATCTGCTTCTTGTAATTTAAGCAAACTCTTCTTCTGTTAAGCAACTGAGCATATTTTAGGTAACCAATGAAACATTTTTGGGTTATGAAGAGTTAACTATGGAGTAGGATTGATATGAAGCATTTTATCTCAATTGTTTCTAACCTTCATTAGGGAGCCCATAGTTCCACATTTTTACTATTCAAAATATAATTGCAAATTAATCTTTGAATGTAAATGTGTTATATTTTATTTATGTTCTAAATAAATTATTCATATTTTGTAAATCAATGTCTAAAGGTCCTGATAAAGAGCTTTGGCAACTTGCGGTGTTTGGAGAGTTGCGCGCACTTTTTCCTGGTGTTCAGCTGCAAATAGAACTTGTTGGACCAGCAGTTCCACAATTTATGTTGGTTTTCAACTCTCGCTTAATGCTAGATCTTTAAGAGAGTATTCTTTCTTACTCATGATATCTAATTTTATTAATTTAAAACTTGCTGAGTCAGCATTTTAACAATTTAACACATCATCATAGATCTTAAGAGGGTTCCCCCCTCTTTATATGTGCCTTCCTGTGATCTATTTCAATTGCTTGTCATTTCCACAATCTACTGATTTACCATGGATTTCTGAGAAGCATCCCTGCTTATTATATATCGGTTGCTTGTGCCTATATATTAAAAAAATTGTCGATAACTTTCTGAAACACTAGTTAAATGAATTGTTCAAGTGTAACGAATGAATGAAGTTTGGACTTGGGTTACCTGTGTTTTGACTTCTATTGGATGGTGAAGGGGTGATGCTAAAGAGGATTGATCTAGATATAAAGGGGTCAAATGCAAAGTATTACAACAAAATATGCTTAATATCTAATTATGCTTAACCAGCAGTTAAGATTTGGCCTTTATTTGCCCAGTCCACTTTGTTGCTTGATTTTTATTGGAATAACATGTTAACTGGATAATCAGTTAACATTCAGTTGCATGCTACAAAAGCTATCTACTGATTAATTTTCAGATAAACTATCCTGTGTTATAATATGATATTAGTATAAAATAATTGCATTCATGTAAACACTAGAAAGCTCAAATAAGGCTATCATAATGGAAGTACAGCTGTTGACTATTTGTCCATTATTTTTGACATGATGAGGGACCTCTGGAACATGTAGCAGTCAATATCTTAAACAATGTAGGTAACAATATTCTGAAATGCAATTAAAAGTGTGGAGAATTGCATTTGTATATCATGCACATAATCAATGAGAATATGAGTCTATATGTTTTCCATTTTTTTATTTTATTTTGTTCTACACACCCCTTAACATAGTCAGAGATGACCAACAATTAAGTGAGGATTTTAACTTAATTCTTGCCAGTAAGGATGCTTGACCTGAGTGGTCGTTGGAATTAAGAAAGCACATTGACGTCATGGTTGACATCTAGCATGGCTAGGACCATCAATGAAATGTTTGGTAGTTCCATGGATATACACTGAATGAAAACATGGATTCTAGTTCTACTTATAAAACTGAGGTGTCAAAATGCTTGTTGGCCCGTATATATTAAAAATCCATGCTGATGAGCATGACTTAAATAGGATTGTGTATGTCTAGATCATTAATTAAATGAAGTCAAAGTTTCATTGCTTATGAGAAACATGTCCACATTGTAAGCGCTTAATTTGTTGGCAGGAGACCTCCAAAATTCAATGGATATTTTCTTCATAAGCATATCAAATATTACAGACCTCCAAAACATTGAGATTCTGGTTTTTGTGCAATTTAAATGTAAACAGGGGGAGAAATAACTTGAGAAAGTGAGTGAGAGAGTTTGGAGCAAGGTGCACATCTCGTACTGGGCCCATACCGATTCCACCTTGTTACTATGTGGATACATCCAATACAAGGGCCGGTTCGGTGTACCAAGTGTCAGTATGCCCCCCATATTGCATATTGGTATCAAACTAGTAGGTATTGTATGCCTCGTACTGTCCCATTCGATATGATATGGCATACCTTGGTTTGGAAGAATCTAAAATGGTTAATTGGTCAATGTGCATGAGTGTAGGCAAAATATCATTGTAAGGTAATCCTAGATTGTAAGTGTATGATAAGATTTAACTCTTTTGGACATTGGCAAAGGAAGGTCTGACATGTTAGAGGTGCTTATTACTCTAAACTGTAGAAGAAGTTTAGAACTGGTTAACATTTGTCATGGATTATATTGCAATTAAACTATTTACTGTATATGCTTTTTTCTTTCGTTCCTTTGGAAGGAACCATTCAGGGGGTTAGCAAGTGAAGGAAAATTATTCAATATGGCTTAATTATGTGCAGCAAAGACAGAAGGTGTTAGTTTGGGAGGGGTAGGATTTGCCTGGAGGACTAAAATGAGGAGGGTAACTAAGAAGGCGTCGAATCCATTTTGAAGGATCAGGAAAGAATGGTCGGACGATGAAAGTATGACCTTTGTAATTGTGAATGGCTGGAAGAAATTTATAACCTTTAGCAAATAAATTGTTTAGAGCTTATGGCTATAGTTCATCTCCACAATTATCTTTATTCTTTTTTTTCTCCACACCTGTTAGTGTGTGGGTATATGCTGATTTTTTTTTTAAATTGGCTATCAAATGAACCAAACATTCATCTATATTTCATTATCTTCTGCAGGGCAATCATTATTTTCCTAGTTGCTTTCAACTGATCCTGTTCTTGTTCTATTTCGGCTAATAGGGATGGCATGACGTTTAAGCTTTGCAAATATGTTAATTGTTCTGAGGAGAGCTGCCCATGTAGATCTTCATGCATAGATTCTGGTACGGGGGATCAAATGGACAAACATCTAAAGTGACGCTAAAGCTTCACAAAGGTTTCTATCATGACAGATATATTGATATAATAAAGGTTATTTCCATCTTACTACTTATTTTTACTAATATACTACTAGATGAATTCATTAAATGCAAAGTGAAAACTAACCTTTGTAAGTTGTGCACGACATTTTCTGGAGAGCTGCCTTGTTAGTTTACATGTTGCAGATCCATATATGGTAATAGCAGATACTCTTCTAGGATCTGGCATTTCTTTTAAGTAGTAGTCAACTCCATATAATATTGTTCTTGTAATTTATTTTAGAAGTATTTAACCAGATTGCTTGCTAAATTAATTTTCCATGCAAATATTGAGTAAAGCTATAACATTAAATTTTACTTTCAATAGACAAACGAATTATAAATATTGAAATGACAACCAAAGAAACAAATCTAATGATTACATAGAGATAAAAATATCACTCTAACTTCCTTTTACTTTAAATTAGTATCATAATCATGATCATAATTATCTAGCATTTTGCCAACTATGAGGAATTAGCTTTATGGATTCTTATTCACCAAGTATTCTTTCTAGGTCACCTTTGATGTTATTCTAAGTTTCTTCATATCCTTAAAACCTCCATCCATGTTAGCTAGGGTCTTCCTCTTTTTTTTTTTTTAACAACTTATGACACAAACTAAAGTACCTATCCTGAAAGAACCTTCTCAAAATTTCTTTTTATATGTCCATACCATTTCAGTCGATTTTCTATCACTTTGTTCTTAACTTGTGAACTCCTACAGCTCTTGTGATATGTTCATTTCTTAGTCTATCCATTCTAGTTTTATGATACACCCATCCAAGGATCACCTACTCAGTATCGGATCTCGTGCCGGCCGATCGGCAGTACGAGTCGATACACCCTGTATCGAACCGTACTGGGTTTGAACCAACACAAAAATGAGAGATGAACTGGAGAGAAAGAGAGAGGGAGGGAGGGAGAGAGAGGAAAGGAAAGGAGGTCGACAGAGATCCGGTGGTGGCCGCTAAAGGGCCATGAAGGCCATCGAGTTCTCTCAGTTCGCGGTCCTCCACAGAGAAATAATGAGAGAGAAAGATAGAGAGAGGGAAAGGGCAGAAAAGGAGGAGTGGAAGGTGGCGGGGAAGCCATCGGATGGCCGTCGTGGCTGTTAGACGGCCCAAAATAGCCCACGGTGGCGCAAGGCTATCGTCTGCGGCCTTCCGCCCCTCTCTCTTCTCTCCCTTTCCTCTCTCTATCTCTTTCTCCTCACATCTCGTGGAGGACTGGGAGCCCGGGGCCTCGGCGCCCTCTGATGGCCTCGAGGGCCATCGCCGGTCTTTTTTTTTCCTTTCCTCCCTTCTCTCTCTCTCTTCCTCTTTTTCTTCTCTACTCCATCTTCGCTGGCGTTTCAAATCGAATGTCCGAACCGCATCGGTTAGCCATCGGTACATTTCGGCACACCTTGACCATCCTGTTCGGGGCATTTCGGTGAACCTTGCATTCATCTTAACATTCTTATTTCTGCCATATTCTTTTTTTTTCATGTGCTTTCTTTATTGGCTAGAACTTTGACCCATACAACATTGCAGGCTAATTGTTCTCTAAATTTTTTCATTTCCAAGTATGTGCTTATCACATAATATTCAAGATGCTCATTTCCATTTAATCTAACTAGCTCTAATTCTGCTACATGTCTTCATTTATTTTCAATTACTTTATATAATAGATCCTAAATAATGAAGTTGATCTCTTCGCATCTCTCTTCTCCAATTTTAATTAATATACCTCTTCATTTTAGTCTCATTTTATATTTCATATTTGCTGTCTTTGTTGTCTAATTTAACCCTTATCCTCTAAATTTTTCTCCATAAGTCCAATTTAGTATTTAATCTAGTTTTCTTTCCATCAATCAATACTATATGATCCGCAAATAACACATGCCATGGTCTATCAGCCTAAATATTAGCTACTTTATCATAATTGATTTCAAAAAGATTTGGGTTTGTGTTAATCCTTCATATAAGCCTATTTTGATTGAAAAAATTTATATTGTTCCGTAGCAACTCCTAGCACTTATTAATGCTTACATAATGTCTTCAATTTGTTCAATATATTGTTTATGTATAACTTTCTTCTTAAAGCCCATCAAATCATTTTTTTGATACTCTATAATAAGCTTTTTGTAAATCAATAAAGATCAAATTAAGGTTCACTGTATGGTACCGATGCCTAGACCCATCGACGGATGGTATGGTTCGTACGCCTTCGTGCCATTCCATACCGGACTTGAATGGACATAACAGGGAGGAGGAAGAAGGAAAGAGAGGAAGAGAGAGAAGGGGGAAGAAAAGAGAGGGAGAGAGCCTTTGGAGGCCGTCGAAGGCCGCTGCACCCACTGGAGTGCACGAGGAGGGGGGAGGCAGAAGGAAAGAGAGGAAAAGATAGAGATGGGAGGGAAAAGAGGGGAGAGGGAGGGAGAGCCTTCGGTCTCTATCTAGATCTTCAAAGGTCTGCTAAGGCCGTGGAGGCCCAAAGGCATCTGATCAAAATAGGGATGGCAACCCCTATTTCACCCTTTTTTGTTTTTTTGCAATATTGGGTGAAGTCAGCGTCGTTGCCAACTTCACCCAATATCGGAAAAATTAAA
This sequence comes from Elaeis guineensis, assembly GCF_000442705.2. Lineage (NCBI taxonomy): Eukaryota > Viridiplantae > Streptophyta > Magnoliopsida > Arecales > Arecaceae > Elaeis > Elaeis guineensis. The sequence continues at coordinate 38,381,257 of NC_025996.2, forward strand.
AAAAATTCAATTCTTAAGTGAAGTCGGCAATGGTGTTGCTGACTTCACCCATATCACTTAATAAAAAAATATGCAGAAACAAGAGCATTCGCCCATGTTTTGATTGGACACCTTTAGGCCTCACAGCCTCGATAGGCCTCGAAGGCTCTCTCCCCCTCTTCCCTTCCTTCCCTCCTGTCTCTCTCTTCCTCTCTTGTTGTCTCTTTGCCCCACCTCACTGGCACTTCGCAGCCTCTGAAGGCTCTTTTCCTCCCCTCCCTCTCTTTTCCTCTCTTCTCCCTCTCACCTCTCCAGTGTTTATTTTGAATGTCGGAACCATCCTAGTCATATCGGTATGGTTCGGCATGTCTCGAACTGGGCGTCTGGACAGTTTGCCAACCATGGATCATTTAATGACTTTTTCTTTTTCTATATTTTTCTGTCAATTGTCTAAGTAAGAAGATAGCCTCCATTATGGATCTTCAGCATAATTCTAAATTGGTGATCTAAAACATTGTTACTTTTGTTAATCTTTGTTTACTTATTTCTTTTATAATTCATTGTGTGATTCATAAGCTCAACTCTTGATAGTTAGAATAGTTCTATAGATGACTTTTATTCTTATAGACAGGTACTACAATACTTTTTTCCAACATTTGTTATTTTCTTAGTTTTCATAATTTTAAATAAGTTAGTAATCCAATTAATGCAATATCTTCCATGATTTTTCAATAGGTGTTTCATCCAATCCTAATATTTTACCCCTTTGCTTTCTTTCAAATCTATCTCTACTACACTTTTATGAATTGTAAGACTAAACCTTGGTCTCTCCCTAACTGTATTTTTCAAAAAAGATTTTTTTAATAAGATTCTCATTTAGGAATTTTTAAATAATACCTCATTCTGTAATTTCCTCATCTTTCATTATTATCCTCTAGGTCTGTTGGACGGTACGAGGCTTATATCGGTAGTGACTAGTTTGGACGATATGGGTATGTACCATGCCATTCTAGGGCATTACTAAACAAGGAGAGGGAGAAGAGTGGAAGAGAGAGGATGGAGAGGAGGAATAGAAGTGAAGAAGAGAGAGAGCTTACGAATGGTCATGGTTCGAAGAAGGGCATCACGGAGATGGAGGGGGAGTGGAGCTTCAGTAACGGTTGCATATAGAGGGGGAACAGTGCATCTGTGGAGAGAGGATGGGAGGGAGTGATGGCAGGTCAAGATGGGGTGGGGCAGTTGGTCTAAGTGAATGAGAGAGCTCTCTAAAGCTCTCGAACCATCAAACAGGAGAGGGTAGATTTTATAATCGAACCGACTTGACCTGCTAAACCATCTTGACTTGGTGTCGATTCGATTCTATACGACCGAACTACCTGGTTCGGGTCGGTCAGCAATCACTGAGTATCATCACCTTAATGCATCTAACTTAATCAATATCTTTAGTTTTCTCTACCTCTGTTTTAGCTATTTGTAAATTTCATTCTCACATTTTTTGAACTCAACTTATCGTATAAATTTTCATATGCTACGTATTTAGCCTTACTAATCTTTTTGCATCTTTTTTAGTTTTCTAATTTTTATGAAATCCTAAATCTTCAACATATTTTTTCATTTTCAGGGTTTTATTTTTGATCTATTATGTAAGCCTGGAGTTTTATATAAACGGTATCTGGCGATTCATGGTTTGCCGCATTATGTTTTTACTCTTTAATCCTTGTTTGGTTGATTCAAGTTTCCCGTCTTAATACCAAAACACGTACTGGTGCATCCCATTACAGTGTTGGTATGTAGTACGATATAAGATGGTGAGACAACCAAGTATCATATGGTACAAGACTGCATACCGATTCAATATTGATATGATATAGGACGGTACCGATAGTACAGAAATCTTGGGTTGATTTGCTGTCAGTAGTTAATGTTTTTCTTGATTTCTTTTTGTTTTTGTACTTCAATTTTAAAATTTATCCGTTAAATACTTGGGATATTTCTACTTCTACTAAGTTAATTTTAATAACTCTTCCCATGTCAACAAATTCAAGTCCTTTGCAAGGCCCAAGGGAAGGAGAAATACTTCCCTTTTCTTCTGTCAAGATCCAAGAGTTGGTCATGTGGCTGCATATATCATGTATGGTCTGTGCCCTTGGATCAGCTTGTGACCTTTTTTTGAGATAGCCAAAGAGATTTGAGAGGCATCAATATGATATTTTCATCTATAAAAATTGACTTAAATTTTTAACTAATCTAAAAGATCCTTACTATACAAGGCAAGGTGGTCAATGAGTTACCATTGTTATTCAACTTAAATTGTTTCAAGCTCATACATTTGAAGTCCTGATCCTGGTAATTATATAGATAAAACCAGGCAAATTAGCTTGAACTCTATTTGCTCCCTGTGAATTCCCAGAGATTTAGGACTTGATTTTGTATGTTCAGATTTATGCTATGTTCCTGTAGATTAAGAATGACACTTATTGTGTTTTTCATAAGGTTGTTCTTTACATAGAAAGCTCATAAATTATTTTGCTATCTAACCCCCAAAAAAAATTAGCTTAAAATCAAGTGTGAAATTGTCATATATGTAAGGAATTGATATTTATCCATTTAAGTACCTCATTTATGTCTGATATTTTGAGCATAAAAAAAGAATTTCCTTGTGAATGTCCCAATCTTTTAGATGTGTTATCTGTTATTTCTTAGCTATCTCCTGAATTTTTAACAGGATTCCTATCCTCAGCTGATTGTTGCACCAAATGCTGGTGTTGCTGCTTATGCCAATTGGTTACCAACAATTGTATGTCTTCTCAGTTCTTACAAACTTTCACTCTTCTAGAGTTCATTATCAATTCTAATTTTTTGTGGGGCTTTGAATTCTTATTCTGTTGACATTTACAATGACATAATGTGATTGTTGCCATGTATTTATCTACATATGAAGCATCAAACATATGTTGAAACTTGAAAGTTTTTATTTTTTCATACTTGGTTCTAATTGTAGATGTTTCCATTCTTTATAACCTGTCATATGTTAGGATCTGTCTTGTACTTGATGCTTCTTGTGGTCCAAATTTGAAATGACAAAATTGTACTTGCTGTTCTTTTCTGAAGGAAGAAAAAATAACTTAGACATCAAGAAACTACAAGCCTTTATTGGAGTGAAAGTAGTGTTTTATTAGGGCATGAAGCACAATATACTATATAAAGGACTGATGCCCAATTGAAAGACACAGACAAGGGTTTCTACATATCACCTATATCTGAGCTTTGTCATACAAAGAATGATTATAATATGCATGTGCAAGAAAAAAAAATGACTGTAAATGTGGATGGTATAATAAGCAATAGAGTCTAGCCTAAGCAATCAATGCACATGGGAGGTAGTATCCGTGGCTGTGATCACCTAACCTGGTTATTGATGATGACATCCCTCAATATTGGGAGGTGCAACCTCCTTTTTCTCTCCCATGAGCAGGAAGCAAGAGGGGCATTAATATGAGAATAGATGTTAAGATGTAAATGTAATTTTTTTCCCTGATACTCTGTAAATGCCTCCCTGAAACTTTGCTTGGAAAAACCAGATTGATCTTTAGTATGTAGTCTATGCAGTGGGTTGAATGTTACAAAATGATGCTCTGGAGAAGGAACACGAATTATCTAGATTGGAGGTGCTATAATGCATAGTTCAAACAAGGAAATGGTGAGTGTTATAGTTACCAAAACCACTAAGTAGTCACCACTGTCTTTCCAATGAGTAGAAAATAAGGAGAGATCCACTACTGAATTACATGTTTCGTAGGGCTAGAAATGCCCCTTGGCTAGTCAAGGCCTGGTTGATTTGGGGTGGGTTTGGGCATCTCCTATTTAGGCTTGAGCTTGGATTCAAGCTGAATCCTTCATAAACAGTGAACATGTATGTTACAAAATTTATACATGTATATAGCATTAATATATGTCATATATATGTTTTATATTGGATGCTTTTTTTTTTTTTTGAGAATAAGGAGAGAGGTCGAAGCCTCCACCTAAAATATTATTAAAGGAATGTAATAAGGAAAGTAGCTAACAAGAAAGACAAAAAGAACAGAAAACAAAATAAGGATGACAGGACCCAAACTTCTTACTGGGACCACAGGCTTCTAGGAAGCATCTGCAGGGTTCTTATCCATTTAAAACCAAACCACCCCATTTTAAAAGCACCTCAGTGGGCCATCGAGGGTCTTGGGAGAGCATGGTGAGTCCCATTCTAGCATATTTCAGAGCCTTCCATAGAACTTGCATCACACTACTTTTCTACCACAAAAGAAAAAAATGAAGAAGAAAAACCCTCTGCAGTTTCACTCTTCCAGATGTTCCAACAGCCATATAATTTGCTTTTCAATGGATGGCCGTGACCTATAAAGTAATCCTCCTTCCTCTTTGAATGAAAACCCTAGCTTCCTTGCTGCTCTTTGTTTGGGATAATTTTTATAACCCTTCTTCTTCATGGCTTGCCTTAAGCTTGCCAATGGGCATCCATAAATCATTATCCATTGGTCTGTCTTCAGTCTAGAAACTTGCGCCCTGCTATTTCTTCTCCATGCATACCAGTTGCAGCACTGCTGCTACTGCACCTATTCCAACATTGGAACAATGACACTCGTGTTGCCTTATTCTCGCTGATGAAGCAATACTGCATCAGGTGTCTTTCCTTCACTATAGGATCTCAGTTTTTCTGGTCACTTATTCTCTATTCTCTTGGTCTCTCTCCTCGTATTGGTAGATATCACCTTTCTAGTAAATATAAGTTTCTTAATTATTTTTTGTCTTATGGTTGTGCCTCCGTTTTCGTTGATGTATTTAAACAGTGGTCTCACCCATGAAGCCTTGCCATCTTTCTTTTGCCTATTTTTCACTTCCACTCCTTCCATGATTTTTATATGCTTCCTAACTATAGTCATTGGTATTTCTAAATCCCACTTGTACTCCTTATCTACCCCTATTTAGAGGTTTGACCTTTTGCAAATGCCTCAACAGCTTACTTCTCAACATTTTCATCCAGCAGTGTCCTGCTGAGGTGTCCATAGATAACAACACTACCTCTTTGATTTCTCCTCCTGGGCACTGCTAGCATGTTTTGAATTATTTGTGTTTGAATGACTCCTAAGCCTTTTCTGACCTTCAATGATGCTAAGTAATTGAGTTTTGGTCGTTCTTTTACATATGTTCATATGGAATGTGGTACACATACTTGTCTCTTAAAAGGAGGCTAAGATAGAAGTTTAATACAATCTGCTGCACACAGACCTGGAATCTATTTCTTTGCAAATGATTGAGACCCATATGTTATGCAAGTATCCCTTAATAATGTGGATCCAAATGTTTTCTTCATGTTTTACAAGATGGTGGTATTGGATTTAATCAGGAGCACTATATTGATTACGAGGAGATTTTGGATCCACATGCTCAAATAAAATGACCATTGTTGGCTGTTGATGATTGTTGTGGTATTTCATGGGTAGGCTTCTCTACCTATTACGAATGAAGACTACATTTGTGAGGACCCATGCGATGTGTTTTCGTCCCACATAGTTGTGCTTGAGGAGATCTTGGGTTCTTAAACAGATTCAAGGATCTTAAACAATTACTTCTGGCTGGCTGTTTTGGTGAGCACTTGGGTATTTATAAATGGTATCAAAATGACCTAATCTATGGCTCATGTGGGATAGGGTACACTACAACATTGGCCTTTTGAGGTTAACCACAAGCTGAATGTAATATTTTTGATTGGATTTTATTTGATTTGGATTTAATTGGATCTAACCCTGAGCACTGCAAGGATGCCAGGGTTTAAACAAGAGTATGTGAGGACTTGTGTAGGTGTGTGTTTAGTCCTACCTTGATTGTGTGCTGGGCGGTTGGGGAGATATTACGTACTTATCCAGGCTAACGCACATGAACAATACCTTCCGGATAGCCTTTTATGGTGAGGTCTTAGATCGTTACAGCATTTCTACTGTTGGTCTTTTTAGAATAAATTTTTTTGTCCACATATTTGTCTTCACCAGGCTAGTTATGGTCCCAAATAAGAACCTCGGGCTTGTTCGAGAAATTTGGTTTGGTGGCCCCTTTTAGAAGCAAGCTTGACCATTTTATGTTAATTTAAATATCTCTATAGGGGAAGGTATTTTCCAATTTTGTTTGTGGAGTATGGACAATGTGATTATTACTAGGTATGATCTTATTTTACAATCATTCAATCAAGGAGCACTTGCAGTTTGACATGACCTCGATCCTCTTACTGTTATAGCATTGAGATTTAGATTTCTATTATCTGGGATATCTATTTCCTCAACAAAAGAATGTGGGATTTATGTTCATTGATTGATTGTAAAACCACCCTCAAGTGTTTAAGCCAGCTGTGCCATGTGCCAATCAAGCTTAAGTTGAAGGTTGGATCAAATAATGGTGAGACTCTTTTTGATTTTGCATATTTTCTTTAGCTTGTTAAAAATTTCTGTGGAACATAGGTTTTGGAGAGAATTTTTGTGTATTTGATTGATAAAAATTTTTTACAACAGCTCCTATTTATATACAAGATTTATCTAGAATAGGATACTAATTATATAGAAAAAATTATACAATGATTCCTAATAATCTGCTATTCTTAAAATTAAGGGATTCCAACAGATCATTCTGTTAAGAAGGAAATAAATCAGCCTTGTAGGAAAGTTTTGATGGCGCCAACTTTTCTGTGCGTTGTGCTTCCAGCAGGTTCCAACACTACTCAAGTTGGTTATGTGTATTACACATGCCCAACTTGCAAACTAGAGTATGAAATAATTGCTGCTTAGACCTTTCGTGAACACGTCGGCCAACTGCTCCTTCGAAGTCACATCAGAGACACTCAAAGATCCATTCACTATTTTCTCCTTTATGAACTGTCGATCAATTTCTATATGCTTGGTCCGATCATGCTGGACTGGATTGTGCACCATACTGATGGTAGCTTTGTTATCACAGAATAAGGACAAATCATTTGTTTCTGACAACTTCAATTCCTCCATCAATTTTCGTAACCATAATAATTCATAGATGTCCTGTGTCATGGTCTATATTCCTTTCTGCACTTGATCTTGCTATCACATTTTTCTTTTTGCTTCTCCAGATAACCAGATTGCCACCAACAAATGTACAATAACCTGATGTTGACCTTCTATCATCAAGAGTTCCAGCCAATCTGCATCTGTAAAAGCTTTTATCTAAAGATGCCATGCTTTGAGAATAGAAGTCCTTTTCCAGGTACAGATTTCAGATATTTAGAATGCGAAAAACAGCTTCTAAGTGGGGCTCACGAGGATCATGCATATATTGGCTCACTAGGCCCACGGCATATGCTATATCAGCTCGTGTGAAGAGATAAATCAATCTCCCAACCAGCCTCTGATATCTCCTTAAGTAACTGATTCCCCAACTCTTGCTTGCAATCTATGATTAGCTTCAATTGGAGATTCTGCAGGTTTATATCCCAACATACCTATTTCTTCCAGGAGATCTAATATATATTTTCTTTGAGAAATAAAGATTCTTTTATCTGATCTGGCAACCTCTATTCCAAGAAAATACCATAATCTATCCAAGTCTTTAATTTCAAACTCTCGGCCAAGAGTTCTTTTAGACGGTAATCTCCTCCTTATCGTTTCCAGTCACAACTATATCATCAACATAAACCAGGCATTGATAAGCAGTCACATTGCTTCAAACTATATAATGCCTTCTTCAATCTACAAACCTTTCTTTTGGTTTTTTTCATCATCAAACCCGAGGGAATTTCCATGTACACTTCTTCCTCTAAATCTTTATGTAAAAAGGCATTCTTAACATCAAACTGCGGTAAGTCCCACTCAAGATTTGCAATACATGATAACAGTATTCTAATAGTATTCATCTTTGCAACAAGAGCAAAGATCTCCTGATAATCCACTCCATAGGTCTGTGTGAAGTCTTTTGCCACTAATCTGGCTTTGTACTTTCAATTGAACCATCCACTCTATGTTTTACTATGAACACCCACTTGCATCCAACTGGTTTCTTTCCAAAGGAGTAACAAGATCCCATCTCTCATTTTTTGCCAAAGCCCTCATCCTCAATCATAGCTGCCTTCCATTTTGAATCAAGATACGCTTCTTTCCAATCCGTGGGATAGAAACAGAAGAAACAACAAGAAAAGGCTCTATAGGAAGGAGACAAAGAATTATAAGAAACAAAATTGAAGATAGGATGTTTAGTACAAGTCCTGACTCCTTATCTGAGAGCAATGGGAACATCAAGATCATCAATAGAGGAATTAGAATTAGACTCGGAATCATGATTAGTATCATCAGAATCAAAGAGACTCACCACATATTCCTCAGGATGTTCAGAAACTGAATTCAGGGATGTTGGTTGATCAGATGCATCATGTTAATGGCTGTATCTGTCTTCTTCCGACGTGTGTAGGTTCTCAAATCCAATCTATTCAATCTCCCAGGGGTTTGAGGTGGTTTGTCCTTAACATCATCACTAAAGTTTGGCTCAAGTCTAAGAGTCTCCTCTTGAAAATGACAAGGGGAAGACACCTCTTCCTTCTTATGTTCCCCTGAAGAGGTGATTGGGTGGAGAAATAAGACTCAGATTTCTAAATGTGACATCCATGCTCACAAATATTTCCTTGAAGGGGGGTGATAACATTTATATCCTTTTTAGTTCAGAGTAACCACAAACACACATTTAAGAGCTCTAGGTTCTAACTTTCCAACATTTGTCTTATGACCAAAACAAACACAACCAAAGATCTTTGGGGAACAATATAAGAATTGCTTTTCTGGAGCATCTCTAAAGGACTCTTAAAGTTCAGTGTTCTAAGGGGCATTCTATTAATAAGATATGCTGCAAAAGAACAGCATCCCCTCAGTAAGGTGTAGGAAGATTCATAGTAAACATAGAGATCGAGCCACCTCAAGTAAATGTCTCTTCTTTCTCTCAGACATCCCATTTTATGCACTAGTATTTACACAACTAGTTTGATGTAAGATTCCTCGTGAATTCAAATAGGCACGAAAGATTCCATTTATGTATTCTGTATCATTATCATTCTTAAATTTTAACCTGAGCATCAAACTATGGACAAATCATTTTGTGAAACTGTTGAAAACAAGAAAACATTTATTTTTTGCTTTCAACAGATAAATCCAAGTCCATCTAGTGCAACAATCAATAAAAGTGACAAACCATCTATAACAGATAAAGACACTGTTTGGGTAGGCCCCCATACATCAAAATGAATAGTCATAAAAGGAACCAAACTTCTATTATTTATTAAAGGATAAGAATGTCGTGTGGGTTTAGCAAGTTCACAAGCATCACAAACTAGCAAATCTGATTTGCATTATTTAAACAAAATAGGATATAACCTTTCTAAAACATAAAAGAAGGATGTCCTAATCTCCTATGCCATTGGATGATCTCTTGATTAGCACTCATAGAATGTCCTAACAAAGCTTGGTTTGTATCAGGATTTGAGAAACCACAACTGTCATCTAGCAAATATAGGCCATCTTGCAATCTACCACTGCCAATCGTTCTCCCTGTTTTCAACTCCTGAAATATGCAATGAGTGGGAAAAAATTCAATTTTGCAATTAAGGGCCTTAGTGATAGAGCTAACAGACAAAAGATTTATATGAAAGCTAGGAACATGTAGAACTGAAGTTAGATTCATAGTAGGAGTACATTCAATAAACCAGTTCCAAAAATATTGGCTAAGGACCCATCCGCTATGCGGATTTTTTCTTTTCCTGAACATAGGGAATAAGTTGAGAATTTGTTTGAAGAGCCTGTCATGTGTTTGTTTGCTCCAGAATCTATAATCCAAAAAGATTTTTCAAGATTGGCAAGAAAAGCGTGATCTGATTTGACAAAATTAGAAGAGGCAACAGTGGTAGATTGAGATTCAAGCTATGACAACAAACGTCTTAGGGATTGAACTTCTTCATAGGAAAATTTCAATATTAGTTATTTCTTCGAAAAATCCAGTCTCAGACACATTTGCTTGTGGTCTAGATGAGCCATCCGTTTACCTCCACGCCCTTAGTTGGATGACCATGCAGTTTCTAGCAATGTTCTTTGTATGTCGAGACTTGCCACAGTAGTCAAGTGTAATGATCTTGTTGATGAACCATGCTGAGAACATGTGACTGTTCTCGAGAAGTAGCTACTAGCCCTACCTTGTCAATAGAGGTTGAATAGATCAGGGCATTCCTTCGACTCTCTTCTTGTTGCACATATGAGTATGTCTGCCTCAAGAAGGCATGGGATCCTTTCCAAGCACTTGGATCCGTATCTGATCATACTCTATATTCAAGCCAATAAGAAAGTCATAGATGCGCTCTTTTTCAATCAATTTCTGGAACTTAACAGCATCAGCAGCACATGTGGCCTGAAGTCTGATAGTAGTCCAGTTCCTGCCATAAACCACTCAATTCAGCAAAGTACTGAGCAATAGTCATCTCACCTTGTTTTGTGCCATAAACCTTGTTTCGTAGCTCATAAATCTGTGCATCATTGCCCATTTGAGAATAGGTTTGAGAAACTGCATTCCAAATGATGGAAGCACTGTTTAATAGCAAATATCCGCAGGCTATTTGAGGTTGCATAGAATTGATGAGCCAAGACATCACAAGAGAAGTTTCTGATTCCCACTGACTATAGGTGAAACTAGTAATTTCTGGTTTTGGCTTATCTCTGATAATATACCCTACAGTCCTCTAGCTTGAATGAACAAGAGACAGGATCTTGACCATACTAGATTATTGGTTTCATCAAGCTTTACAGGACTAATTTGCAAGGAGGGATTATCACTAACAGAACCCATTTTAGTTTCAGTTACTCCTTTTTTTCCGTCAGCCATTCTTCAATAAACAGAAAGGAAAAACATGGGAGCAAAACTGAAAACAAGAGATATGCACCAAAAAATAAAAAATGCAAACCGGTTACAAGCAGGGGCTGGGTAGAGGCGCAACACACGAGGGAGATCACCGGAAAGAAGAACGGCCGGAAAAAATCACCGGAGAAGGCTGATCAATGGTAGATCTTCCTTCAGAGATGGGTGGTGATAGTCACCAACCCCTTTAGATGTTGTCAAGAAGCTTGATCCAAAAAACCAAAAAAATCTAGATCTGTTTCGTAGAGTTATGCAAGAAAGTTTGGCTCAGCTCTGATACTATGTTGAACACAGGTTTTGGAGAGAATTTTTTGTATTTGGTTGATAAAAAAACTCTTTACAACAGCTTCTATTTTATACAAAGATTTGTCCTAGAATAGAAACTAATTACAATAGAAAAAATATATATAATTGATTCCTAATATCTCTATTCTAAAATTAAGAATTCCAACAATCATTCTGATAAGAAGGAAATAAATCAGGCCTTGTAGGAAAGTTTTGGTGGCGCCAATGTTTCTGTGCGTTGTGGTTCCAGCAGGTTCCAACAATTTCATTCGTCTTAAAATCTATCAGCCTGATGATGCTTGTGATGGGCAAACTGTCAATCTACCGTTACCTTATGTGCCACTGACTGCACTGCAATATTTTTGTGCCATTTGCTGCCTTTAAATAAGGTCACCATTCACCAAGCTCTCTTCGTGCCAGCTCACCACATTTCTATCATTTGCAGCTGCTCATATACAAATTTGGCTATTATCATTCGTTTTCTGTTTATTGTCTTTTCTAAGTGTCCTCTCTGTGGGAAACTAAAGCACAGTAGTATTGCTTTCCAGAAACTATGTTGCATCAACACCTTGAAACCCACATGGGTGTATCTGTTTCTGAGTTTTCTTGTGTATTGTTATTACTGAAGGTTTTGATAGTTATGTACATTTTCAAATAACATTAGATGTATGAACGTATAGAAGCATAGTTCCTAGCATGGCTTCAGCACTATATTTCATGTACATAAGTTGGGTCACTATGCGTTGAATTTGTTGATTTGTTTCATGCAAGGTTTGCCATATGGATTGGTACCATACTGTACGAGGCATACAGTACTACACTGGTATCAAATTTGTATGTTTACCATATCATACCGACATTCAGTATGCTGAGATGTGCAAACTGTATACCAACTTTATAATAGGATGTACTAGTACAAGGTCTGGTACCAATATGGTGAACCTTGGTTTCATGCTTCTTTCCAAGTTGGTTCTCTATGTAATAACTTTGAATGATCTTCTGTGTGGATGTGAAATAATCACCAAACATTGCATCTTTGCTGGTTGCAGTACAACGGTTTAGAGTCACTGCACTAGGGTAAGTTGAAAAGTTGCATACAGCTTACACATGCTGTTTTTCAGAAACTAATCAAGGAGATGGGTGTCCCAGCAGTATTTTCTGACTTCTGTGAGAAGCTGCATATCTTGGTGCCCGTTGCATAAGCACTACTTGTCAACCTCTCAAGCTGCCAGTATGTTTGTTCTCCTGTTTTTTCTGTTTGCTGATTTTTATCTGAAATTAAGCTTTGACGATGATGATGCAACCTGTACTGTAGATTCAGATAAATCCATTCAGGCAGCCGATGGAGGTGGTAGATAGTGCCTTATATCTCCCCTGCTATTCAAATTGCTTTCTCTTTGGCTTTGATGTTATGGAAGTGCGACATGGACGCCAGGGTATTTTTCTTGCTTCTAACCTGTCAAATTATTAGTTTAGAATTTTTAGCTTCAGAACTGATAAAAGGGTCATGATCTCTTGGTGGTGAAACAGAAGATCTACGAAGAAAACAGGAATCTGAATTTATTGCATTCTATTTCTTGGGCTGCAACTTCTGTTGGGTTAGTAGGTTTGTCTTTGTTGGTGTCAAAGCAAATATATCATAGTGGTAGCTGTAGGGCAGTCCTTAATCTGAAGGGAACCAGAGTTTCATGCAACTAGTCCATACGAGTCCTTTTTTTGAAAATTTGTGCAGTCCTAATTCTTCAGTTATGCGTCTGTTGATTATCATCTGCAAATAGTGCTCCACTTCATGGAAGAATAATACAAGATGCAAGAATGGACTAGTTTACCATTTGCTTATTTTTTGTGGTGATGTCAAGATGCTTAATTTTTCAGATGATATACATTTTTTTAGTAGAATTTTTTCCAGATGATATTGAAGTGAATAATGGTGCATAGAGTAGAGAAGTGCACATTCAGTTGTCAATAAGCTCGATCTTTTGGGATGTGTTTGGTTGCGAGGCTGGTTTAAACTATGCATCCTCTCATATAGATTTTTTTTTTTTTTTTTGGGTTGAGTGGGGTGAATAGGTTAGAAAGACCAAAAAGAAGTATCTGTGCTGTACCAATTTTTCAGAATACTTATTTTATCTTTCTGAGAAAATGACAAATTCTAGATGCTCAAATAATTATTTGGTTGAACAAGGATGGATGGATGGGCAAAATAACTTACCTTCCCCAGCCTAACTGGAGAAGTCAAATGAACTGGGTTGCTCAAGCTCAGCTTGTGAAAAGACCAAATCAAGCTTGTTTGGAAGCTAAACAAACCAAGCTTTAACTAAGAAACAGGCTCGAGCGTATTTAAATTATACTAATGCATGTACATATGTATGTTGCTTCTAAGTATCCTATATTTAGGATAATTTAACTAGAATCTCAATTCTCAAAAGATTTTAGAAATAATAAACTATTTTTCTAATGTGCTATATTTCGCCTTCTTGTGGTTTAAAAGCATCTTTCTTTGTCTTTCCGTGAAAGTCTTTGGAGTCTCAGAATGCTAAAATATCTTCTTTGAAGTTGTTTAATTCTTTCTTGCTAAATCAGACATCTGATGGTCAATCAATCATATGATCCATTCTAGACTGTTAGCATATTAAAGCGTTTAAGAGAGATCTTACATTTACGAGTTATTTGATAGATTTATTTGATTAGGGTTATTTTTGGAAGACACTAAGCTGCTTTTATGTAGTGGTAGCTAAAAATCCAGATTTAGGATAATTTAGTAAAATTTAAATTTGAAAAAATTTAAATACTAACTTTTTCTAATTTGGAAAACTAGTGTCTTTCTTTTCCTTCAGAGGTAAATCCAAGCTCAAAATTATTTTCAAGCCAAGTAGGTAAATCCAAACTCAATGAAGCTTGGTGTGTTACATCTCTAAACCAATTGTAGCCCTGCTTAACTCCAAAGGACCCACCATTATCCACTAGGTGGACGGTCAATCATCTCAACTGTAAATAATAGTAGTATAATAATAATAATAAGGAGAGGAGTTGTACATGAGATTGGAATTTGAATGAATGGCAAAGAGTGAATAATAGTAATAATAATAATAATAAGGAGAGGACTTGTACATGAGATTGGAATTTGAATGAATGGCAAAGAGTGAAGAACAAGAAAAGAATACAATTTGACTTATTAAGTTTGAGTGATTTGTACATACATCTCCTCATCTTGAAAAATATCTCATTTTGATCGACTCATCAACCAACCAAAATGTCCTCAGCTTCAAACATCTTCCAAGTTCATTCCGCTATCCTTAATTTTCTCCCGCTTACTTTCGAATCGTCGGCACTCCTCCTTCGTAGGTTGCCACACGTCATTATCGCGTTCCACCAACTCGCCTTATTCATCCCCAATGAGGAGAGCGTAATAGTGTTCTTACTGTGCTTTCCTCCTCCTTTTTATGTTTGCAACAGGGTTGTGATTAGAAAGAGAAAGAGCTCGAGTGGGTTTTGGAAACTGCGCTTCCATCTGTTGTGGTATAGGATGGGAGGAAGGTGGGGAAGGTGCCACTCTTTGGGCTTGCCATCTTCTCTCTCTCTGCATAAAATTTCCTTTCTCTCTCTGTCATAGAAAAGTACAAAGTCAACCATGGTCATTTTTTTTTGCCGAGCCATAGTTGGCCATTTCCGATCTGACTTTTGTTAGAATTTTTTTAATCTTATTGGATGATACGGCGATATTTCTTTAGATAGTTTAAATTTCATTTGGTAGAATAGTTCTAATCAATAATTTCTCCATAAATAAAATTTTTGATCATGATAATACAATGCTATATGCCCCTCTCTTTCTCCACTAGATATCTATTTTCTTTGTTTTTTTCATTCTTTCCTAGGTTCTATCCATCATGATTCTGTTTTTCTGTAGATTTTTTTTTTCTTTTCAAATTTTATGGAGATTCACTTTTCTCTTTTAAGAGTGCTCACAGTGCAAGAGATGATAGAGTTTGTCCCCAAGCTTGTAACTGGCAGTTAGTATATAGAAGGCATCCATAAACAATTGATTTATCATATATCATGTGATGGTGATATGTCATCATTTTATTAAAATAAATGAACACTCCGAAAGTTTGAAGGAAATTAAACTATCAATTTGACCGGTTGGCATCCTCTCCAGCACCATCAGATTATAAGTTTATTATCATAAATTAAAAAAAATATCAATTTTTTTCCGTAGAATATCAGTTTTTGCTTGGATGTGCGATGAAAGTATAAAAAATCAATACATCAGGATAATACTTGAACGGTACAAAAGCCTTTGTATTGAGTTTTATGTGGCACTGGATGTAATATAATGAATTCTTAATATAAACATGAGTATTTGTTACTATAAATTTTGAGATGGGCATTCATTCTATACGCATCCCTACCACTCTTCCTATTTTCATAGCTATTGTAATCTTCAAAACATGCACATTACTAAGTTCAAGTTTTATTCAAAACGAAGAAAATCTCAAAACTATACCATATACAAATAAGATGGCGGATAATCACAACTTTATTCACATGCACGTCATTTTTCAAAAATTAGAATCTCACGAAGATATAAATTATTTTAAATAGTTATTATTATGATACCACAGCCGTTGTCATAAATCTGGTCCTCGCCGATCATGGCTTCTCCTGGTCCAATAGTAGGTCACACCTTTGTGACGATGGGTCCACACGCCCGCGTCCGCTTCTGGAGGCCGTGACCACCTTTGTGTTAAAGATGACGATTGCCCATTTTTCTCAAAGGGAGAAAGGCGGTGCATATGGGACACTTCAAAAAGAAAGCATACCCGTCTGCTTCGGCCGTGAAGCATGATGGCTGCGGTCTACCTGAATTATTAGGTACCAACCAATGCAGAATCCGATATCTTACTTCCATGATATCTATATCTTACTTTAAACTGGTCGGATTTTTTTAAAATTTCTAAGAATAGACATTGTCTTTATTATTATTTTTTTTTTTTCAAAATTCGGTTCGCTCGCCCTCTGCCATTTGCTCAAAGTAAACAAAATTTAAATAAATCAAACAGGCAGTGGTCTGAAATTAGGAATTCCTTTATAAGTGGCTCTAGCATGACACAAAAAACATGCTTTCGGTGTATCTAATTCACGTTGGAATCGAATCAGAATAGATTGATATAAAAATTAGCATAACCATATCCGAGTATATCAGTTCATGATCAAAATTAAAATTGAAAGTAATATGAATAATAGGAGAATATTAGTATTGTATTTTGAGGATTAGGATATCCTATTTTTATCTAAAATCAGAAGAAGAACGAGAACTCTTCAATCAAATGATTGGTAATCCAATAAAACTGGTAACCAAGGCCAACTCCTTCTGGATGCAAAGAACCAGCAAGTGAATTCAAACAATTAGCAAATTTTACAAAACAAATATGAAACCTTCACTCTTTTAAAAGTTGGCAGGGATATGAGCATAGTTTGATAGGTATGTCTCAGATGCATATTAGATCAAGGTTAGACAGGCTATCGCCAGACCAGACCAACCAGACAGCTCAGCAGCCAACATTCAGCTAGGCCCAACAAACTATACTTATGTGACAAGCAATCTTGTTATAAATGGAACTAGCTTTACGTGAATTGGCCCTTGCTAATTGGTCTTTCGACAGGAACATCTCACCACCCAATTCCGATAGCGCTAGGTGGATGATGCTTCAGCAAGAGGGTGAAATAAGATCTCTAATCATGTCAACAATCTAGATTTCCACTTATCACACAGTGGACAGCAGATTCTGATGCACGACAGAACAAATGCTGAATATCTTGCTTTTAAAATAATTAAATTTTCGATAAATTTCACTGCTAATATTGTTTATTTAAACAAATCTTACTCACCAATGCGCAGACTGCCAAGGTATATTCCATAGAATGCAAAATTCTTATACACCTTTTGTTAGTTAAAACGGTATAAATCTCTAATTAGACCGTGCATGATTGAAGTTTTAAATTTTATAAGATGGAGGTATTCCCATTATTTTATGGGATGGAACGTCCCAATATTTTTTTTTTCTCATTTCATCCTTCTTTTCTTCATCTTTTTTTCTCCTTCTTTATTTTTTTCTTTCCTTTTTCTCTCCCTTCTTTTTTTTCTTTTTTCTTTTTTTTCTTCTATGTTTCCTTTTCTTCACTGAATTTTGAAGTCCTCTTACTTTCTCACAGAAACAAGAAGATACAGCCACTCCCAATCCTTCTTGAACTCAAAAGCTGGAACATGATCGCCATTCTTACTCTGCCACCAGATATGTTATGACCACCGTGCGGAAAAGTCTTTAATAAGCGTCTTTGTAACTTGAATCTAAATTTCAAATTGCTGATTTTATTTTTCTGGTAGAAAGAATTAACATTATCACAAAAGAAAAAAAGAACGTACAAATAATTAAACTGTTCCCCTCTATCGACCGCACATCCATTTAAATAATACATCGAAAAAGCACCAACCGACCTTGTTAATATATATCAAAATTAATTCATAATTATTACATCCCGGTCCACCCCCTGCTCCCCCGTGTACCTAATCTCTACTACTTTAATCTCATCCAACCACCCAAAAACCATAAATAAAAAATTTCCTCTGCCCTAACCGGAGAGTCCCTTTCTTGATCTCAACTATATCCCAGTATAATATTTGATTATTATCAACCTTTTCCAACCAATTACATTTATTTATTTATTTATTTATTTCGTCATTCTTTTCTTCAAAATATGTAGCTTACCGTGATCTCCCTACCCTTTTTTGGTCGTACCAATCACGTGACGCCAGCTCAGCAACCCAGCAATAATCACCCGTGGGTCGATCCGCCGCTCCCGTGACAGCGAGCACTCCAAGAAATAGCCAGCCGTTCCCCGCCTTCCCGCTACCTCCACGTATCAACTTCCCATTGGTCCTCCCGCCGTCTCCGCCAGGACCGATCCAGCTTTCCCTCAAGCTCCTTCAGCACCTGCCACGTGGCGTCGCCATCCTCGATCCGACGGTGGAAGAGCAGTGCCCGCCGCTTGGCTGGGTCCCAGAGGCTGCGCTGGATCGCGGAGAGGTTGGTGGCAGCCACGTGGTCCAGGATGGCCTCCAGGCGGCCGACGTCGCGCTCCGCCACCGCGAGGGAGATCTCCGGCCACCGAACAGCAGACGGGAACGGGAGGCGGATGCTGTCGGCGATGATGACGGGAACGCAGCCCAAGGCGACGGCCTCCACGAGGCGCGGGCTCCAGGGGGCCCATCCGAGGGGGCAGAGGCAGTAAACCGAGCGCGCGATCTCCGACTGGTACCCGGCGAACCGCTTTCGCTGGAGATAAAACCGAGGGTTGGTGTTGTAGCGGTTCCAGATCTCGGTCCTCACCTTCCTGCACCAGAAAAAAAAATAATACGTAATTAAAAAAAGTAACGGACGGCATTTGCTCCGTCAAGACTTAACTTCCTAAAAGTCCCATTAACAACGGTAAAGTCTACTTACTACGTCATCTTTTATGAGAAAAAAAAAAAAGGTCAAAACACCGTATTTCCCTAGTTGGTAAAGAAAAAAAAAAAATTTAACGCGTTTTTTAAACAGTCAGGATGGAAAATATATTCTGCTCTCAGGAAACACGACGAGTTTTGCAATTTAAAAAAATAACACAGCTTGAATTATCTAACGGCCGTTGTTGCGGATTTTAAAGGGAGATCAAGGAGTCCAAGTAATTGGTAAGGACAATGCTGCACACATTGAAAATTCTAGACATTCACGGCCGTCATTTTAGACCATAGGCGTCCAAAGAACCCGAGTAAACGTGTGTACCCAAAAAAAAAAAAAAAAAAAAAAAAAAAAAAAAAAAAAAAAAAAAAAAAATATATATATATATATATATATATATATATATATATATATATATATATATATACGTCACCAGTCGCAACCACGCTCCCTCTCATCCCACCCATCCCCAACACAAAAAATAAAAATAAAAAAATAAAGACGTCACCACCAGAACTTACTTGCTGTAGAAGCGGCCGCTGATGTTCTTGGGATGGACCTCCATCTTCCCCCGGAAAAACACCCAGATATCCCTCTTCACCGTCTCCGGCGCTGGCCACCGTTCAATATCCGCTGGAACGTACGGGGGTATCTGCACGTGCTCCACCTCCTGGCACACGTGCGGCGTCCGCACCCCAAAGGTCTGCAGAATAATAGACTCCCTCAAGAACTCCGGGATCCCATCATCTATCGCCCTATCCTCCTATTCCCACCCAAAAAAAGTAATTAATATATTCAAATAATAATGACAATATATGCTAATAAATACAACAATAAAAATAATAAAACTAATGATACCATGGCGTGGAAGCAGGCGCCGTAGTCGTGGGAGGCGACGAAGATGTGGTCGCGGCCGCCGGAGCGATTCCAGAAGGGGAGCTGGGAGGAGACGAGCTCCACGGCGGAGGCGAGAAGAGGGCGGGCGTGGTGGAGCGAAGGGAATCCATTCGGAGTGCTAAAATTACAAGACACATAGACAGGGACAAAGAAAAAATCCGCATCGTTGGGGTCCAGAGCGCGGCCGGAGAAGCCGAGGAACGCCTCGTGGAGCGCCACCTCCGCCCCAAACAAATGGGTCTCGCACCGCCGGTCCGCCAGCCAGTCTCTGTTATACTTGGAGGGCAGATCGTAGACATAGATTTTGAGAGAAGGAGAAGTTGAAATATTGCGAGCTTCGATGAGCGCGCGTGGGGTGGTTTTGAGGGGAAGCGTGGTTTTGGGGAGGGAAGTAGGGGTGGGGCGAGGGAAGAGGGAGAAAGAAGAGGAGGAGAAGAGGTAGACGGAGAGGGCGAGCCAGAGGAACCATTTGGAGTACTTTTTGAGGTGGAGGGCTTTCTCGTAGTGGTGGTGGGGGTGTTGGAGGTGGGTTCTTCTGGGGAGGAGCTTCATATGACCGGAGGAAGATGGGTGGGATTGGAAGTAGCTTCTGGAGTGATGGCGAGAAGCTTTGAGCTCCTGCATGGATGGTTAAAAGGGAAGGAGTTTGGTGGATTTGGAAGAGGGTGGGATGGGGTTTTCGGAGTAGGAGGAAGTGGAGTAGAGGGGAAGGGAAATTAGAGGACTATTACCGAGAGAGAGGAGGAGGACCAGAGAGTCGGTCGGAGGAGGGAGGACAAGAGATTTTTGGAGGTCGTCTCTTGTCACACATATTTTCTGCTGCTATTTTTTTAAATCGAATTTATCATTTTCTTCTGCTATTTTTAAATACATCCCTGGGAATGCCCAGCTGCTAGTTTTGAACAGCTAGTTTATGCGGTGCGGTGGGTCCTCGGTGTCCCGCTGCTATTTTTTCGAATTATTTTTCTAATTAATTTTGGTGAAGTTTAAAATTTATTTGACTTGTTATATATATTTATCAGACACCGTGGGTTCTGGGCATGTTCACATGGCCGTGGACTGGATGTGACCTTATGATTCGTGTCTGCCGTTGACCTGGGGGACCTTCCACCGCCGAGGACTTGAATTTGAACCAGACGAATGAACAGAGAAAGCAGGGTTTTTTTTTTTTTTCTTTTGGGCGAATAAACTGGGGCTTTCTTTGAGTGGGTCGTGCATCGTATTCTCAGATCTATTACTCGGTCCTTATCTTGCAACTGGTTTTCGTCTTGGGCTAACGTTCCTTCCAGCCATCGATGACGTGCCGTTCACAGTCGATTTCGTCCACATCTTGCCGTTCACGGTCGCTGGATCGATGTTTCGCGGGAGTTTGAAAAATTATTATATGAACTAGGTGGATCAATCCAAATGCGAGGCATACATACGGTAGATAAGGTTAGAAGTGGGGCAGATCGGATCGGGCCACTTCTCTATTCGAGCTCAGGCTAAAATTTTTTATCGAGTTTTGGATCGGATTTAGGCTCGAAGATTTTTGAAAACTCAAATCCAAACCTGACTCAAGCCCAGCCCGAATCCGATTGACCCAACCCACACTAGTTCTCCTCCATCTCTAAAAAAAATGAAAAAAAAAATCCTAACCCTAATCCATATGGCCATCTCCCTCCCCTTCCCCAACACCGCTGTTGATGAAGTTATTAATGGCGAGATTGAGTAAAACCAGTTTGTCGAAGGAGAAGTCGGTGGAGATCTCACCGGAGAAGCGGTTCCCTTGGAGGTAGACAATACGGAGCTCCTTGCAGTTGAACAAGGTCTGACGGGAGAGGGTCGGAGAGGGTGTTGAGGCGAAGACTAACCCCCTGAAGGGTGGTGAGGTTACCGAGGGTTCTAGGACGGATAGCCCACGAGATGGGTGGTCAGGAGGCGAATCTCAGTAACATGGCCACCGTCGTATTTCACATCCACCCACAAGCAAGGTGTCACCGACAAAGGAGGAGAAGGCCACCACAGATGCCGCCACCGCTCGGAAGGTCGCCGTTGCCTAGTTGGAGGCCAGCCGTCAGAGAAGTGGCTCCTCTGGAGGTAGACAATCTGAAGCTCCTTGCAGTCGGTGAGGTCCAATGGGAGGGGCCCGAAGAGGGTGTTGAGGCGAAGGCTAACCACCTGGAGAGTGATAAGGTTGTCGAGGGTTTCGATGGGGACCTAGCCTACGAGACGGATTGGTCAGGAGGTGGATCTCGATAATGCAGCCACTATCATATTTCACACCCACCCACGACACCAATGGAAGAGGAGGCCGTTGCTGCTCAGAAGGTTGCCGTCGTCTGGTTGGAGGTCCCTGCCGCTTGGAAGGCTGCAAAGGAGGAGGCCCAAAGGGAGATGCATCTTGAAGTATTGTAACTCGCGAGAAAAGATCTCATTCCTCTCTTATTAGAATCTATTTTAATTAATTTGATAATATTATTTCTTACTTTAATTAATATGATAATGCTGAGTTTTTGCTCTAATTAATATTTTTAGAGTTTAATGGAAAAAAATAATTTTGAAAATTGAGCTCGAGTCAAATATTCGAGCTCTTGATCAGGTTAGATTTTGGGGTCGGATCAAAGATATAACCGAGCTCAACCAGAAAGATAAATGAATCCTATAATTAGGCTTGAAACTGGTCTGAACTATTTTGGACCTAGCCTGAAAGTCGATCCAAAGTTGGCCCAGCCCGAGCCCAGTTCAAGCCCCAACGATAGATAAAGCGCATTCTATATTTGATCTTGGATTATTATAATATAAAAATTAATATTTTTTATCATAAAAAAAAATTAATATAGGAAGTTGTTAAGAAATATGTCCTAAAATCAATCGTTTGAACGATTGTGCTCTTTGTAATTGTATATGAATTATGAATTAATAAAAATTATTTGATATTTTTCATCAAAAAGTATACATCTTCTTTACATAAACTCATATATTGTAATGAAGTCCTTAGAACTACATGAAAATCGATAAAGAAGGATTTATCGACTAGTTCTTAAACATGTTCACGACCAAATGATACGTTATTAAAAGACGATGACGTTTATCGAGTGTAGGTCGTTATGTGCCATATAGGTTGGTTATCTTTGTAACTAAAAAGTGTGGAGATACTGGTATGGTATACAGGTAAAATATAGGGGTGCATCATCACTAAATAAGTGACTCACCTGTGGAGCGCTCTGCTGTCAAGAGCAGCTCATGAAACATATGTGCATAAGTGTCCCTCAGACCTAAGATCACCATAGTGACTTGCAAGTAACTCACTGTACTTTGGTGTCGAACTATCTGCATTTCTAGTGCAGTAATAGAAGGCTATTGGGTACGGTCAAGTACTTGCGAAATTTGTGTGTGGATCAAGATGGGATTGATCCCCCCGGATTATAGAAGATAATGTATCACTGTATTTCAATTTAGTAAACTCTAGGCTCGGATAGTTCATGTGATAGATTTGAAAGATTAAAATACTATGTGGATGACTCATTCAGGGTTGACAGTTAAATCCTAGATCGTCTTTGAGCATTCAGGATCAAAGGGATGAATTATGCAGTAACCATATGCATTGGTTCTTGAATATTGCCTTGCATATATTCAACCTATCCGGACGTCGAAAATCATTGCTAGATGGTAACTTTGATTAGTACAGAAAATGGTTCTTTTGCTACCGACTTAATGTTCGAACTTATGGAGTCACGCACAAAGTCAAGCAACGTAAAAAAGAATTGATCTAAGTTTATGAGTTCAATTTGAAAGTACGTGACTTGACTGAATGAATAAATTAGTTTAGAATTAAGTTAAGGGTCATACGGAATTAAACAAGTTGACTATGTCTAGCTAGCACTAGACATGAGGTTCAAGTTTAATTCTGGAGATGATGATGATCGGATCAATGATCCAAGAGATTTATGAAAGATTAAATTTAAGGACTTATTAATTTTAGATTGGATTTGATTTAATTAGAATTGAATTGGGTTAAAAATTCAAGTTAGACTTGGATCAAAATTTTAATTAGATTAGGATTGACAGACCCTTCGAATCTGGTTCGAATCGAATTGAATCAAATCCAATTTAAGTTAAATCTGAGCCCATTTGGTTAAAAACCAAAGAGTCTCAATTACCTGAAACTCTCTCTCATAAGGTGGCCAACCAAAGGAGGGAGGGGGTTGATTTTTTCCACCCCACATTGTGCGCACGGTGAAAGTGTTCACGCATGAAGAAAGGAGGTGTCCTTTCTTTCTTACATCTCCTTTCTTAAGTGGGATTCCTTATTGAACAAGGACTCCTAACTCCTTAGGACATTGGATCAGATTTGGATGCCTCACCTATTTAAGCAGGGACCCAACCAACCAGTGAAAACATGCAATTTTTGTGTGACAAATAAAGAACACCATGAAAAAGAGTGGGGCGTGAAGGGTGTGCGCGACCAAAAGAAAAAAAAAGGTGTTTTTTCTTTCTTACCGTGAGACATCTTGGGCGCTCTTCTTGTAGGCATGTGAACTCCTTTCTAAGTGTCCCTAAGGAGAGGAAATTAGATCTCCTCCCTCTCCATGTTTCCTCCTGACGATTGGTGAAAAGAAGATCATCCCTCTTTCTTACAAAGCCTAACGTGCATGCGAAATAGAGGACCTATGCTTTCAAGCCTTATGAGACATCGATTCAATTTCTCCTGAAATTTTGATCTCTATGCTGCTACAAATTAGGTATGTTATATTACCAGTAGAATAGAAAAATTTTAAAACACACCTTGATGAGCCAATCAAATCGGATACTTTTCCTTCAGGAGTAACTATTGGATTGGTGTATTGGATTTGATCTATCTAATAATTAGACATTATTTTGACCATGTTGTTGGCTTCAAGGATCAGGCCAAGCAATTGAACCAAGCTTCTTTACTATTTTTGTGGAGTGATCCTCTACTTCCATCGTAAGGTGTTATATCTTTTTTCTAATAGAGAATAGATTCTAAGATTGGGTTTGTTTTGACCAGAGAATAGATTTCTAATAGTGACGAAGGATACAATCTGAACACTTTCGAAGTGTTTATTTTGAATAGTGACCGTTGCAACTTCTGTTAGTGCTTTGAGATTTATGCTTCGACTCTCTTTCGGGTGATCATCGGTGTTCCGATTGCGTTCGATAGTTAGCAACACCGATGAAGATGGGAAGCAACTTTGTGAATCATCAGGGGGCTGCGATAGCAAGTGATTGGCCGGAGATGGCATGGAGGAGGACGGGGAATGGGCGCTCGATGTGGGTCTCACCGGAACCATCACTAGCAAAGATCGAGGAGCTGGTCTGATGGTTCCCGAAGGTGGTCTAGCTCCCGAAAAGGAGGTGCGGGCGGATATGGAGGAGTGGATGGCCACGACAGTGGTGGCCAAGAGCCTTGGGCGATGAGTGGGGGTGGAGGTGACGATCAAGGGGTTTTGGTCATGGGCTGAAGTGAAGGGAGTGGTGGCAAGCTTCATTTTGGATCGGGGCCACCTCCTATTCTGGTTCGCTGACGAAGGAGATAAGGATGCGATCTTTGGCACTCCCTGGGTGGTGACAGGGCAGGCCATGGTTTCACCCATCAGAGGGGGCAACCAGTCGGCCCTGGTGTGGGTTCGACTGCTCCTGATGGAGCTCTAGGGAGAGGTGGCGGTCCGGAGCATTATGCTTTTGGCGAGGGAGATGGTGGCGATGGATGAATGCACAGTGGAGCAACAATGACTCGATTTCGTGTGGGTCTACATCACAATCGATCTTGGACAGCTGCTGCGATCTGGGGTGCTGATCGATGGACCAGAGGGCCCTCAATGGCAGAGGTTCATCTATAAAAACTTGGACAGCGTGTGTCTCCAGTGCGACGTTTTCACGTGCCAACGGCATGCCCAACCAATGGAAAAGGGAGGAGCTCCTCGGTGGGCCTCTATGCGGAGAACGTGGTCTGCGATGAAGGGAAGGAGGAGTTTGAGCCATGGCTGGTTGCTGTCCGGGGGTGGTTGTCGGGACCCACTACTAAAAATAGGACTATGACAATAGTTTTCAACTGCTGTTGCAGCCAAATTGCTACCATAGCATACGGCAACGGTTAGACAATCACTGTCACTGACCGTCGTCGTAGCCTTATGACAGTAATTTTTTGGGATACGGCAACGGTTGTTTGAACCACTGTCATAGAAAGATATGGCAGTTATTTTACAACCATCGCTATAGCAACCACTGCCGTACAGCTATGGCAGTGGTTGTCCAACTGCTGCCGTACAACTATGGCAGCTGTTGTCCAACCGCTCCGTGGCTAAGCCTTGACAGCGGTTATGCCAACCGCTGCATAGATACTACGGCAGCGGTTGTCAAACCACTGCCATAGCCTTTCACTGATCAAAATAGCCGATAGATAACGGATGATGGCCAGTCGATGGGAGGGGGCGAGCGATGGTGGGGGGCGGTGGCGGGCGGCCAGCCCGAGCAGAGCATCGAGGGGTGGCGATGGGTGGCAGGCAGCAGTCGATGGTGGCGGCGGCAGTCGGGGGCGGTGGAGCGGCCAAAGGCAGCGGCGGCCACTACCGTCAGGCGAAGCCGGCGGCGACGAGGCCCAAATAGAGAGAGAGAGATTGCGAAATACTCAAGTCCATGCTGTACTAGTTGACTACTTAAATCATTATATACAGATCCTTTATTTCCTCTGCAACCGATATAAGACTATCACAATCAATCATAGGTTGGATCTACAACAGCGGTTACCGATAACCACTGCAATAGGCTGACGTATGGAAGTAGTTATCGATAACCGCTGTCGTAGGTCCAAACTATAACAGTGGTTGGTGATAACTACTGTCATAGATAGAGATATGATAGTGGTTATACCTAACCGCTGTCATAAGTAATATAGCAATGGTTTACTAACCGCTGCCATAAATCTATAGCAGCGGCTGTTATGCAACCGCTTTATAGAAGTAGAATATAATTTTTTTTTCTATTTTTTTAAATATAATATAATTTTAGAATTTAAAATTTATTTTATCATTTATTATCTAAATAATTATCGTTAGAGTATCATCATAAAAAATCACCTCGATCCGACGGCCCTAATATGTCATTATTAAAATTTGATTTCAACGATCATGAATGGTGCATGATGATCTGATAGATAGAGACCATCGATAGGTCCAAAAATTGCAACGATGATCTCGATAATATTGATATTATACTATCAAAATTTAACTTTAATTGGATATCATTATCGTGGTCAATTTGCACAGAATGATTTGGACCGTTAAATAAAAATGAGTGATGAAAAGGCCAAACGGTATCCGATTATAAGGTAATTTTTTGGATAAATAATCTTTGCTACTATTTTTTGATCATTTGTACGGTGATGATCGTAAAATTCAAACCATACGTATATGAACGAGCTAAAATTATATGTCGCTTGCTATTCATTTTTAAATTTTTTAAGTAATTATACTTATACTTTTGTAACATGTGTTTAAGTGGATTCCAACATATACGCACGATTTGAATTTTATGATCGTCATCATATAAATGATTAAAGTACTAACAGAGATCATTTATCCAAAAAATCATCTCAATCGGACGTCGATTGGCCTTGTGATCATTTATTTTTTATTTAACGATCAAAATCATCCGTGCTAAATTGATCATGCTAATGATATCCAATTGAAGTAAAATTTTGATAGTGTGCTACAAATATCATCGAGATCATCATCATAAATTTTTGGATCCATCGATAGTCTCTGTTTATCAGATTATCATGCGGTTGTTCGTGACCGTCGAAATCGAATTTTAATGATCGATAAAGCTAGAGCTATTAGATCGAGATAATTTTTTATGAAGATGCTCCAATGATAATTATTTAGATAATAAATGGTGAAGATATACTTAAAATTTGATTTCACTATTACAGATTCACATAATTATCTAAAATTATTTGTAAACATTAACTAAATTTCTTTAAAACTCTAATTTGATAGATAAAATGATATTTTTTTGCAGTCACATAGATCTCAAAAAGTTATATGAAATCGAAAAAAAATCACTGAAATCCGATCTCTTGATCAAAAGTTATGAAATGACAAAGCTTTTACCTATGACAGCGATTATAATAACTGCTGCCATAGGTCGATCTATTAAGCGGTTATGAATAACCACTTCATAACCGCTATCGTAGGTAACCACTGTCGTAGGATAGCTACGGCAGCAATTATTCATAATCACTGCAGTAGGTATAACCTATGGTAGCGGTTCAGCAACCATTGCTGTAGGTCCGACCTACGCAGCGGTTATCCGTAACCGCCGCTGTAGGTCCTATCTACGATAGTAGTCCTATGGCGGTGATTATTCGTAACCGCCACCATAGGTGGACCTATGGCAGTGGTTATAAATAATTGCTGCTGTAGATCTGACCTATGACAGTGGTTACGAATAAACACTACAGTAGATTTTATGACAGTGATTTTAGAAACTGCTGCCGTATAAGTGCTGTCATAGCTTCTTTTTGTAATAGTGACTGGAGGCTGGTGGTAGAGCGGTGAGAAAAGGCCCAAGTCAGCTCGGGCCCTTAGGGTGGAAACCAGGTCAAATCGACTTGTAATGGGGCCAACTCAGGACGGCCCAGATCGAGTCAACCTGACGGAGGGATCCAACGACTGGCTGAAGCCAACCAAAGTTGCACGGCGATGATCCCCCTAGTTCGATGGCTGGATTGGGCTAGGGCGAGTCACGGTGATTTATGCAGCTGCAGGCACGGTGGTGGGTGTGGAGTCGAGTGTGGGTGCAGCCCGACCCGCCAACATATTCAGCCCGATGGTGGACCATGAGATGGGGGAGAGCCCACGTAGCATGGGCCTAACTGAGGCGCAGATGGCAGAAATGGGGGTGGGCTCCGCTTGGCCTAGTGATTTTGATGTGGGCTGGGTGCAGGAGAAGCCCAAAAGCAAGGGGAAAGGGTCTCCTAAAAGCAAAAAAGGCTAGTCCTTCATGAATAGAGCCAGGGGTAAGGCCCCAGCCTATCCGGAGACTCAGATGGAGGTGTCTGCAGTCCCATGGATCCGGGGATCTTCCTCTTTTCAGCCAGGACAACAGAGGATGGAGAAATGAGTGTGGTTCCAGAGGATGTTTAGATAGAAGAGATAAAGCACCTTGAGCAGGAGATGGTGACTGTGGTAAAGGGTGACCCACCCCTTCTTTCCCCCAAGTTGGAGAGGGTAGGGCTTGGACCATGACAAGGCTGTGGTCCGACTGAGGTAGGCCATCCAGGGAGAAAGGGGGGTCAGCAGATGGAGAATTGATGACCATGGGATCGAAGGATGACACTCAGATAGAGGGGGTCATGGGAGTTGACCCACCACCATGCCACTCTTCCCAATGAGATTGCTGATTTGGAACACCCGGGGGCTGGGGAAGCCATCCTTTCAAACGACATTCGGAAGACTTATCCAGCAACACAGTCCTGACATTTGTATCCTGCTTGAGATGTGATTGTCAGGGAGGAGCCTAGCCCATGCCAGGAGATGGATTTCACCATCATGGTGCTCTTATGTCATAGAGTCCAGGGTCTAGCTGGAGGAATCATGGTGATGCGGCGTTGCGGCAGTATCAGGGTGGATGCTTTCCATGGATGTGAACAGTAGGTTGTTTTGGTTATCTACGAGCAAACAGGAGGTCCTTGGCTACTATATGGGGTGTATGCGAGCATTGAGTATAGGGAGTGGAGGATCTTTGGGTCCCAGCCAGACTGGTGATGCAGGGCCTACCCTTCTCATTGCTGGAGACTTCAACTACATTGTAGGGTTCATGAGTAAATAGGTGGCGGGGAGCATGTAGATATCATTGACTCCAGAGAGTTCAGGGAGTTCATCAGTGATCTGGAATTGATTAATCTTGGCTACATTGGTCCCAAATTTATCTGATGTAACAACTATCTTGGGGAAGCTAGGGTTTGGGAGAGGATTGATCGAGTCCTAACCACCACTGCATGATTCCATGATTTCAGAGCACCAGGTGCACCACCTACCGAGGATAGCCTCGAACCACTGTCTGCTCTCCATCACTATTAATGGCCTACATCTGCCCAGAGCTCTATTCAGATTTGAGGAGTTTTGGACCTTCTATTCGAGATCATGGGATCGGATTAGGGAGGTGTGATGAATGCTGGTTCATGGGGATGCAAGATATCAGATGACTCAGAGGCTAGAGCTAGCGAGATGCAGGCTAATTCAATGGAACCAACTTGAAGTAGGTGACATTTTTAGATGACACAAGGGGCAGAGGCAGATATTATGGAGCTACAAAGGAGAGAGGACCAAAAGGGTGGTCTTCAGGAGCCAGACTTGCAGGAGCTTCATCATAAGCTCCTGAGCACCATTCTCTCTTGAAACGATAGGAGACACTTTGGAGGTAGAAGTTCAGGGTGCAGAGGATTAGGAAAGGTGATCAGAACATCAGATTTTTTTATCAATCTATGATGATAAGGAGATCCTTGAACTATATCAGGCAGCTGAGGGACACCAATGGCAGTATTATGGAGGACAGCGATGAGATCAGAGGTCAGATTCTTCAGATCTTATTGGACTGCCCCTCTAGGTGGGGGTGATCTATCCCAATAGTGTCACCCTACTTTCAGTATCTCTGATGAGGAGAATGAGGTCCTGTCTTATCCTGTGACGACTGATGAGGTGCGTGGGGCCCTTTAGTCTCTTAGGAAGATAAAGCCTTAGGGCCGATGGCTTCCCACCCTTCTTCTTTCATCGATATTGGTCGATCGTTAGTGCAGAGGTGACTAAGGCTGTGCAGATGGTTTTTGGGACTAGAGGCATACTGGAGCAGTGGAAGAGGATGCTGATCATCCTCATCCCGAAGAGACTTGATACGTCGGCACCTGGGTACTTTAGGCCTATCAGCCTCTATACCATTCTTTATAAGGTGTGTGCGAGAGTTCTAGTGGGATGGATGAAGCCGATCATACCACACCTGATTAGTCAGGAGCAGGGAGGTTTCTCATGGCCATTGCATCATTGATAACATCCTGCTTGCCCATGAGTTTATGCATGACCTGCAGTGGATCCCTGATTGTCGGAGGTTGATGGAGATCAAACCAGACATGGAGCGCGTGTATGATCGAATGAGCTGGAGGTTTGTGTGGCAGACGCTTCAGGAGTTTGGCTTTCATGACAGGTGGACTGATTGGGTTATGGACTGTATGGAAGGCCCGAGCTTTGCCATCCTGATCAACGGCTCTCCGATAGAGTTCTTTTATTCAACTAGCGACCTCCGACCAGGGTGTCCTCTCTCTCTTTATTTGTTTATTTTATGTACTGATGTCCTATCTTGTACTCTTCGGATGGCAGTTCAGGGGATGAGCTGGAGCCCTACTGGTCTGTCCTTGGGATGCAGCTTTTGTTGCATCTTTTATTTGCAGATGACTGCTTACTCATCGATCGGATCTCACTGTGCAATACGAGGTACTTCGCATCTACGATGGAGGCCTACTATCAGATGTCTGGACAGTGTATGAATTTGCAGAAGTCCACTATCATCTTCAGTCCAAAGATGAAGGTCCAGGTGAAGCATGTGATTCAAGATGGGCTGAAGATTTTCGAGCAGATTGGGACTCTGACTTATCTTGGTGTCCCCATCATGAGTCGGTGACTGCAGAGGGCTAATTGCAAGCTCATGGGGCAAAAGATTCAGGAGCACCTCGATGGCTGGCAAGCCCATTCCTTTTCTATGATGGGGAGGGCTACACTCGTGAGGTTAGTTCTGAGCTCCATTCCAGTCTACCTACTTGTGAATACTGTTGGACCTTGCATTTGTCTCAAGAGTCTGGAGCAGTAGTTTCAGAACTTCTTATGGGACTCAACACAGAGTGATCACGGACTGCACCTGCTCTCATAGAAAGTTGTCTGCCAGCTGTGCATGATGGGGGCTTGGGGATCTAGTCTTTACTCTCAAAAGGGAGCTGATGATTGCCAGACATGCTATGAGATTCCTCACCCAGCACAACTATATGTGGAGCAGGATGATGAGAGCTCATTATAGGGCTTGGAGTCAGAGACCCCATAGTCGAGGAGATCGTAGTTGCTCTTTCATTTGGAGGAAGATTCGGACTCACAATCCTGCAGTGGAGGCTAGCTTAGGTGGTTGATTGATGATGGGATCTCGATTGATGTGAGCCCGAATGCATAGATCTCTAGCCTACCTGTCTCCCATTGGTTGACATTCGTCAGTATAGAGGTGGGTGATGATTGGCACATTCATGACTTGATCACTAAGGATGGCAGAGGCTAGAGGACCCAAGACATCATTCGACTGTTTGGAGGCCAGCTTGCCAATAAGATCTTTGCTATCCCCATTCCTATCCATCGGAGTCAGTATTTGAGGGTGTGGGGCCAGTCTTGCTACGCCAAAGTCCCTACCAGGGAGCTTGCTACGATGTATAGACTAGCGTTGGAGAGGAGGATCGAGGCAGCCTGGATTTGGAGAGCTGCTATCCACCCAGGGTTAGATTCTTCCTTTGGAAGGTCACTTGGGGCCGTCTTTCAACTCGGTCCCTCCTTAAGAATAGGGGCATGGAGCTATCGACCACCTGCCCGAGCTATGGGATGGAGGATGAGATGATGGAGTATGCCCTTCTTTGCTATCCTAGGGCGTGCTTGATCTAGCGGATGGCGGGTGGCCCATACTGGGGTGTATCTTCTAGCTCTTGGCTCTCTTTCTTCCTTGGTGTGATCCGCCATGGCTCGATGGGGAGGCTGGCCTACATCGCCTACTAGATCTAACTGTCAAAGAACAGTCTGACCTTCAATGCCGAGGTTGTTCCCATACATCGGGTGCTGGAAAGAGCCTATTATCTGACGGAGTACTACCATTTTGATGTTGTCGGACAGTCTCTTGATGACCCGAGTTCTTGGAGCTCCTTTGCTGCTCCAATAGCGGTCCGTAGGATGCTTTTCATCTCCTGGGAGCCCCCACCCTCAGGCTTTGTCAAGATCAACTTTAATGGCAGTATCAGGGGGGTAGAGGCAGTGCAGGCTATGTGATCCGGGGCCCTGAGGGCAGGCTGCGGCGGTTGGAGGGTCTCCCTTATTTGAGCCGTCAGTTTCTGATGCAGAGTTTCAGGCTGACTAAATGGGCATCACCTGCACACGACTAAGGATATGTGCAGAGAGGATCGTTATGGAGGGTGACTCTACTGTCATTGCCTGGATCCAGGATATTGCGGAGTAGTCCATAGTTCACCCATTGATTCATGACATCCAAGAGTCTCTTCGATACTTCTTTGCGATAACTGTTCGGCATGTCTATCGAGAGGCGAATAACGCTACAGATTGGGTTGCATCCTTTGTTGCCGACCACTTTGATGAATGATCCTGTACCCAGGTCAGGAGTCTCCTAGAGCTCTGTGTGACATTTTGTACTTTGACCTCTTAAGCTGTACTTGCATGAGAATAGTGTGAATGCCCATTTATGTCAAAAAAAAATTTAAGATTAATTATTAGTGGATCTTTGGAGCTTGAGTTTGAGTTTCAGAAAATGCGAGTACACCAAATTTCTCTTTTTCCATCCGAAAAATATCAAACTCTCTTAATTTCTGCTAAAAATTAATATAACGTATGTCGTAAATGTTAATAATTTGCTCTTCTGAAATAAAATGTCAATAATTTCTGAAGCATCTAAGTCAACATCTAGAATATTCTATTGAAACATCATGTTCTTCCACATTTCACCATATTAATTCATTACATATTTGTTAGCATAGGGCAGCTCCATTTTTGCCTTCACCCCACAACTTGTCACCAACATTGGCATCAAGTGATCATCAACTCCATCCATGGGTCTTATTGCCAATTCACAATTTATGCAAGTCTTCTTAAGTTGCTCTTATATTCGTCCCCACCACCACTACCTTTCTTTCAATGTTCGTGTCGCCACCTACTGCATCCCATCGAAAGCTCTTGTTCCTTCACCTCCGGCCACCATCAGTCCTTCCATCCCTGCACTTACAACCTCCAACTCCCACCTTCACCTTGTTGTCAGTGACCATGAAGACTGCATTACCATCAAGACTCTTGGTCCAATCACATTCTCCCCAGTTGACATCAACTTGTCGAGTGCCTAATGCTCAACTTTTGTTGGATATACTCCAATGTTTGGTTCCTTGCCTTCCCATTGACCTTACACCATCTTCTCCCTTGCCGGAATTATGATGCCATCCTAGACTACCTCTCACATGTACATCCGAGGGATGGTTCATTCCCACCAAAGAGAGAGAATGGAGATGGAGCACCATCACAGATGGAGATGTCTTCAGACTATAGCTTGAAAAAAAAAGAGAAACAATGAAGAAGAGGAAGAAATCAAATATAAGAACGATAAGGATTTTAGGTGAGAGGGAGGAAACGGGAAGAGAGAGAGAGAAAATATATATACACGCACAAGAGGCATTCGTATAAAAAAGAATTATATATCTATAAAAAAATTAAAAGTTACAAAGAGATATATTCACAAAGTAAAGGTATATAAGCAGTTCAAGATTTTTCTAATTTGACTAGCTGATCTCATCTCAATACTTATAAAATTAAAAGGAGAGAAAAAATCCAACCTCTTCAAAATTTAGAAAAAATCTAGAAAATGATAGAAAAATCAAGCATGCCATGTCTTGAAGTTTTAACTAACATAGCTCTTCTTTCCTAATCCCAAAATATTTTCAATAATACTATCAAAATAGAAAAAAATTCTAATTTTCCATTTTTAATTAGAAGTTTGACTTATCTAAACTCTTCTCGATCAAAACTAAGTTTCTATAATCAAATAAATCGAATGGGTTAAAATATAAATTGATATATTATGACTAAAACTATTTTTCATGTAATTTTTTTTTTAATCATTGCATGTGCTAAATGCTAGTTCTCTCTTAAATCAAGATGAACAACTATAGCAATAAGGAATTAAAAATATGAACATTGATGAGTACCTTTTCTTTTTGTTCCCCTCTCTTCTTCTTGGTAAACTAAACCAAGTCACATGCATGTTTTAAAGAAGAAAACAATTATTTCCCATCAGTAAAAATAAAAAATGGTATAAAATGAGATACTGAGATTCAACCTATTACCTCTTGGATAGTATTATCTCTCATCGAGGAGAGGTTGGAATTCGATTCTAAGTGGCATTATAAGAGTATATAATAACAATATATTTGGTCAATCAAATATATGATGTAATAAGGAACCATTTTAATTACTTGATGATATTAGTTGAATATTTTTTGAAAGATTTATTTTTTGTCAAAAGTTTCATTCATGCCTAATTCATATTGAATAGACCTTGTCATTGCAAGTATTTTTAATTTATGACTTATAAGGAAGGACTTATGTCACCACAAACAAAGACTAAAACAAGTGCTGAATATAAAATTGATGTTAAAGATTACAATTGACTTAATATATTCGTGACTACAAAAATAAAGTTACTAATATTTTGGTAGCATTCCTAGTAATTCCTCAACCCGAAGCTCTGCTTAAGGTAGAAAGAATAGTGATTGCAATCAAATCTTCTAGTAGTACATGGACAACTGTGTGACCTGATGGATTTACTAGTCTTGATTATAACACAAATATAATGCCACCACATTAAAAGCATGATCAGGGAGGATCAATATATTGCTTACATAATTTATCCCTAAGACTTTTTTTTTGAAAAGATTTTGTTACTAACATGTTTACTTCATTATGTATAATGTATTTGGTTTTAAAGCAATACGAGCTCTTATGACCCCATATTGTAGAGTGGATCTCGAGAAATATGAAAGATCTCTCTCTAAGCTGTGCATATGATTTTCATCGAATACAATTTTTCATAAAATTCTATATATATATAAGATTGAGTACAGAATTCTATGTACTTACTTTAAATTAAGTATCCATTTTCCTTCCTTTCTTGCTGGAATTGGAATCTTTTTTTCATCTTCTAATTAGTAATATCATTGTTTTACAAGATTTGACTTTATTTGCCTCTCAGATTCAAGTTGTATCTTTTGCCTGAAAAAATGATTGATCTTCTTTTATGATGTTAATTGTTAGATCACATCTTACATGTGTGACTTTTGAAGCACTCCAACCTTTTTCTTTCATCTACCTACATAGATTTGGAAGTGGCCATTGCACCTGCACAAATTTAGAAGTAGCCTTTGCCAATCTAACACTTGCTTGTCATTTTAGGATCCTAGCCTACCAGGGGGAGGGGGGAGGTGATGCAAATAGTAATAGAAAATATAGTAGATCAACTAGAAAATAAGTGCTGAAAATTTTCAAAATAGCAAACTCATGCCAAATCTTCCGCAAACAACTGATACTAGGAGTAGATCAAAATAAAATATTAAGTATTCACCCAAAAATAGGAGAAATATCTAAAATCTGAATACTTTCAAATAAGGACAATAAAGAAAATCAGCAATTTTTGCTAGCCTCTTGCATGTACTGCAGCAATAGAGAGATTGAAAGGCACTGCGGGGTCAACTCCTCAAAACCCTAGCCTCCTAATGCTTCAAATCTCTAGCTGGTTTGTTGCTGTATCTCTCTACAAAATCTCTCTTTAAAAAAAATGACTAAAAGCTGATGGAGTAGGCTCTTTACAAAATCTCTCTCTAAAAAAATATCTAAAAGCTATAGAATAAGCTGGAAGCTTCAAACTTATCTCTATCCTAAAACTTCTTGAAGAAGCCAACACATATTATATAAGAAATCCTCCAAAAGACCACATAACCTTCTAGCACCCCTAGAACATAAGTTTTAATAAAAAAACATCCTAAAAGCCCACATAAGAATTTCTGCACTTGACTAAAGCCCAAAATATGAAATGACAACATTACCCTTGCACCTAAGTAATAAAAAGATAACTGGAATACTACTACATATATTACTTTATATACAATGTATATATTTGCATCACCTTCTCCTCATTAGAAAGAACTTGCCTTCCTATGAGTTGTCATTTTGGTAGCCTTGCATTTATCAGCATCCACCTTCATAAACTCCTCTTCACTTATCCATGAGTTGTCATGATTAGACTTTTCTACCCATTTGAGAAGGAATTGAAAGTGTGTACCAACTCCACTCTTGATCTCTCGTACTTAAATTACCCTTTCAACAGTATCTTTCATCTTTCTAGGCAGCTGGGTTGATGTTTTACCTTTAATGCTATGCATTTCTAATCTCAAATCATGATGAAAACTATAAAGATCAGCAACATTGAAGGTGGAGAAGAATCTAGACCATAAGGGAGCTCAAATTTATAGACATTTTCACCAAATCTACGGAGGACTTTGCAAGTGCCAATCTTCTTTCTCTTCAACTTGTGATAAGTGCTTAGTGAAAATCTTTCCTTTCAAAAAAAAATCATGATCCAATCCCCAACATTGTACTCCTTGAACCTTTAATGGCGATTAGCAACTTCTTTGTACTATTTGTTCACTTCTATCAACTTCCTTCGAATCTCTTATTGAACTTCTTTCAAATTTTCTGCATACGCAATAGCATCATCACTAACTCGTGACTGATTTGATACATCCACAAGATCAACAATCTGATTTGGATTCTGTCCATACACCAACTAAAAATGACTCTTCCCAGTCGACCTGTTGATAGTGCTATTACGGCAAATTCAACCTGTGATAGGATTAAATCTCATTGCCTAATGTTGTCTTGTGCAAGGCACCATAACAAATTTTTCAAGCTATGATTAACTACTTCCATTTAACCATCTATCTGGGGTGATACGCATTGCTGTATTACAATTTGGTTGCCAACAGTTTTTATAAAATCTTTCAAAAATGACTAAGAAACTTGAAATCTCGATCAGATATGATAGTCTTAAGCATCCCATGACCACTTCTCGAAAGAAAATATTCACTACAAGAGTTGCATCTAAATTTTTCTTATAAGTAATAAAATGAGCCATCTTGAAGAATCGATCCACAATGACGAAAATGAAATCAACTTTCCTTACTGTCCTTAGCAATCCCAACACAACATCCATGCTAACTTCAACCCATGCAGCTATAGAAACCAGTAATGGGACGTACAGGCCTGTATTTTGTTGTTGTCTTTTAGAAACTTGACATGTAGGACACCTATCAACATGCCAATACACATCGCATCTCATAGTTAGCCAAAAGTACCTATCAACTACCAAATTCAGTGTCTTTTCCCTACCAAAATAACCTCCAAGACCCCCTTCATATGGTTCAGTAATTAAAAATTTCATTAGGGACCCCTCGGGTATGCAAACTTAACACCTTTGAATAAGTACCCATCATTAACAACATATTCTGCACATACTATACTGTATTTTGCTGCATGTTTTTCAAGTATTTCTTAAAAATTGGGATCCCCTAAATATTGCTCCTTAATCACCTCTAAGCCAACAACACTGGTGGACATAGTCTTTAACAAGTAGACCCTTCTACTCAAAGCATTGGCCACTTTGTTTTGCACACCAGCCTTATGTCACAAGAAAAATGTGTATTCTTGCAAAAATGCTACCCAATTTGCATGTCTTCTATTCAACTTCTTTTGAGAATTTAGGTATCGAAGGCTTCATGATCTGAATACAAAATAACTCCCTTTAGATCAAATAATGACAACAAAATTTTAAGGCCTGAACAATAGCATAAAACTCAATATCATAAGTCGAATAGTTTTATCGAGCTCCATTGAGTTTCTCACTAAAGTATGCCACTGGATGTCCCTCTTGGCTTAAAACACCTCGAATCCCAACCTTGGATGCATCACAGTCCGCTTCAAAAAGCTATTAAAATTCGGTAAGGCTAGTATTAGCGCTTTTGTCATCATCCTCTTTATATCTTAAAAACTTTCTTCGACCTTTGCATTCCAAATGTACTTTCTATCCTTGAGGCATTCTGTAATTGGAACTATTACAGTGCTAAGATTCTTGACAATTTTTTTGTAAAAAATTATCAAGTCATAGAAACTTCTGATTTTTGTTAATGTATTTGAAGTAGGCCAACTTGTAATGGCTTGAATTTTCACCAGATCCACCTCCACACCCTTGACTAAAATAACAAACCCCAGAAACTCTAATTTTTCTATCATAAACTTGCACTTCTTAGTATTTACATACAACTGATTTTGCCTTAGAAGCTCTAAGATAGCCCTCAAATGCTCTACATGATGCTTGCAATCCTTGCTATACACTAATATATCATCGACGTAGACAACAACAAACTTTTCAATAAAAAATTTTAGCACTTGATTCATGAATCTCATAAAAGTGTTGGGAGCATTTGAAAGCCTAAGTGGCATAACCAGCCATTCATAGAGCTATTTTTTGGTCTTGAAAGCTATCTTCCACTCATCTTTTGGTCTTATCCTTATTTGATGATAACCACTCTTTAAGTCAATCTTTGAAAAGATTCTAGAGCCTGATAGCATGTTAAGCATATCATCAAATTTTGATATTGAAAATCTATACTTGATTGTTATCTTGTTAACAGCTCTACCATCCACACACATTCTCCATGATCCATCCTTCTTAGGAGTTAACAAAGCTGGCATAGTGCACAAACTTAGGCTCTCTTGAATAAAGTCCTTCCTAAGAAGCTCCAAAACCTGCCTTTGAAGTTCATCATGCTCTTTTGGACTCATCCAATAGTGTGGTAGGTTTGGTGGGTAACCCTTGGTATCAAATCAATGTGGTGTTATATCTTCCTCATGGGAGGTAAACCATCGGATAATTCTTCGAGTATAACATCAGCAAATTCCTCCAGAAGCCCCTTCATATTTGCAAGCACCATTTATGACTGCATTTCTTCCATCCCAATGAGAATTTATACAACTTTACTCTCTTTGCTTTTGTCTACAAACTCATTCATATTTAGAAGAGAAAATGAACACCCCTTTCTTTTACTCGTGACATTATCATGATCTCTCATAGGTTTCAACACAAGCTTCTTCTTCTTATCACCATCTTTCATAAAGAAAGAAAAAGTATTATTGCTGCCACCATGGGGTGTACGATCATATTACTAAGGTCGGCCAAGTAGAATATGGCAAGCATCCATTGGCACCACAGCAAAAAAAAAAAAAGGGACTCTTTAAAAGATCCAATGGAAAAACTAACAAAGCGTCTTAAGGAAACAATTACCTCATTTCCTTTATTAAACCAAAGAATGCGATATGGTTGTGGATGTCTCTCTAGCTTGAGCTTCAACTTATCCACCATCTCTTGAGCAACCAAATTCTCACTACTTCTACTATCAATAATCGGATTGCAAAGCTTTCCTCCCATGATACAATACGTTCGGAATATGTTCTAGCAAAGTCAATCATCTTTGTTGTTAATTAGCGGTGCAAGTATGGAATGTCAGATGACAAGCACTTTGCTAACCTTATCACCTTCAATTCCTTCTTCCTCAATACTATACGTCTCGATCAGCTTCAACTTGTTGATCCATATCATCCATATTAGCAAATTTTTTTTCAAATTCTATCTCATGATCTTCAATAAGATTAATATGAATACCAGCTCTTTTTAAATACTCATTGGACTTAAGCGCAACTTCAAAGCACTTATACCATTTGTTAGGTATTGGCCCTTGAGTATTTTATTGTGTTTGAACTCCCTTCCCATTATTGACAGTCATTTGCTAATTAAGATGAGTGGAAGCTGCTATCCAAACACCTCAAGTAGTATTACTTATCTTACTAGTTGATGAAGGGAAGGAAATATTTTCCCTCCAGAATATCTAGGTTGCATCTAAAAATTTACTCTAATATTTTACTTATTTATGGATCAAATCTTTACCTGAATCACAGCGGAATCGGAGATCAAATCTCAAATTATCCAATATAAATCTTTGCGGAGGCCAGGATATGCAGACCCTCTACTTCGCATGCATGTGAAATACCGTAGAAAAGCAGGATGAACTCCAACCAATTGGCTTTGCAACTCAATCAATCGAAGGATGAGATGTGATGGTGTGACACCTCACACCAGCAGGTGGGATGTCCAAGAAGGATCCACACCCAAGGAGAGGAGGCGGCAACAAAGAGAGAGATGTAGAAGATGAAGGACCTCCCTCTTCACACGCCTGTCTCTCTCTTTTTCTCTTCTCTCAATTTGATTTGTTTGCTATTCTATTTTCTTATCTCAATTTGATTTGTTTGCTATTCTATTCTCTTCTCTCATCCATAGGTAGAGACCCTCTCTATTTATAGATGATTCTCATAACCCAATAAGAGGACTCTTTATTCAAATCTGATTTGAATTGGTCCAATACTCATGAAAGAAAGACTCCTACATGAGATATAATTGCCATCACTTATGACATCCACTTTGCACCCACTCCTACACCTACTTGGGATGCCCCAAATAAGCACCAAATCAATTTTTGGTCATGCTTCATGAGTGGATATTCCCAGTGTAAGTAGAAATCCTCATATCCCATCCAAAATAGATTCGATTCGAGTCCGATTCGAAGCCGGTTTGAAATAATTTCGAAAGACTGTCAATCCTAAACTCTTTAGAACTTTTGTACCAAGTCTAACTTAGATTTTGGACCTATTTAAGTCTAATTAATTCAGATCTAATCTGAAATTAATTACTACTTAAATTCAATCTTTCATATGTTCCATGGATCATAGATAGAAATTGTTCATCCCTGGGATTGAACCTGAATCTCATGTGTAGTGCCAGCTAGATATAGTCAACTCTTCAATCTCGTTTGACCCATAACTCAATTCTCAATCAAATTAGCTTATATGTTCAATTAAGTTAAGTACTTTCAAATTGGATATATAAACATAGGTCAATTCTTTTCTACTTTGTCTGACTTGTGTGCGTGACTCTATAGGTTCAAACACTAAGCCGGTAGCATAAGAATCAATTTCAGTACTAATCGAGATATCATCTAGCAATGATTTCTGACGTCCAGATAGATCGAATTATCATAAAAAAATATTTCAGAATCCATACTCATGGTTACCGCATAATTCATCTTTTTGACCCTAGATGCTTTAGGATGGTCTCAAGTTAACTGTCAATCGAGATTGCTTCATCCACATTGTATTTCAACATTTCAAATCCATCTCATGGATTATCCTGGTCAAAGCTTTACTAAATTGAAATATAGCGATACATCAACTCTAATAATCCAGAGGAGTCAATCTCCATCTTGATCCACACACAGACTTCGCAAGTACTTGACTGTACCCAGTAGCCTTCCGTCACTGCATTAAAAATTCAGGTAGTTTGGCACCAAAGCACAGTGAGTTGCTTGCAAGTCACTATAGTGATCTCAGGTATGAAGGATATTTATACCCATATATTTTACGAGCAGTTTTGACAGCAGAACGCACAACAGGTGAGTCACTTGTTCAGTGATGATGTACCCTTATATCTCACCTGTATGCCATACCAGTGTCACCACACTCCTTGGTTAAGAGGACAACCAACCCATATGGCACACAACGACCTTCACTCGATTAATGTCATCATCCCATAATGACGTATCATTTGATCACGAACTTGTTTGAGAAGTATACGACAAATCCTCTCTTTATCGTACACTAGCATAGTTCTAGGGACTTCATCACAGTATAAGAGTTCAAAGAAGATATCACTTTGTGATGAAAAATATCAGAATAACTATTATTCAATAATCAATAATTCATATACAAGGATGAACTCAATCGTCACATAATTGATTTTAGGACACAATTCCCAACAACTCTCACTTGGACTAAAACCAATCGGGACAGTATCTTATACTCATCTTCCATTTGAAGTCATCGAACTCTTTGATCTCGAGAGCTTTAGTGAAGAGGTTGATTAAGTTCTCTTTTCTGTCGATCTTCTGAAGCTCAACGTCACTTCGATTCATGATTTTTCGCACTAGGTGATAGCGGCGCAGAACATGTTTAGTGCGATGGCGTGACTTAGATTTCTTCGCTTGAGCTATGGCACTGGAGTTGTCACAATATAGCAGGATAGGACCATCAATGAAAGGTACAACTTCTAGCTTGATAATGAACTTTCACAACCACACCGTCTTCTTTACAGCATCCGATAAAGCAATGTATTCCGCTTTGCATACAGAATCGGCCACAGTATATTGCTTGGAATTTTTCCAACAAATAGCTCCTCCATTCAAGATAAATATATAGTCCGACATAATTCTGCTGTCATCACAATCTGATTGAAAATTGAAATCAGTATATCTCATAAGTTTTAGATCAGAGTCTCCGTAGATAAGCCATTGGTCTTTAGTATTTCTCAAATACTTAAGAATTGCTTTTGCAATCTTTCAATGCTTCTCACTCGGATCTGACTGGTACCTACTCACTACCCCTAGTGAATAGGCCACATCCAAGTTGAATCGCTTCAACAAGGTGCCAATGTACGTGGATTGGGATAATCCAAGCAATCTTCTAGATCTATCCCTATAGATCTTCATCCCTAGGATGTAGGATGCTTCTCTCAAATTCTTCATGGAGAACTGTGATGATAACCATAGCTTCACACTCTGCAAAGTCGGGATGTTATTTTCTAGTAATAATATGTCATTCACATACAGCACAAGAAAAATAACCACAAAATCGCAAGCCAATTTGTAGATGCGAGGCTCTTCTCCATTCCTAACGAAGCCATGTGTTTTGATTACTTTATCAAAATGTATGTTCTAACTCCTCGATGCCTGCTTAAGTCCATAAATTGATCTTTTTAGCTTGCACACTTTCGACTCGTCTGTGGATGTGAACCCTTCAGGTTGTATCATATACACCTCTTCTTCCAGCTCTTCATTAAGAAAAATGATTTTGACATCCATCTGTCAGATCTCATAATCTAAGTGTGCAGCGACAGCAAGCATAATTCGGATGGACTTGAGCATTGCCACAAGAGAGAACGTCTCGTCATAGTCAATATCATAACGCTGACGGTAACTCTTAGCAACTAGATGGGCTTTATATGTCTCTACCTTCCCATCCGCTCCTCTTTTTCTCTTAAAAATCCATTGACATCCTATGGATTTTATCCCTTCAAGCGGATCAACTAGTGTCCAAATACTATTGATCTCCATGGACTCTATCTCGAACTTCATGGCCTCAAGCTATTTTTGGGAGTCGGGCCTTTGCACGGCCTCCATATAGGTGATCGGATCCTCATCATTCTCATCAAGTTCAATAAGATCACCATCCCGAACCAGAAAATCATAGTATCTATCGGCTGATGCGATACTCTACTGGATCTCCTTAATGGTGCCTTTATTGGCTTCGGATTCAATTCACCAATCGAACCCAATTCTATATGTGTCGGTCCTTCCACCTCATGAACTTCATCAAGTTCAATTTTACAGGCATTAGCTCCT
Organism: Elaeis guineensis; assembly: GCF_000442705.2. NCBI lineage: Eukaryota > Viridiplantae > Streptophyta > Magnoliopsida > Arecales > Arecaceae > Elaeis > Elaeis guineensis. The sequence goes on from NC_025996.2 coordinate 38,425,285, forward strand.
TCACCAAGAAATTCTTTTTTAAAAAGACTGTCCGACTGCTAACAAACACCTTTTGTTCTGCAGCGAGGTAGAAGTAGTACCCTTTAATTTTTTTTGGATACCCTACGAACAAGCATCTATCGGACTTCGATCCAAATTATCTATCTTTAAACGCTTGACATAAGCTGGATACTCCCAGACCCTAAGATGTGAGAGCACCAACTTACATCCAGTCCATATCTCATATGGAGTTTTATCGACAGACTTGTTGGACACCTTATTCAAAATATAGCAGGCAATCTCTAGAGCATATCCCCAAAAAGATATTGGCAGACTAAAAAAGTTCATCATTGATCGAACCATGTCTAACAAGGTTCGATTCCTCCTCTCGGACACACTATTATATTGTGGTGTTCCAGGAGGGGTCCATTGTGAGAGATCCCATTCTCTTCCAAATATGTCAGAAACTCACTGGTGAGGTATTCACCTCGTCGATCTGACCGAAGGATTTTAATAATCTTTCTAGTTTATTTCTCTACTTCAGTACGAAATCGTTTGAACATTTCAAATGATTCTGACTTATGCTTCATAAGATAGACATACCCATACCTCGATAGGTCATCTGTAAACGTAATGAAGTAGTAGTATCTTCTTCTAGTACTTATGTTCATAGGCCCACATACATCAGTATGTATTAGACCTAAGACATCACTGGCTCTTTCATCTTTTTCTTTAAAAGGTGACTTAGTCATCTTACCAAGTAGACAAGATTCACAGATAGGCAATGATTCATAATCATCTATCTCAAAGATATATTCTTTGATCAACCTATTAATCCTATTCTTGTTCATATGACCAAGCCTACAATGCCAAAGGTAGGATTTAGGATTCGCTGACATTATCTATTTTGGGGCATTTACTAGGTGTGTACATTACACTAACAGACCGTGATATTATGTATATGCCATGTTTTAATGGTCCACGCATAATTGTAGTATCATTCATAATGATATCACAAAAATCATCCTTTATTATAAACTTGTAACCAAGTTTGGTCAAAAGGCCTACAGAGATGACATTCATCATAAAGGAGGGACAATAATGACAATCATCTAACATGACACTACTGGACTCAAAGACAAGCTACAAAATTTTCAAGGCCAGAACTGAAACAAGGCTTCCATCTCCAACGTTAAGGAATCGCTCGCTCTCTCAAAATTTTCTACTTACCTGCAGTCCCTGCAACGAATTACATATATTAATAGGACTTTCGGTATCCAATACCCAGGTAACAATATCACAAATAGAGAATTACAAGGTGTTATCATATAAATACCTTGTGAAGCAACCACTTGTCTCTTTCTCTTATTCTTAGGTCTGTTTGGGTCAAGGGTGGCTATATAAGCAGGACAATTCTTTTTTCAATGATCCAGCTTCTTACAGAAGAAGCACTCTGCTTGGCTCTTATCAACTTTTAATAGTTTGCTCTGCTTGAGATCGACGACACAAGATTTTTGTACTTTTTTCTTCTTTCCTCTCTTAGAGGATCGATACCCTGCAGATGAACCTCCCACTAAATTTACTTGCTCCTTTTGGAGCTGGTGATCATTCTTAAAAATCTACAATAATCCTAGCAAATCATGGTAGTTTACTGCAGGCTTTGTCATTCTATAATGACTGAAAAAGGATAGGTAAGATTTCGATAGCGATTTGAGGATAGCATCCTTACCTAACTGTTCATGCAACGGAAAGTCAAGTTTGCTAAGGCATTCAATCTGCTCAATCATGTATAATACATGATCGATGACTGAAGCTCCCTCTCACATACGGGTATTGAACACTGTGCAGGAGATTTTATGTCTCTCCGCATCCTCAGGGGTGCCGAAAAACTCATTCAATATTTGAATCATCTCCTCAGACTACGCATCCTCAAACTTACGACTAAGTTCATCATTCATAACTGCCCTTATCACGTAACACACAGTCGTGCGATCATTGAGCCACTTCATATAAATATCTCTCGCAACACGAAGAGCATTAGCTGTAGATTCTTTAGGTGTCTAATCCATAAGGACATATAAAATTCTCTCGTGCTCCAACACGATCTTCAACTTTCGATACTAGCTATCAAAGTTGGGTCCGGTGAGTTTGTCGCTATCCAACAAGGAGCAGAGGGATCGTGTGTTGGCCATAACTGAAAGAAAAAAATATTAACCTATTGATATATAAATTATTATTATTATTTTTTTAATCCTGAAGATATGGACTTTAGTCTAAAGGTCTTTCCACTATTTTTTGTGAATTGGTAGCCTCTACCTCCAACTCGAGAAATTACATTAATTCTTTAGCAGGTATTAGAATTTACACGGACTACATTCGGATCTGAGTGTGGCTCGATCAATCTCGGTGCATCCATGGGTAGGTTCATAATCAATTATTTCTTCAAACAACTTCTAGCATTAGGTTTTGCCCCAAATATCCCTTCAACAGGCGTGTGGCGCCTCCACTGAAAATTCTGGTTAGGTCCAATCATTAACATGACACATTAAGTGTATCCAATAAATGAATGTCCCGGCCCGAGTGTGGCTTGACCAATCTGAGCATTGATCTGAAGGTACATCATGATGGTCATATGATGAATGATAATTTTAATACGTAATAGACACCAGGCATGTGGTACCTCCAATGCCTATTTGAAATATTAGACTCATTATCACACACCTTAATGGGAGGCAATGATCAAGTTATCTCATAACTTTATCACTTTATGAACCTAATAATTTAGAATATTTGATTTCATTGACCTGAGAATAAGAGAAGAAGTCGATCTGCAAGCTGCAAATCCTTCCACTGACTTTACCAAGTCATGTGAAGGATTAAACACAAGCTGGTCTAAAGACACCTAAATCAATCACACTGATTCACCTTAATGACATAGGTCTGCACAAATCGACTAGTGATCTAATCAAAACATAATCTATCATGTTGGTCAGGTAAGTGAGATCAGTGAGAGGGATCTGCCCTTAACTCACCATAGATGCATCTAGGTGAATAACTCCCAATTAAAATCACTTGATCGAATCTGCCAAACTTACCTTAGACACCAACTGGTTAATTAGTTTCGATTTGGCACATCAGAAAATTCGGGCTTAACCACGAAGTCATGATCATGGTCCATTTATTAGGGTCAAACATATGGACTTGATCAAACTTTAACTATTGAGATTGATTTAGAGAAATACTGACCTAATCTAATTCAACACTTGATTAGATTTAATTAATTTCTCTACTTGGTCCATATGTGTTCCTAACCCTAGGTCTAACCCATTAAAAGGATCTGATCCATGCTAACTCTTTGCTCATCATATTATGTGGTGTCTTAATGATCTTCAATTCTCAATTCTAGATTTTCAAACTTAATTTAAAATTAAGTATGTGAAACATATGTTTCGGTTTGTAGAACTATTCTACAAGGTTTCAAGTGAAGCATACCATATGTTTCAATATATGAAAATAAATTTTCATAATATATTTAACAATTAAACATACATAGATATGATCTAAACTTCATTCATACATCTCATGTATCATGACAACTTTTAGATCAATACCAATTACATCATACTTAACATATAATTTAGATCTAAAATAATTTTATATCTAAATTTTATCCTATTATAATAAATTATAAATTATATTAGATTTAATCTAAATATATTTATGATCAAAATAATATATAAAAGTTTGTTTACTTTTTTTCTTTATGAAACAGGATCACAACGACATCCCTACACGTCATAAAAGAACTCATCGAATAGACAAAAGAAAGATTAATCTCTTCAATCTCTTATGATCGGACGATCTGGTGATCTTATCAATCCGAGTACTAGGCTACTAAGATCTGAAATCTAATTTTATATATAATTACATCAACATGCAATTACTGACAAAACTATTTTATGTCATGAATATATCCTTGATCTCATCAATTATGTTCTTCATCTAATCTAATTAGATTTGATGTATCATATATATCATATCAAATCTAAAACTTATCTTATACTGATTATAAAATATTAAATTTAGATTTGATATCAAATAAAAAAATAATTAGATGTAAATATGAATGCATAAGAAATTAATTTCTGATAAAATCTATTTTCACACAGTGCTGAATTATGATAGGATTCAGATCTAAATATCCATCGAAATGAATCCAATTTAAATCTAAAATAATTCTTACTTCATAAAAAAAATAATATAATTAAAATTTTATTAAAATAGATTTAAAATAAATTTTTAATTCATATTATTTTTTATCAAAAATTTAGCAACACTAGAATTTTGTTATCACAGATTTATAACAACCTCAATCAACCATTGATTAGGCACCTCTAATCCAATCAAAATCAGATAAAAAATTTTATATAAATAGATTTAAATAAGATTTAATGTTATATAAAAAATCTTAATTATATCTCATATAAATAATCATAAAAAATTTTATTTTACATGCATATATTTCAAACCTGCTCTGATACCGGTTGAAGAAAAGGAAATAGTTTTCCTCTAGAATGCCTAGGTTGCATCTAAAAATTTTTTCTAATATTTTACTTATTTATGGATCAAATTTTTATTTGAATCACAATAGAATCAGAGATCAAATCTCAAATTATCTGATATAAACCTTCGTGGAGGCCTGGATATGCAGACCCTCTACTTCGCATGCACGTCAGACGTTGCAGGAAAGTAGGATAAACTCCAATCCAATTGGCTTTGCAACTCAATCAATCGAGGGATGAGATGTGATAGCGTGACATCTCATACCAGTAAGTGGGATGCCAAAAAAAGATCCACGCCCAAGGAGAGGAGGCGGCAACAAAGGGAGAGATGTAGAAGATGAAGGACCTCTCTCTCACACGTCTGTCCCTCTCTCTTTTTCTCTTCTCTCAATTTAATTTATTTGCTATTCTATTCTCTTCTCTCATCTATAGGTAGAGACCTTTTCTATTTATAGATGATTCTCATGACCTAATGAGAGGAGGACTCTTTATTCAAATCTGATTTGAATTAGTCCAATACTCATGAAAGGACTCTTACATGAGATATAATTGCCATCACTTATGACATCCACTTTGCACCCACTCCCACACCCACTTGGGATGCCCCAAATAAGTACCAAATCAATTTTTGATCGTACTTCATGAGTGGGTATTTTCAGTGCAAGTAGGAATACTCATATCTCATCCAAAACAGGTCTGATTCGAGTCCGATTCGAAGTCGGTTCGAAACAATTTCGAAAGGCTGTCAATCCTAAACTCTTTAGGACTTTTGTACCAAGTCTAACTTGAATTTTGAACTTATTTAAGTCTAATTAATTCAGATCTAATCTAAAATTAATTAGTACTTAAATTTAATCTTTCATATGTTCCATGGATCATAGATAGAAATTGTTCATCCCTGGAATTGAACCTGAACCTCATATATAGTGCTAGCTAGACATAATCAACTCTTCAATTTCGTTTGACCCATAACTCAATTCTCAATCAAGTTAGCTTATATGTTCAATCAAGTCAAGTACTTTCAGATTGGACATATAAACATAAGTCAATTTCTTCCTACTTTGTCTAACTTATGTGCATGACTCCATAGGTTCAAACACTAAGTCGATAGCATAGGAACCAATTTCTACACTAATCAAGATACCATCTCGCAATAGTTTTCGACGTCCAGATAGATCGAATTATCGTAAAAGAATATTCCAGAACCCATACTTATAGTTACCGTATAATTCATCCTTTTGATTCTGGATGCTCTAGGATAGTCTTAGGTTAACTGTCAATCGAGATTGCTTCATCCACATTGTATTTCAACCTTTCAAATCCATCTCATAGATTACTCTGATCAAGATTTTACTAAATTGAAATACAGTAATACATAGACTCCAATAATCTGGAGGGGCAATCTCATCTTGATCCACACATAGATTTCACAAGTACTTGACTGTACCCAGTAGCCTTCCGTCACTACATTAAAAGTCCATATAGTTCGGTACCAAAGCATAGTGAGTTGCTTGCAAGTCACTATAGTGATCTCAGGTCTGAAGGATATTTATATCCATGTGTTTCACGAGCAGCTCTTGACAGCAGAATGCTCGACAGGTGAGTCACTTGTTCAGTAATGATGTACCCTTATATCTCACCTATATGCCATACCAGTGTCACCACACTCCTTGATTAAGAGGACAACCAACCCAAATGGTACACGACGATCTTCACTCGATTAACGTCATCATCCCGTAATGACGTATTATTTGATCGCGAACTTGTTTAAGAACTATACGATAAATTCTCTCTTTATCGTACACTAATATAGTTCTAGAGACTTCATCACAGTACAAGAGTTCAAGGAAGATGTCACTTTGTGATAAAAAATATCAAAATAACTATTATTCAATAATCAATAATTCATATACAAGGATGAACTCAATCGTCACACGATTGATTTTAGGACACAATTTTCAACAGTTGATGCACCATTGATGTGATCATTCCTAGTTTTTTTAGATGATCTACGGATGAGTTGGGCCTCAACTTTTAGTGTGAGTTGATAAGCATCACTCACTTTATAAGGCCATTGTAATTAAGCTCACTTGATCTTGTATGGCCAATATGAGACCATTCACATATCTATTGACTACTCACTTTATAAAGTTGTTTCAGCAAGATTACTTCTCAATGACAGTCATGGAACTCTTAAGTGTACTCCTTCATAATTCTTCTTATATTACCTTAAGTTTTGTACCCTTTGGTACAAAGTCTGTTCATAATCTTGAGAAAAGAATTGAGTTTTTAACTTCTCTTTCATCTTGTCCCATCTTCTAACCTTCCTTTTTCTCCTTGATTCTCAATCATTTTAATAGTGTTTCCACCAAGTAGAAGCTAGTTTCCTTAGCTTTGCTCCTACAAGTTTCACCTTCCTTTCTTCAAGTACTTCTTTCTAATCAAAATAACTTTCAATGATGTCATCCTATCCAAAAATTCTTCTGCTTCCATGTCTCTATCAAATTCTACAACATGAACTTGAACCTTGTATTCTTTGAAATTTTGTAGAGCACGTACAATACGAGTTTCCCATGGTTCAGGCTCTTATTATGATGAACAAGTCTTTCCAAATTAGATTTGTGTCCATCACTAGAGCTATCACCTTCTGCCTCCGACACATGATTTAGTTCATTTTCAGCCTCTCTAACATGATCAGATTCTTGATCACTCCCATCCCTATGATTACGATTATTATTTAGTTGGATAACCAAGCGAGTAAGTTGCTAATTTGCCCTTGCAGCGCTTCAAACATCTTAACAATAATATATCTGCCCCTTTGGCTACGATTTCCTCTTCCACCTCTTATGGCCATCATTCTCACAGCCCAAACACTTAATAAACCCAAGAATATACAAGCACAAGGAAAGAACTTGCTCTGATACTAATTTGATGCAAACAACAACAGAAAATAGAGTAGATAAAATAGAAAACAAGTATCAAAAATTTTTAAAATAGCAAACTCATGCCAAATCTTTCATAAACAACTAGTACTAGAAGTAGATCAAAATAGAACATCAAGTATTCATCTAAAATTAGGAAAAATACCTAAAATCTAAATACTTTCAAATCAGGATAACAGAGAAAATTAATAGCTTTTGCTAGCCTCTTGTGCGTATTGCAAGAATAGAGGGATCGAAAGGCACTGCGGGGTCGACTCCTCAAAACCCTAGCCCCTTAATGCTTCATGGTTTGAAGTTGTAACTCTCTATAGAATATCTCTTAAAAAAAATGACTAAAAATTGATGGAGTAGGCTGGAAGCTTCGAACTTATATTTTCCATAAGACTTCTTGAGGAAACCAACATATATTACATAAGTAACCTTCCAAAAGACCATATAACCTCCTAACACCTCAAGAATATAACTTTTAATACAAAAGAGAAAGTCTTTGTGCACCACATAAGGTACAGTAAAAATACACCACCCCATCTGATTGGGTCACGTAACCAGTGCTTTCCAACACACATTTAATGCCTGCAGTTATATTTTTTCGTTTAAAATTTTGAATGATGAAAATGTCCCTCCTTTTTTAAAAAAATTATGATATCCTGTGGTTATATTATGACATCGTACGATCAAATTATGACTTTCTATACAATAGCAAGTCATAATTTAGCCACAAAATATCATAAGAAAGGAAGGGGTATTTCATCATTTAAAAATTTCATAAATTTTCAATGATGAAAATATTCTTTTCTCTTGATGACTTTTGAGAAAAATTATGACATTTTATTACGTAAGAAGTCATAATTTGACCACAGGTTGTCATAATATGACCATAGGATGTTACAATTTTTTCAAAAGAGGAGGAACATTTTTTTCATTCAAAATTTCAAACGAAAAAATAGAACTACAGGCATTAAATACGCATTACAAAGTAATGGCTATATGGCCTAATAAAGTGGAGTGGTGCATTTTTGTTGCACCACATGTGGTGCACAAAGAATTACTCAACATAAAAATACCCCAAAGGCCCATATAAGGATTGCTGCCTTTAATCAAAGCCCAAAATGTGAAACGACGGCATTACTCTTCCACCTAATTAATAAGAATATAGCTAGAATACTACTATATATATTACTTTATATACGTATGTATACTTTTGCATTACATATGTATATCCTTCCCATTCCCTTTTTCTTTTCTAGTTAGAAAAAATATCTTTTGAAAATATCTCTATGATTAGTTAGAAAACAACTGATGATAAAGAATAGTTAAATATGATATAGACTAAGTCAAGATGTACTGATGATTTAAATGACTTTTAACTATTATTACTGAAAATCATTTAAAATTTTTTTAACAAGGTCATGAACCCAACTTGGGCTCTTTCAATCCAAATAAATCTCCATTCTTTTTGGCTCGAGTGTGGTCTAACCTCAAACCAATATTTGGCTTACCCAAAATTTGAATAAAAGAAGTTTGATCTATACCTATCCTGGGGGGGGGCGCTGGGAAATCTCGATTTAAGTTTTAAAAAAATGAGGTTTTCTTTTTTTCTTTTTTTTTTTTTGATAACAAGAAGACAACATGCAGGGTGTGTAAAACAATAACACAGTAAAACGAACCTAAAGCAAACACTGCCCATATACAGGAAACAAAATAAAAAGATGGGGCTGGGTTTAATGCTCCGACAAGGACAGCTATTGCCACTCACATCATCGAAAACGAAATAGCGTAAGATTGGCATCAACATGAGTACTTTATCTAATTAATTTTAAAAAAAATATTTATAAAAATAATTTAATTTTTAATTTATTTATCAGATTGATACAAACAGGATATAAGTCATTTTGAATGGTATTTTATGATCGTCACGTCATCCAATTTTTTCCTCCATTTTCTATGTAGATAACGAAAAAAAAAATAAATCACCAAATCAAATGATATTTTTTAAAACACCATTTGAAATGACGTTTTTAAAAACGTCATTCCAAATGACATTTTAAAAAACATCATTTTATTTGGAGATTTTAATTTTTTCCCCAAAAAAAAATAAAAAAATAAAAATTATAATTTTAAATTTATAAAAAAATAAAATTTATAATTTTAATTAAAATAAAAATTATCATTTCAAATTACTATTCTCATTTTAAATTATCTTTTTAAAAAAATATCTAAAAAAATTTGATATAAAAAAATAAAAAATACCATAAAAAAGAATTGAAAAAAAAATAAAATTATAATTTTAAATTTTAAAAAAATAAAAATTTTAATTTTAATTCAAATAAAAATCATCATTTCAAATTACAATCTCCTTTTTAAATTATTTTTTTAAAAAAATATCATAAAAGAAGAAAAAAATGAAAAAAATGAGAAAAAAATAAAAATTATAATTTTGAATAAATTTTAAAAAATAAAAATTCTAATTTTAATTCAAATAAAAAATATCATTTTAAATTATTTTCTCCATTTAAAATTAATTTTTTTAAAAAATATCTCAAAAAAATTTAAAAAAATTAAAAATATAAAAAATATAATAAAAAAATGAAAAAAATAAAAATTATAATTTTAAATTTAAAAAAAATAAAAATTTTAATTTTAATTCAAATAAAAAAATATCATTTCAAATTACTTTCCTCATTTTAAATTAATTTTTTTTAAAAAAATATGTCAAAAAAATAAAAAGTGCCATAAAAAAGCTAAAAATTTAAAAAATTGAAAAAAAAAATAAAATTATAATTTTAAATTTAAAAGAAATAAAAATTTTAATTTTAATTAAAATAAAAAAACATCATTTCAACTTACTTTTTCCATTTCAAATTAATTTTTTTAAAAAATATTCCAAACAAAGAAGAAAAAAATGAAAATAATAAAAATAATAATTTTAAATTTTGAAAAATAAAATTTTTAATTTTAATTCAAATAAAAAATATAATTTCAAAATTATTTTCTCTTTTTAAAATTAAATTTTTTAAAAATATCCAAAAAAACTAAAAAAATAAAAAATACCATAAAAAATACCATAAAAAATGAGAAAGAAATGAGAAAAAAATAAAAATTATAATTTTAAATTTAAAAAATAAAAATTTAAATTTAAATTCAAATAAAAAATATCATTTCAAATTACTTTCTCTATTTCAAATTAATTATTTTTTTTTCCATACCGCACCGTACGTAGCTGTTCGTGTCTGTACCCGATCGAGATGTACGAGTGCGGTCTGATTCATCTCATATATCGGTTTGAATTTTGATGGTTCCCCACCGACTTGTCTGATTTAACTTATTTTTAGATATTTTAAGAAATATAATTAAATTATCCAATATATTATTATTATTTACGTTATAATTTCTATAGTCCTTTTAGCATAACTTTTTCTGTCCTAATGTTCTGAGACAAATTAGAGTATGTGTATCCATATCCACAAAGCATAATATCTGATCACTTGAAATTAAATAATATAAAATAAAATTAATAATTAATAATATTAAATAGAATAAAAATATCAAGTGTATAAAAAATAGTACAATAAAAGTTTCAAAAATACTAAGTACAAATCTAAAAAAGACTAAGTCCCACAAAGATGTCGTGGTGTCCGTGGTCGCTTGGACCTTCTCAAGAAAGTCCTCAATGGCTGCTCCTGCTCTTGCTGTGATGGCTCCTCCCCTATATCAGTGGAGGAGATCTGCTGGTTATGCTGATCAGGAATAACTGATGCTGTCAGATCGTTTACGGACTGAGCGACCCGCTCAACCCTCTCATCTGGATACACGGATGGGCCTGAAAAGAAAGTATCATACCCATATGGCCAATTGGTACCCGATGATGTTATCTGAGGGATGTAGGAAGAAGAAGGCACTACCATCTGTGGATCAAAAGGCGGTGGCATCTGTGCAGCATCTAGTGATGACATCTGCGGACTATGCGGTGATGGCATATGTGGAACATATGATGACGGCGTATATCTCATATCTGGCGTATCGGCTACTCCATACCAAGGCACACAGCTATATGGATCAACATCAATCACCACCAATATTTCGAAACTTGTTCTCTCTATCTCACGTAGTATCCGAATCCATTCATCCTCATCAGTCGTAGATAAAGTACGATGAGCATCCAACACAAGATCTAACATAGAATCAGTCTATAAAATAAAAATAAAACAGTCAATATACTGTATAATATAAAACAAAAATATAACACAAACAACATAAACTAATTTTCGTAATCTTACCAAAAGACGCACAGCAGAACTCTTATCCTCATATCCGGAAATTGCATACCGAGGCTATCTAATGACTCGCACTGTAATGCTAAAAAATCAAGCCATGTAGTCCTCGGTATATGAACGACCTCTCAAAATGGGATCACCATGAACAATGTGATCTCGACGTGCATCCCAAATATCGATGTACTCTGCATGTCTGACACGCCAGTCAATACGAGCTCTCCCTCATTGATCAATACGATGAAGTCCCTGGCTGGCTCTGGGATGCACTGAATCTGACCAAATTGCCGCAGGACACGATCGGAAAGATGCCATTCTACCACATCAAAATAAATAAGTGGTATCCTAGTAGTCCATATGTCATGTCCAACTGTAAACATCTGCGGCAATATAGTCAATATCTCATCTGTATATGGCTCCCACAAAAACTGATAGAGTTAAAATAAAAAAAATTAGTAAGCTAAAATTTTAATAGATTATGAATACTGTAAAATGATATTTGTAAAAAAATCAAATTTACCTGTCTATATGTATCAACTAATGTATCCAACTGGCACCTATAAATCCGTGCCACTCTCGTCGATACGTAATGAATGTTGAATGCAACATTCCATCTGTTTCACAATCTACTCATGTTAAATAAATTTTATCGAATTTAAAACAGTAAGTTTCAAATTTTATCAGTTTCACAATCTCCACACGGGCCTTGTTGGGAATAGTGTCCCAAAGCCAATCGTCAGCCTGTTGACGGTTGTGCTCCTTTTGTATTAGTACATGAATTATAAATAAATAAAAGTTATTTTGGTATTTTTTCATCACAAATGTTTCATCTTCTAATGAACTCCTGTGTTGTGGTGAAGTCCTTAGGACTATTTAGACTCAACAAAGGAGGATTTGTCGCTTAGTCCTTAAACATGTTCGCGACCAAATGATACGTTGTTACCAAGGACGACAACGTTTATCGAGCATAGGTCGTTGTGTGCCATATGGGTTGGTTGTCTTCATAATCAAAGAGTGTGGAGACACTGGTATGGCATACAGGTGAGATGTAATGGTACATCTGCACTGAATGTGACCAACTCCGGAGCTACTTCTGCTGTCAAGATTTGCTCCGATGGGATATGGGTATAAATGTCCCTCCGACCTGAGACCGCCACGGTGACTTGCAAGCAACTCACTGCACTTAGGCACTGGACTACCTGAATTTCTAATTCAGTGACGGAAGGTTGCTGGGTGTAGTCAAGTACTTGACTTGTCGGTGCGTGTGTCAAGATGGGATTGACCACTCCAGTTTAGGAGCTGTGTACAGTCGTGTTTCAATTTAGCAAAACCTTGGCCAGGGTAGTCCTAGTGAGGAGTCACAGGACTAATTGACTTGAGCACGATTCGGATGATATCATCAGGGTTGACAGTTTAACCCTGAGTCATCCTAAATACAGGGGTCAAAAGGGATGAATTATACGGTAACCATATTCACGTAGGTTCTGAATGTTGCGATTGCGATTATTCGACCTATCCGGTCGTCGGATACCATTGCTAGATGGTCACTTCGATTAGTACAGAAATTGGTTCCTGTGCTACCGGCTTAGGTTCGAACCTGCGGGGTCACACACATTAGAGATTCCTTTCTGATCTGATGGCTGATTATGAGTCTTATCTATCTGGAACTCTATGATTGAGAATTAGGATTCTCTAATCATGAGTTCCACATATTTTGGATAACGGGGTCAAAATTTTGAATTTCGAATTTTGAATTTGAAATTTGAACTCTTTGATCAGGGTTTCATATCGATGGTCTCTGATGCCTGATTGCCCATCGAATTTGGACTCAACATTTATGAGAGGTTTAATTAGTGATTTAATCACTAATTAACTCAATTTGATTGAGTAATTATTTTTGGATCAAGTCTAATTGAATTGGATTCAGTTTGGATTGACCCGATTAGGTTAAATGTTGACCTAATCGCTAAGGTGGTTTAGTCCCTGATTTGATCAGGGGTTAGGTTTAGTTAATTCCTGATTTGATTAGGATTTTATTAAGCCTAATTAAGCCTAATTATGTTGGGTTTAATTTGGTCTAATTGTGCTCAACCTATTTTAAACTAGGTTGGCTCAATTTGAATCAAACCACCTTGTTTTAAATTCCCTGCGTCATCCAACTTCCTTGCACCCATTTGAATTCACGAGAAGAAACTTCTCGTGAAATTTTTCTCACGTAAAACCCTTCCCCACGTCCTTATTTGTGCGCCATATGGATGGATAAATTAATTAGTTAGCCATTCAAATTCAAAGCATGTTTGAATTTGAATGGATAACTTATCATTTGCCCTTTCATCCTTATCCATTTTGTGCGCCACATTACTTACACGAGAAAAGGTTTCTCGTGAAACTTTTTCACGCACAAAGAGCCACGCCCCTTCTCTTCTCACGCCCAAAAGGATAGGGATAAGTTGATTTTCGTTTGAATTCAAATTTGATTTGAATTCAAATGTGTAACCTCTTGTCTTTATCCTCTCATGCAGATAAGACACGTTCGACGTTGTTTTAAAAAGAGGAGAAAGGTGGGACGTGCGTAGAAAAATTAGGAGAGAAACTTTGGGGCGTGAGGAAGGCTTCTGCGCAAGGTGAAGGTCCAAAACCTTCCGAGAGAAAAAGAAAAAAAAGAGAGAAAATTGGGCGCAGGGTTTTTGGTGTGTACCCTAGGGTTTCTACCTAGGGTTCGGGAAGTGAGATTGGTGTGCCATGAGTGTCGTGAGTCCACCAAATTTCAAAGAAAGATCCATCAGCCTCTCAAGTAACTGTGCAGACGATCCAAAGCATCCAAGAAGTCGGCACACATCGATCGAAGGAGTTCGATCAACATCTGCCATCAAAAGGGTGAAATCACGAACTAGCATTCGTGAGGAGCTGATCAGACGGGAGCTTAGTGTGGACGATCCGCAGAGGCCAGACAGTTGGGTGGCTGTGACGTGACGATCAGAGCCCTCCGACGGTGATCAGATTGCGGTGATCGACTATCCGCAAAAGGTGATATGTTCTGAACACAGTACTGTAAAACGTTTACTGATTCAAATTTGAATTTCAAATTTAAATGCATGCTGTTGTATCATATTTAGATCCTAGTGTAGGATTAATTAGTATTAATTAATGAGATTAATTAATAATTTCGCTGTAAAATAGTAATTTTGAAAAAGTTTTAAAATTATCATTTTGCCCTTGCACTAAATTTTCGCTACAGGCCTGCCACCGGAGGAACTGCCTTCGAGGGGCTGCCGCGGGGCTGTCATCAGGGCCAGCCAAGGGGGCCACCGCGGGGCCGCCGTTGGGGGCCCACCACGGGGCCCGCCGTGAGGAGGCCACCACAGGGCCACCGTCGGGGCCCGCCACGAGGCCCGCCACCGCGGGGCCGCCGTCGGGGAGGGGCCGCCATAGGTGGGGATGGGGCGGGGCGGCTGGCCAAGGGAAGAAAAGGGGCCCACCGTCGGCAAGGGAAGGGGAGGGGCGGGGCGGGGCGGCCGCCGGCCAAGGGAAGGGGACCGCCGGCCGACTGTCGCCGATGGGCCAAGAAAAAAGGGGGAGAGAGAGAGGAAGAGAGAAAGAAGAGGGAGAGAGAGGAAGAGGAAAGAGAGAGGGAGCCGGCCAAGGGAAGGGGAGGGGCGGGGTGGCCGCCGACGGACCAACCAGGGGGGCGCGCGGGCCCGCCACCGGCTTTCTATCGCCGGCGGGCCAAAGAAAAAGAGGGAGAGAGAGAGAGAGAGGAAGAGGGAGAGAGAGAGGAAGAGGAAAAAGAGAGGGGGTCGGCCAAGGGAAGGGGAGGGGCGGCCGCCGGCGGCCCACCGACGGACCAACCGGGGGGGTGCGCGGCCCGCCACCGGTCGTCTGTCGTCGACGGGCCAAGGAAAAAGAGGACGAGAGAGAGAGAGAGAGGAAGAGGGAGAGAAGAGGGAGAGAGAGAGGAAGAGGAAAGAGAGAGGGGACCAGCCAAAGGAAGGGGAGGGGCGGGGCGGTCGCCAATGGTCCACTGACGGAACAACTGGGGGGCGCGCGGGCCTGCCGCCGACCGTCTGTCGCCGGCGGGCCAAGGAAAAAGAGGGAGAGAAAGAGGAAGAGGGAGAAAAGAGGAAGAGAGAGGGGAAGAGAAAAGAGAGAGGAAGGAGCTCACCGCCATCGGGAGCTCGCCACTGTGCCATCGGAGAGGAGAAAACGTCAGAGAAACACCGGAGAAAAGGGAGAAGAGGGAGGGAGGGTTTTTTTTTGAGTTTTATGATTCAAAAATGCCAAAAAGGATGGCGTTTTCAAAAATGCCATTCTCTTTGGCATTTTCTTTCAATTTTTTCTCCTTTTTTTCTTTTTTTATGATATTTTTAATTTTTTAAATTTTTTTTAGTTATTTATATGTAATTTTTTAATAAAAAAATTAATTTAAAATGAAGATAGTAATTTGAAATGATAATTTTTTATTTAAATTAAAATTAATTTTTTTTAAAATTTATAATTATAATTTTTATTTTTTTTACTATTTTTTTCCTTTTATTCACTTCTTTTATGGTATTTTTTTTATTTTTTAGAATTCAAATTAAAATTTTTATAATTTAAAATTATAATTTTAATTTTCTCTCTTTTTTACCCTTTTTGGCATTTTTTTAGGTATTTTTTTTTATTTGGAATATTTTTTTAAAAATTAAATTTAAATTAATTTAGTAATTTGAAATGATGTTTTTTATTTGAATTATAATTAGAATTTTTATTTTCTTAGATTCAAAATTATAATTTTTATTTTTGAATTAGAATTAGAATTTTTATTTTTTTCAATTCAATTCAATTCTTTTTCCTTTTTTTTATGGTGTTTTTTATTTTTTTACACAAATTTTTTTTAGATATTTTTTTAAAAAAATAATTTAAAATAGAGAAAGTAATTTGAAATGATATTTTTTATTTGAATTAAAGTTAAAATTTTTATTTTTATAAAAATTTCAATTTATAATTTTTATTTTTTTCTCATTTTTTCACTTTTTATGGTATTTTTTATTTCTTTTATTTTTTTGAATTCAAATTAAAATTTTAATTTTTTTTATAATTTAAAATTATAATTATAATTTTTTTTATTTTTTTCTATTTTTATGAAATTTTTTTAGATATTTTTTTCATTTGTTTGGAATATTTTTTAAAGTAATTTGAAATGATGTTTTTTATTTTAGTTAAAATTAAAAATTTTATTTTTTTTTAAATTTAAAATTATTATTTTTATTATTTTTAATTTTTTTAATTTTTATATTTTTTATGGTACTTTTTATTTTTTTATTTTTTTGGATATATTTTTTTAAAAAAATTAATTTGAAATGAGAAAAGTAATTTGAAATGATGTTTTTTATTTGAATTAAAATTAAAATTTTTATTTTTTTAAATTTAAAATTATAATTTTTATTTTTTTCTCATTTTTTTCTAATTTTTTCTTTTTTATGATATATTTTTTTAATTTTTTATAATTTTTTTGAGATATTTTTCTAAAAAAATAATTTTAAATAGAGAAAATAATTTAAAATAATATTTTTATTTGAATTAAAATTAGAATTTTTATTGTTTAAAATTCATTCAAAATTATAATTTTTATTTTTTTTATTTTTTTCATTTTTTTTCTTCTTTTATGATATTTTTTTTAAAAAAATTAATTTGAAAATGAGATTGTAATATGAAATGATGATTTTTATTTAAATTAAAATTATTATTTTTTTAAATTTAGAATTATAATTTTTATTTTTTTTCAATTTTTTTATGGTATTTTTTATTTTTTTACATTATTTTTTTTCCAGTTATTTTTTTTAAAAAAATAATTTAAAATGAAGATACTAATTTGAAATGATAATTTTTATTTTTATCAAAATTATAATTTTTATTTTTTTTATAAATTTAAAATTATAATTTTTATTTTTTAATTTTTTTATTTTTTTTAAAAAAATAAAATCATCGAATAAAATGATATTGTTTAAAATGTCATTAAAAATACTGTTTGAAATGATGTATTAAAAAGCATCATTTAATTTGATAATTTTAATTTTTTTTATCTACGTTAAAAATAGAAGTAAAAGATGGGTGATATGATCATAAAATATAATTTAAAATAATATTTTATTTTATTTGCATCAATCTGATAAATAAATTAAAAATTAAATTATTTTTATAAATAATTTTTTTAATAAATTAATTAAGTAAAACACTCTATCAACATATTGTCTGTCTTCTTAAATACCAAATCTAATCACGGATTGCAGGTGAATCACAACTTGTTGGACAACGTCACCGGTGTTAAATAATTTCTCCATCTCGATGGCGGAGTAGCCGCCAATCTTTCATCGATCAATCAATCATTCATTATTCACACCCCACCCCCCCTCCGCCGTCCACGTTCTTTTCTTGCTAGCCTGATGGATTTTCTCGCATCTCTTTCCCCTGCAAAGAAGCAGCGTCTGGCTGTGGATCCGAGGGCAGATATATATATATATATATATATATATATATATATATATATTTGTAATTAGTAAAATAACGGAATTCAGGAAAAGGAAAAATAAAGAAAATCCCATCGTTGGTCTACCACGCTTCTCTCTCACTCCTCTCTCTTTCATCTTTTCTTCGGACTCCACCCAAGATTCCTACGGCCATGAACTGCCTTCAGAACCTTCCCAAGTGAGTGGAATGCCAATCGTCCCACTTTATCTTCTTTCTATTTCTTTTATTACCTCCTTTATTCTTCTACTTTTTACCGCTGTTTGATTCCAGATCCCGTGCTCCCCCTTTACATGCCATGAAGAACCACTCAAGAAGACCTCCAATTTTGAATCTGGTACGGGTTTCCGATTCCTTTCGCTTTCCCGAATGGGTTTGTGGATTTTGGATTCTTTTAATGCTTTATTTGGGAATCTGATTTTGGATTCTTGAGCAGGGGATGGTTCGGGGTGGGCTTGGTGGAAGTATCGGCATGAATGTAAGTCGTTCTTTGTTTCTCTTGTCCTTTCAATCTACTGTTGTTCCTTTTTGATATGTTTGATTCTTGAATTATAAAACTTTAACTGGTTTAGTCCCTTTAAGCCCAAGTGTTTTCTTATGTAGATTCCCTCGCTTATTGGGGGAATAATTAGAGGGGCTTACCGATGGAGCTTTAATTTGGTGTAATTTATGATATAGTGATGCTAGGCCTGTAAGACTCGGATGGCGCTTGAGATGAATTCTAGTTGTGAAATTGTGTCACAGAAGGATATATTTTCTGTTTGGAACGTATTTGTTCCTTTAAGACTGGTGATAAAGGTAGGATTTTTTTCCTCGTCATAGCCTTGTTTTCTTCTTTTCTGGTCAGAGTTTTCCACTAACTCTGTCTTGTTTGAAACTGCTGGCATGATATAAAACCATTTGATTTGATCGTAGGAACATAAACCTGAGCAATGGGATATAATATCAAATCACCAAATGATACCATATTAGCCACTTTTTTTGAAAAAAAAAAAAAATCTAAACATATGCGCGTTATATACTTGCATCTGAACATGCCAATTTTTGTTACTTAAGAAAACATTAATTAGCCAATCATGACATGTGAAATAGTCATAAAAACATGTTGTAGTAAAAACTGATAAGTATTGCCTGCATTTCTTTTTATGCATTTACCTTTTTTTCTTAATTTCATGCATGCCATCCCATAGGGATAAAATTTACAATATTCTCTAGTTTTGCTCTTCATGATCTCTATCTTGACTTTGGCTCCATTAGACGAAAACTAGGAAAAATAGTTTTGGCCTCATGCTTATCTTCTGATAATCTAAAACTAATCATTGCATATTGCATTTTCTTTTAAATGAGTTTAGACACACACAAAAAAGTATGCTTTTAGGATTTAAAGATTTGCCAGCATAAGGTCACCGTTGGTAGCATGCTGTGAGGGCATATGGCATGCTAACTTCTGAGTATCTGTATTCTGTAGCATTTTTTTTTTAATTTTTATTTTTAGTTTGTGTGTGTGTGTGTGTGTGTGTTTTATAGGAGTGCATAGGAGCTGACCTTTTCAATGGAGTGTAATATCAATAAAGATTAAAAAGACGGTACTAATTGAATGATGCTTGAAAATGAAAGATTGCTTATTTTGGATTTGCCAAGTGTACTGCAAGGTGGAAAATTGATTACCATGATATTTGTAGTTGAGAGTGTCAAAACAAAGATGATTTGAAGAATAGTATAGCTTAAAGTGTTTGATCGTGGTAGTAGCTTCCTATGCCTTTTGGGTGTGCTAATTATGCTTTTAGGTTCCACAAATTTGATTTGTTTGGCCTATTTCATATTAATTTTGGTTGAACCTGACCCCAAACTTACCCTAAATTTGGTGCCTTTGCTGCTTCAGCTTACTTTATTAAATTTGGTGCCTTGGCTGCTTCAGCTTGGTATAGGGTTTCCAACTTAAATCAGGTTATCTCATGCTCAATATGTCTATCATGCCCATAACCTTATACAAACCCCCAACCCCGCGCAGGGCGAGCAGACCCCACATGCACCCAAAAAAGAAAAAAAAGGAAAAGAAAGATAAAGAAACCTACATAACTTTCTATTTAAAAAAAAAAAAAAACAATTTTTAATTGTTTGATGTCAAGAAACAGCAAACCACCCAGCTCCTGGCTGATTTGACTTATCTTCCAGAATGTCAATTTTGGCAAGTTTTTCTCAGAACAGCGACTCGGCAAATTCTGTTACATTGAAATTCTCCCCTCAATGTGGCTCTCCATGGACTCCATGCCGACAATATTATGATAATCATTGGTAATAATATTTCTGCTAAAAGATACTTGAAGTATTAATGACTTCATTAGCTTGAAAGAATTTTCAATCTGTTTCTTGAGGTAACCTTCTCTTGCAAGGTACTTGTTGTCAGAGTAAATGTAAGCTGCTTCCACATTGATTAACCTTGCTTGACTGGCTGATTTCCACATTGCTGATGCATCAATGGGGCTTCAATTGAAACTTCATCTTACTTATAAATATCTTCCAACTCTTTTCCTGATCTTCCCAATCTTACTTTGCATATCCATTAGCACGAACTGAAACATCAATTATCTTTGTTCATAAAAATGACAAATATGTGTCGTCAACTTCTGTGTATCAACATGGAACCTAAATGCTTTTGGCTGTTGAAATTTCATACAGTTTACCCTTTTTTTCCAGCTTTGTTCTTCATTTATTTTGAAAGATGATTGAATTAAAAAAAAAAAAAAAAGCACAGCCATCAAATATAAGGCTAGTAAAATAATCTGAAGTGAAAAATAATTTCTCTGATCAAGTTCATTTATCTTTTGTTTTGATTAAAAGAGACATATTTTGTATGCAAAGTCTAACCTGCTTATTACCCCGCTTCATTGGAATGATATGCGTGTGCAGGAATTGTTGCTGTAACCATCTATTTCTGTACATATGTTGTATTCATAGTTCAGAACACTAATGCCTAGTTAGAAAAAGCATTGGTGTACTCTGGCATACATTGACATTTCTTAAAGAGAGGGTCCATCAGGGTTCAACTTGTGATAGAAATATGAAAGAGCTTCCAATAGATAGAACCTACAATATATTTGCAAACTCTACCACTTTCTGAATATTTCAAGTTGGAATTTTACATTTTTGACTGCCAAAGAGTGCTTTTGTGGTTTCACTGAATGTTGTTTTTGTTATGATGGCTCTCGATGGATTTTTTTCAGGCATTTTCTGTTTCTGCTTCCAGTACTGAGAAGAGTGATGCCGAAGTGCAGGATGAGAAATCTGAAATATACAGCAATAACATGACACAGACAATGGGTGCAGGTAAAGTTACAACATTCTATAGTCATACAGCATCATCGTATTCTAAAGAAATTTCCAAGATTTTCCTGTTTAGGACTATGTTTATAATAAATGGAATTTTCTAATTTTGTTGTTTTGATAAATGTGATCCAGCGCTAACATATAGGCATGAACTTGGAATGAACTATAATTTTATTCGTCCAGACTTGATTGTTGGCTCGTGCCTACAGGTGCTGTTGTCATCTGCCTTTTAATCACTGTAAGGTTTATCTGTTGTGCTTCCTTTTTTCTTTCAATCTTAGTTTGATATGTTCTATTACAGACCCCATCAGATGTTGACAAGCTTCGCAAGATAGGAGTGAAAACCATTTTCTGCTTGCAACAAGACTCAGACCTTGAGTATCCTGACTGTTTCTTCATCAGTAGTCTTTCTTGATTTTTTTGTAACCTGTTCTCTTGATTTATATAATCTGAAATTCAATAACAAGTCTTTTAAGAAGAATTGGTTTTAAGCTTTGGATTGTCATATATTTAACAAAATATATGGTCGACACCAAGAAGAAATTGTTCCACCAAACCAAAATTTTATTAAAGCCAGAAGATAAGAAGGATGGAAAAAAGAACTGGATTTCCACATAAGAGAAGTGAGAACAAGCCCAACTGAAGATTTTCTTTAAAGTTCTGCTTATTGTTCTTTATATACCTCCCACAATTTGGTGAGAAGAAATGAAGTATGGGCAATATGGGGTCTGTACCAACCCAAACATGAATTTCGTACCAGTTCTGGCCTGGTATGGTATGCCCTGTACTGGGTGGTTCAGGGTGGTATGGCAGTCCATGGTTGTCAGTAATCTTTCGGAACTGTATGTCCTTTTAAGCTTCTTTACACATCCTCGCCTTTTTTCTGAAGTAGTCATACTGAAGCAAGGCTTACTATTAGCAAATCTTGAATCTTTCAAGGAACTAAAGAATTCCTAATCATCTATGAGAATAATATGGGGACCTCCTAAAGCCATCCATCCAATAGCACCTACCTCAAAAATGTTATGGCAATAATTCTCAAGAATCTGGCAACTAGGGAGGGGCTCCAAACTCCAACAAGGAATTACACTTCTGCAATTTCTCATTCATACGTTGGCTATTAGCCCCCTCACTTATGATCTGAAAATTTCCTAAAAGCAATGCAAAAAGGTTTCATGTACACAGTACCTAGCTGGGATATCAGTCCAAGAAACCTTGTTTTAGAAGGATATTTATTTAGATTTTTTTTATTGTCGCGACTTTCAAGTTGTTATGACATTATACTATACTTCTCTCCTTTATCTGCTCTTTGTTATTTTTTGACTTATTTCTTCCCATGATCTGTGTGTTGTAAATATATTGACCTAAGTGTAATTCCTGGTTATTTGGTTTGGTTAGTTGGATGTTGACCAGTCTCTGCATGCATACTTCTGGCTCTACTCTTCACTCTCTCATAAATTCTTTCAAAGCTATTAATATGTATATTTAGAGCTCCAGCTTCCTTCACTAATGTCTTTAGATATTTTGGGGTTGATATTGGTGCCATTCAAGAATATGCCATGAAATTTGATGATATTGAGCACTATCGTGCTGAAATCAGGTCAGTTGATGGATATATTGCAGTGATTTCACCATGTCTCATTATCAAGCTGATGCCATCTGTTTCTTCTTTCAGCAAGCCATTATAAATTGTTACAATGCTTTGCTAACCTCATAGTTATTGCTTTATTGCTTTTTCAACACTCTTTATACCTTATCCATGTGAGGCTTAATCTTATACTGTATTTTTTGACTGGTTATTTGTTTGTGGTTTGGCTAGATTTGAACAATGTTGGTCAGATTTTAAAAATTGCAAATATCTGGGAATGGCTATTCCTGCTGCTAAGAGCAATATACCTTTAATCTCATCCATATTCGATCACTATTTAATGAAAAGTTAGTCTGTACTTACTACTTAGTCTTGGTGAAGTTTATTGTATTCATCCTGCTGTAACCAGATACACCATGCAAATTAATCTTGACGTGTTAGTGTAGTTCATTTATTATATCTTCATCAGCATTATTGCCCCCATTTAATACTTTGACATTTTTCATTGCTTATATAATTACTGTTTCAGTCGAGTATTTTACACTGTTTCTCACAGTTGCCAACTAGTTTTTCTATACCTTTCACCTCTCTTTTCTTGATTATAGAAAATCTAAGCCCCTCTAGTTATTGGAATATTATGTGGTCCATTGCGCATGCCCATGTAACATTTTTTGGGGAAGAGGATCCTAATGAGGTCTTAAATACCTATACTGAACCCTTTATTTTTCCATCGGATCTGTCGGTATCAGTACAGTAGTGGTACTAAAACTGACAGCATTAAAAAGAATGCAAACCATCAATACCGACTGATATGGTACGAGACTATCGGTCTCCCGTGGGACGGAACTGTCCTGGTTTTTTCATGAAATAGGACGCGTCATTGTCCCGTCCCGTCCCGACACTTAGGACAGAGGATGTCCCAAGGCATCCCGATCGGGATGCTGGGACGCTAGCGGGATGGCCTATCCTAACATATGGGATGGTTCCCCGTCCTGGTGTCCTACAGGATATCTCGGGACGTCCCATTGGGACCTAAATATCTCTGCACCAGTATGGATTGGTATGTATTGATATGAATGGTTCAGCATCTAGCACTTGTACTGGTGCTGGTTTTGTGTTGAAATGGTACAGTACTGAGTCACTGACAATACCAACCATAAGCTGGTTTTTAAATCGTTGGGATTCTTTGAGCTTTTTTATTTTTGGGGTTGGGGTTGGAGATCGTGCAACAAGAAGTTATTTCGGTCCATATCTTAAGTGGAGGACTCAAGGAGTGGTTGGTATTTGGTAGGTTTGATTAAAACTTAAAAGGATTCTTAGGCATTGCAGGACATATAGGAACACATCGATCGGTATTTTCTTTGGAAAAGTTAGCCACATCATGATCTATTTGAGTTCCATGCACTCTTTGATTCCTAGATTTATGGTGATGTATATTTTTTATATTGTCTTTTTTTTTTTGTCTTTTTTGGAGAGATCTCTCTAGGAGAAGTTAGGTTGTTTATGTTGCTCTGTTTTCCAGAAAATGATGAAGATAAGGACATTCCCTTTTTGTGTTCAACTCCATCTAATTTTATGGGCCAAAAAGCTGCCCAAACATACATACATATATAGATGCAGTATGCATGTATAACAAGGAACTGATTGTATTTAGAAATTCCCTCATGTGATCAAATATAAGAGGAAACAGATCATGATTGGTATTAGAGCTGCATGATGCCGTTATCAGTTATAACATCATTCTTTCAATAGCATTCTTCATCTTAGTGACAAATGCCAATTTCAATGAGAAGCTACAGCTACATGACGAAAGGTTGGGCCAATTTGATGTTACCATCACCGACGTCTTCAATCTATCAGAGGAAGAATTGTTATAATTTTCATGAAAGGGAGGAAATCCATATTAACTGTTCAATATGACAAAGCTAAGTCAGAATATCCATCATTTTCTTCAGCTAAGAAGATAAAAGAACATCTAAGTTGTGTGATAAGTTAAATCTTCAACCTAATCGATCTACAGAAGGCCTGAAATGATGACATAATGAAATTTGGACCAGGGAAAACAATCTCTATTTCATTCAGATGCTTGTGATATTGCTGGGCAGTGTATGGATGACTGGAACGTGGGCACAGCAAAGAAGAGATTTCGATGTCAATGGACTGGAAATTATATGCCTTCTAGTAGTAGACAGCATATTACATATTTCAATGATTTGTTAAGAAAGTTCTTTTTTCCTTTTTAATTCTTTTGTAGCTTGAAATTTTAAATTTATGACCCAAGAGACCTTCCTTTGAGTTCCTGTGTTCCTCAGAATTCACATGATTCTTCTCAAATAGAAACTAGTGAAGGTTAAGGTTTCCAAAATATTTATGAATTGGACCTTTTGTTGTCGACAATTTTGTTTTTCAATGATAGGTGAGTCCTATGTTGACAGGGCTAAAGGAGCTTGTACACATGGTGGAGTTGCATCCACAAAGAAAATCAACTTGTAGACTCAATATGATGATCAAATGGAATGCAGCGAAGTCTTCGAAAGAGAGATTTCTTCTCAGATGCAAAGCATTTACATCATGTTCCTTTGCCTTCATCAACGAGAGGGCATGATGTTTGAGTATTCACTGAAGATTTTTAAGCTGTTGACATGAACATTTGTATACCAGGCAGAAGATGTTTTCATGGTGAAAGATAGAGCAGGTGTAGTGACTTCCATTGGAGACATCATAACTGGTTTCTTTACAACAATAGTAGAAGTGGAAGATATGATCTACTATGTCTACATATGTTCCATAATTAAGGCTTGGTCTCATGCTGTTGCATTGCTTAGTAATGATCGTAGGCATTAGATAAGAATAAATTGGGATTAGCAAATAGAAGCAAAAGGAGATGAAGCTTGCCATCGGGGTGCAGGTGCAGTTGAACTGATGTCTAGGTTGAGCTCAAGTTGAGCTAGAGAGTAACCAGCCTATGCTCAGCTCATCACCGAACCTGCTTGATCTTGGCTCACTCAGGCTTGTAACACTAAGACAATGGAGATGGATCCTGACTCAAAGCTCATGTTCGAACTATTCCAGAGTAAAAGACTCAAATCCTCCACCCTCTTCCTCCATTCTCAGTGATCTTGAACTGGATTTTCCCTTTATAACTTGTCTGTGCAGAGGATCACTTGAAGTAACCAACTATTGATGGAGTAAATACAGTGATAACAATGGAAGTAGGCCTTTATTGGATGCTCTTTAGATTTCTTATTCCTTGTCTGTGCATGCACTAAAATACTGATGTTCCAAGAGCTTGATATAATAATTGTATACAATGTCAATATGTAATGTTCTTGGGTGATCGTAGGGAAAATGCGGTCTTGATAGCAAAGTTGTAAGTGGAACTTTAAGGATAAAGATTTTCAGATCGAGATGGAGAACATGACATGCAAGTGCAAATTCCAATGTGCATGTGGGAGGAGTTAGGGGACAAGAGATTCCCAAAATGAACCATTTTCGCTATCATAATACTGTTCTGGAAGATTAAAGTTCTCATCAAGGTGTCCACAATAGAACTAAAGCAGTATATGATGTGGAGATGCTTATTTCATGTTGTGCTCTATAAATACCATGGGGACATAGAAGAAAAGATTATGGGAGAAATGCAAGGCCAGTTTTCTTTAGCTGATTTTTTGGTGGTAGTTTGATTGGAGTCCGTCAACAATGGATAGGCTGAAAACTGAAGAGATATAATTCAATATGACATCAGATATGTTATGAGTGGGATCACTAGAGGACAGGTAACCGTAAAACCATTTAAAGTGGTTCTGACATGTGGATAATTGGCCACACAAAGTGAGGAGCAGATGTTGTGTACAGGTCTCATAAATGGTAACTAGAGAAAGCTGGGATGAAGACATTGTATTCTGAAGGATTCTTTGATGGGAAATTAGGAATCAATAGCAAAGTAGAATAAACAAACCCAACCCATGATGATCTGACAGGATCTGCCATTTATGATAGCAATAAAGGTTTTTTTTTTTTCTGTTGATATTAGTCATTGTTCAGTAATTTCTGTAAGACACATTCATCGAGGCCATCTTGATTTTATTGATGTTATCCCAAAAGCATGTGAATAAACATACTCTATGCTTAAACATGAGAAGGTATGACATCTTATGAAATGTTACAAATGTAGGAAGCAATATATTGCAGCAAGATATAGATATTCCATTGAATATGTGGAGTTAATACTACGATTTTAGTGGTAATACAAGTAAGTAACTATCTTCTTCCAGATTGGAGAGGAGTATAAGTGAGCTGGGTGCTTATCTTTTCCATTATCAGTCAGATTGCTCTGGCCTCCATCTCTCCCTCTTCCTAAGGACTTTTGCATGTTTCT
Organism: Elaeis guineensis; assembly: GCF_000442705.2. Taxonomy (NCBI): domain Eukaryota; kingdom Viridiplantae; phylum Streptophyta; class Magnoliopsida; order Arecales; family Arecaceae; genus Elaeis; species Elaeis guineensis. Next base: position 38,452,836 of record NC_025996.2, read on the forward strand.
CCATGTCTTTGGATGCTTGGGTTCATAAGTATGCACCTTTATTTGCATAGTCATTCTGCATGCCTGCTCCAACAGCATGCAGGTCGGTGAACATTCTAAAAATCATTGAGAGGACTCTTTCTAGGGAGAGTTTGATCTACTGATTCATTGATACATATGTTGCATAGCCTTTATGCATGCAAACTTCTTATCTTTTGATTCTTAGCATTATTTGTGGCCCTCTGATGGACTAAAAGTGTTGTTTGGAGATAAGAACGTTTCCAGCATATCATTTTAATCAGCGGCCTCTTTTCAAGATTCTGTTTTCAAAGTTCCATATACTAACTCATTCCTGATTATAATACTTTTAAATTCTTAATTACTCCAAATCTATTGGACATGTTAATGTTTTAGCTTGTAACAGGATTACTTTGAAAATTTAATATACATGGCAAATTTACTGCATTATATAGTGCCTTCTATGTGCTCTAATGTGAAATGGAGCAGGGATTTTGATGCATTTGATCTGAGGATAAGGCTTCCTGCTGTAGTTAGCAATTACACAAGGCCATAAACTGTAATGGTGGTGTGACTTATGTACATTGCACTGCTGGTCTTGGAAGAGCTCCTGCCGTTGCGGTACACACCAGTTTATCAACAGCATAATAATCTGTTTTTGCTCTTATAATATATTCTTAGACCTATTTACATTTATCTAAAATTTTTTACATGATCTTTCAAACATTTCTATTGCTTCTTTAGTATTTTTCATGTAGTACTGCTCGATCAGTTTGTTGTCCATTGAAATTGATTGATCATTGTTTATATTCTAATTTTATCTTATATATATTCTGTCTAAGGCAGATAGCTTTAATGATCTAATGGAGATTTTTTTTTGCTCTTCCAACTGTTACACGATAATGGAAATGCTGAACCAACACCCTGGGAGTCAAACCTATATTTCACTGGTTTGACAGTTGCATACCAGGTCTGCCCTTAAAAAAAAAAGGAAAGATAATTGAACCCTGGTTCTGCTCATGATAGTTTAGAAAATTGACATAGAAGAAAGAGAGATTTTATCTAGGAGGAACATGAAAAAAAAGAAACGAAATGGACTCATTGCTTGGATTAATTTTTTGATTTGCCACACCGTGTGGAGTCATATGGAGAATTTGATTCATAATGACATATATAGATTCTCAATATTCAAGTTTCTTGCATGCTTAAAGTCACAGTATCAAATCAAATGGGTTCCTTTGTTTTCTTTATTATGTTTAATTTTCTTTGCTTTGGTTGGCATATTGAGCTACGGCAGCTTGTATCAATTGCTCTCGTGTTATTGCTTGCAAAGCACATGTGTACATATGTAAATTAATAGCTTTATGCATTTTCAGAAAGGTCAAAAGATCTGAAGCACCATTATCAGTTGCTAAAAGTTACATCCTACCAATAGTCATGTAATGTAGTATTGAATTATTGATGCACTTAGTGATTAAAGAGTATCAAATTTCCTGACATAATGAACTTATTTAATCTGTCTTAATGGAAGCTTGATCAATCTTCATCAGCAAATCATGACTGCTTAGGTTTGGTGGCTGTCTAGTTGGCTATCAGTTTTAGTTTGATGTATGATCATCAAACATGATTGTATAAAACAGGTTTTAGGAAAATAAAAGGACCTATCTTTTATAAAATTCATTCGTCAAGACTTATGACCTGTCAGTTTTTCTAAAATATTTTTTATAAAAAGAAATCATTTTTTTTTGTAAAACTCACGTGTTGTATAAACACATTACTAAAAAAGTTAATAGCTAAGAAGCGTCTTAGTCTGGTATGACAATTGAATAATTTCTAGTAACTTGAGATTAATTCTAACTTCTAAGGATGTAATTTGCTTGCAAAACATGATGTTTGATCTCTGGCAGCTAAATTTTTCAGCCTTGTTGATTGAGAAGGAAAGAATGTCCTCATTTTGCTAAGCATATTTTTTACAAGATGGATTATGATCACATTTTTATGTTTTTCCCTTCTCTTTTGATGCTTTCATTTGCCTCACATTCCTGATGTGGTGGTTATTTTGATTTGTGTATCTTGCTCAGATTATTGACAAGTTGACATGCTTGTGCTAACTGTGTTTTTTGAGCTGGATTAGAATCTTGTTTATGTTTTCTTCTTGGCATGGTTCTGCCCTATGATTCTGAAGGAATAGGGCTTGTGGTTGTAGTTACGATGATTTCATCATGTATATTTCCCAGGGAATTTTCAGATATTGGCATACTAATGCTTCTGTAAATGCAGTTGGCATACATGTATTGGATTCAAGGCTATAAACTTAGTGAAGCACATCAGTTACTACTGGTAATCCTCAAAATCTTCAGTCAAGATGATGTGACTGGAATCTTCTTTGTATCATTTCTAATAAACATGTGGAGGACATGGTGAAATATTACTGGTCCCCCCACACTTTAGATAAAAGATTTTGTGCACATTGCTGAATTAGTGAAAACATTTCATACCTATATCATAAACATGATTTTGGTGTTTTCCTTCTCTAATCATTTCAAAATATATGTGATCTTGAAATGCTTGTGTTAATAAATCTTGAGCACTGCATAGTAAATATAATAAAAAATTATGAGCACTGTGAGTATTATATTGGTATATAATCACCACAATCTACATTGGTGATTCTCATAACCAAATAATTAAGATCTGACATAAAATGAGAGTGACTGAGATGTTTTAGAAAATGAATGTGGTTGTCAGGATATATTTTGAGGTTTTTTTTTGGTGCAAATATTCTGAGGTTTCTTAACAAGGAGTTCTTGTTCCAACTGGGAAATAATCAAATTTTACTGTTTTCCATCTGAAAACTTCAAGACTTAAGCTTGTATTTGTGCTTTAGTCTATACAAATATATACAACATGTGTGTGGCCAGTGACAGATGAGAATGTTACACAGACACATAACTGAAAAATAGTTTTATGTAAAACATTTACATGCACAACCACATAAACAAGCAACAACATATCTTGTAACATCCATCATTAAAATCTCAGTGGCTTGATGATAGTGTCTAAGATATTAGAAACAAGAGTTATACGCCTTCATGATGAGATTTAGTTTTTTGCGTGGTAGATGGGATGCAGGAAAATGTGAAATAATATAATGGAACTAACAGATGAAGCAACCTTAATCACTATATGTCTTGTCCACATACAAGAAGCCTTTTTGTCAGCGATCTGGATTGCATTCTGATTATCACAATATACCGGAGTAGGGGAAGAAAATCTGGCTGACACACACATCCATGAGAAGCTAGCAAAAGTTGAACTTTATTCCACATCAAAAGCAGAGCAAGTCATGGCATCTTGCTTATAGCTTTTTCAAGAGATGAATGATCCTTAACGTAGATACAGAAAACAGAAAGAGATAATCAGGAGATCACAAGCTTATTCAATGTAAATATAAGCTTGAGATTCTAGAACAAGGGGCCAAGGTGGAAGTGAAGAGTGGTAGGCTAGGGTTTTCATGAAGATATTAAAATTGCAAGAGACAATGCAAAAAAAAAAAAAGTAGTAGTATTATTGAACCAGTTGCTATGCGGACAGCTTGTGCAAGTTACACTGAGAAATTATTAGACAAACAAGGCATCGTCAAGCAGTCATTAACAAGGGGATGATCAAGCACCTTTAGAGGAAAGCTTCTGATGAATCTATGTCATAGTATTAAATTACTAATTGGGTCAGAACCATATAGGTGGGAATGCCTGTGTATATCAAAAATATACTGCCACAACTGGTTTGCAAGAGGAAGATGACTCAAGATCCAAGAAGTAGAGAAAAGGCTAAGTTTCTTTATCTCAAATTGACCTTGCAATGCAGCTTCATATGAAATGTGGAAGTATCATCTCCAGTACATGTCCTTGGCTTCGAGGAAAAGTATGTGTATGCTACATCAGGATTGTCTAACAAAGAGCGCACACATGTACTAGGTTTCAGGGAAACTTTTCTGAAGAACAATGGATGAAAGGTGTTCAAAAAAGCATGAGAAGGCTGTTTGAGCTCACAGAGTATAGTGGGGATGCCAAACAATGGCACTACAGATCTGATGATATTCATTTGGCTCTGGTGAGAATCTGGACCAATTATTATCACAACTTTTAAGCCTTGAAGATTGTCTGGTGCTGTCTCTAGTTCAACTGATTCCACTCATCAGAAATGCAAGTTTTGGTATAGAATTGGATCAGATGGTGTTTTCTCTATTATCACACAGCATAGATTCTATGCAAATAGTGATTTATATGGAGTTGTGGACATAAAATTTATATGGCTTAGGGATATCCAGCCCAAAATTATGAGCATTTTTTGGCAGATGTTGCGGAGAATGACCTCTTTTGATGCCATGGTCAAAAGGAAATATTAGCTAGTAGATTGATTGTGGGCTCTATGTTGAAACATAAAAGCATGAGACATGCTTGCATGGTGCCAAGAGGTGCAATTTTTTCAGAAAAATTTAAGATTGGGACATGTGAAAAGAGGACCATTTTATCTCTTTTGTGACCACAATGAAAAGGTGCTTTCATAATCAAGGTTTTCAATATCAACTAGTACTGGCTGTTATACTCATAACTCATACCGTACCAACCTAGTAATGTATTACATGTGTATGGGAGTTCGATATAATGGTATACTGACACATGGTATAGCTGCTGGGCAGACTCCAGCAACATAACGTGTTGTGGGGGCATAACATACCAAGCAGACCTGTCTGGTACTGAGACTATAATCCTTGCAATAATATTATGTTTCAACTTTCAGGACATTCACACACCAAAGACGATCGTCAAAAAGCTATTTTGTTTTTCAAGGCATTCTTTTCAACCTCTATATTGAAAGAAATCACGATACCTCATAGTGATTTCAGAATGAAAGAGGAATTGGAGAAGACTCTGATATCATTGAACAATGTTTGCTGTACCGATATTGAAGGGGGTACCGGCTGGCAATTGGCTTAGCATGGTGCAGGTCCATGTTGTGCCATTCCAGAGCACATTGACATAGGAAGAGCTGGAGAGGAAGAGGGAGCGGGAGAAGAAGAAGACAGAGGAGAGGGATGGAGGGAGGGAGAGAGAGAGAGAGGGAGAGGGAGGGGGGAGAAAGGCTGAGAGAGAGAGAGGACTAGAAGGCCCTCATCGATAGGGGATTGCCCCTATCTCATTTTGAAACAAGAGATGCCTAGTTTTTTTTGTAAATTTTGAATTGAAATCAGCAAACAATTTGCCAACTTTCTTCTGAGTGAACTCGGCAAACCATTTGCTGATTTCAATTTGAGATTTACAAAGAAAAATCTAGGCAACCCCCTATTTTAGTAGAGGGAGGAAGGGAAGGAGGGAGAGGGAGAGGGAGAGGGAGGGGTGGAAGAGAGAAGGAGAGGGAGGGAGGAAGAGAGACTCACCTTGAGCATCAATCGGAGCTTCCAAGGGGCTGAAGGAGGTGATGAGAGAGGGAGAGAGAGGGATTCAAGCTTTGAACTGGTGGGGGGGAGAGAGGAGGTTGGACAAAGCATTGAGATCATCGGGAGGGGAGAGATGAGGCTGTACTAGCTCAAATGACATGATAGGATTTATGTTTCACATTGATGTGCTGAACCATGCCGGTAACTGACCAGTCTGATTTGATACACCCCGAGCCAGCTAGTTCAACATGGTTTAGCAAACCTTGTTGCTGAATATTATGTTTGCTCCACTCCATCTTCTCCCCTAAACTATGTTTGCCCCTCTCCATCTCTTCCCTGAGCCGGCCAGTTCACTATGTCACCCTCCATGTCAAGCTATGCCTAGGGTTCAAATTTGAACAATAACTTACTGAAAAGTGAAAATACTTGAGCAGATATCATTCCTTGACACCTTAGAGTGCTGATTGTGACTAGAAGCCTAAATGATTGAAATTTATGTCTTTAGGTAGGTAATTTATTGAACTTTGGAGGCTTGTTTAATTGAGAAAATTTTTGAATAAACATCTCAATCTTTGGGTGTGTGATTTTTTTTTTTTTTTGTTGCTTACTCTCCTTGAATAGTGCCTTTATTTTGCATCTAACTATTTGATCATATACATTACCTATAATGGTTTTGATTTGTGTTTACATGGTAAGACTGATTTAGATTTGCATGGTACTAGGCTAGACATTTGTCATGAGATACTTGATTAGAGAATTAATACTAGATCATTTTATCAAAGTATATCATTATTTTTAATTAATTCATATTGAATTGTGGTTTATCATACCGGTGCGTAACAACCATATTGTACCATATCGGTATCTGGTATGAGAGTGTACCAATACTCGGTATGCCGAATCGGCTTTTGTACCAAGCATACTGACACTATAATAGGATAGTCCCCATATGCAGTCTGGCACTGAAATGGTGAACCTTGCATTGAATTGTACATAAATTTTGAATTAGATATGCCTTTTATCATGAATAATTGAATCAAATTGTATCGAGCTATAACTTTTTTTGACTTGTTCATCTATGATCCTTAATTTGATTGTAGAGTAAGCGACCGTGCTTCCCAAAACTGGATGCCATTAAGAGTGCAACTGCTGATATTGTAAGTCAAATCATTTGTATCTCAAGATATTACAAGTTCTTCTATATGTTGTTGTCTATCAATCTACAACCTGAAATCTTTTTTTTTTCCAAATATTAGTATTTAATAGGCAATATATCTACATTTATTCCTACCATATGTTATGTTAATTTTGTGTTTACAATATGTTCTTGCTCTTGGTTACAGTATTGATTGCTGGAGCTAAGTATTGTATATTACACATTTGGTGTAATTATATCTAAAGATATAACTTTTCTCTTAACCTGAGACTCGCTCTTTGTTTCAAGTGAGCATTCACTAATTAATCTACTAGTAACTGTAATACAATAATGAACTCTGCTAAACCAAACAAGTAGCTCAACATAGAAACCAAAAATCTGGAGATTTGGGAATATCCTTTTTTGAGGAGCTTAACATAAAAACTCATAAGTTATGCTTCATGAATTCTTCAATTTGCCACCTTTTTATTTGTTAGGCAGGTAGCATCATTTTGGCAAGGATTCTCCATGTCTTGAAACTAAGAAGAAAACTAGCATGCAAAGGCTTTTTTTTTTTTGGATAAAATTTGAGTTTTAAAATTTGCATTCTTTGACCAAAACTTAATGATGAGGTTAATATTGCTTTCTTTTTCTTTTGTATCTCCATAAAACTTTGAAGTCACACGATATGATCAGGATAAGGGATTGAGTCTGAAGTTATGTACGTTGTTAGATTGGATTGCATCACAAACCATAGTTTTATTTTGATCTTCAAATTTTAAAATTTTAAAAACTGTGAAAATTGAAAATGAGTCAATTATAAAATAAGTGAACAAAGAGTAAAAGGCCATAATATAAGATATCTTGTTTTGACAACCATGCGTCCATTCCATATATATAATGTCTAATGAGACAAGCATCATATTTAATTATTCAAGGTATTTATATGCAATCTAATAATAAAATTAAACTTTTAGATGGAATGTTTCTACACACACACAAAAAAAAAAAAATCAGATTATTACAATTAACAAGTCATTGTAAAAATATGAAAAATTCTGCCTCTTGATCTTAATTCCATAAACTCCAAATCTGTTTCACTAATTTTACATGCCAGGGTTCAAGATAAATAAGTAATTCTAAAAGCCATACGATGGACCTCCACATAATTTAATATCTAAATAACATGATCTGTTGGACTATATGATCGAAAGGGACTATATAATGCATAATATAGATTTAGATCATATGGTTTTCACCAAGGTTTTGAAACCTGGTACCGGTGACCGACCAGTTCGGTACCATACCGACACACGGTATGCGGGCATACTAGTCGAACGACATGCCAATTTTTTTTTTTGCTTTTTTTTGGAGGGGATGTCCAATCAAATTTTTATGGATTATTTAATATTTTAAAGTCTAAATTGATATTTAATGGTATTTACTAATGTTCATATCACTTTGATATATCTTTAATCGTGTGTGACAAAAATCTAAGTATGATATTATGTTATTTAGCAGCTTAAATAATCAATACATGAAGTAGATATCATTAGATCCTAAAATATTTAAATCAATTAAAAAATTTAAAAATACTCAATACGTACCGATCATCAGAATCTGATCGATCGTCGATGTCCATAAATATCTGAATCATTTACAGTCAGGAGGAACATCAGTCCATCCCTCTAGCCACATAGCATTATAATCTTTATACTCATTCCATAAGATAAGCGCACTGGATCGTAACTCATCCTCGATCTCTCATTGAGATCCTGGCTTTAAGAGTTATCATCGGGTTGATAGCTTGGTTGTGAAAGGATCCATCCAAATATACCGACAGTAAATTTCGATCCATAAGACACTCTGGGTTACACAAGATAATAGCCATTAGAAGATGATATCTCCGATGCACCATATCCATATCCATAAGGATTATAGGCTGTTTGTGGCTGCGGATAAGAGGATCCAAAATACGAAGAGAACCTGATACATCTATGGATCCTACTCCACGTATGAGGTCATCTGTAGCTGCATCATATCCTGAACGACCTCGCGAAATCCGTCATTTGTATGAAATTGTATTATCACGGGCTCTACCAGCTCGTATGTCGTGGTCTCTATCCTGTGTGACATGCGTAAATTGAGATTCATCAGTGAATTGAAGACCAATCGACTGCATCTTTGTCCTTCGATCCCTCCATAATCATCAGATCCATGAATAGCTGAAGAACTATCATCACTGCTCTGCTGATTCTGAATCTAAGTGAATCGAATGCTCTCTCTCTATTGATGTTGCAACTGTCTTTTCTTTTCTTTTATCTCTGTGCATGGCAGCTGCCTGCCCTCTCGTCATGCCTGCTCTGGCCATCTAGGTTGCGAGGGTGGATGCTGTGGCGTATTGGCTGGAGCCTACATGAATGTTGCTACTTGCCTATTCAGAGGCATCCACCCCAGCCTCACTAGCAACAAAACTGGAAGGTCGTGGACGCGATCCTGGCTCATCAAGCTCTGGCTCCTGCTGTTGACTCATAATCCATCCGATCATTGGATCTTCATCTTCATCAACAAAATCACTCGTAGTCGGATCTGAGTACTTCAATTGAACTTCCTTCTCAATGTATTTGAGCCTCAGCCTCAAATTATGGTGCACATACATCAGATCATTGAGGCATTTCTATTTTAGATGGTTCTTTTGCTTGCTGTGAATGAGGACAAAAGCCAACCATTTGCGCTCACATCCACTCGATGAAACCATCTGGGAGAGGATCTTAATGGCAATCTTAAATGGGACAAAATGCATCCATCATTCAGCTGCAAAATCATTAAAATTTAGCAAAATCAAAAAGAAGATTGAATATGTCAATATGATAATAGATTTATTAATATATACCTGGATTCATCTTTGATTTGCTTCTGATCGCTCCATTACTTTCAAATGATTCTATGTCCTCTCTAAATATTTTCATCTGTAAAAAAATTATTTGTTATAATATCTTGTTAAAGATACAACTAAGTTAATAAACATCATTGAACTTAGCTTGTTCAAGACACAAAATCGTGATATCTGGATCGGGCTCCATCTTATCTATTACATTTCGTAAGGCGGATAAAAGCTCTTCATCCATGCCAATCTCAGATATGGAGTACTAGAATCTTGGATTCAGATAATAAGCTATACATAGATTTTCATAATTGATTAAGTTTATTTATACAAATTTTGAAAAAGTTTTTAATTTGCTGCTTACCTACTAAATGCAACTCCCTACCCATTTGATAGCCCCATCGATGGTCGATGATCCTGATGTACTCATCGGCATACTGTGGATCTATCACCTTGATTTGTTTCTTTACCCTCTCCATCATATAATATAAGAAGTCCATCTGAGGGTATCACTCACCATCCATGTATTGAAGCACTTCATATAGGGCTTGATAGCCCCGCTATCTTCTCGACCCGCTGTTAGAATAACTATCTCGTCACTAAGCTCTCCACATTGCTTTCCTCAGTGCCTGCTCTAGCATATCTGCTCTATTGCCACTCAAGACTAACAAACATCTGACGTAGATGTACTTTCTTATAATCAGGCTATCAAGTACTATATAATTAGTAGCAAATCGTGTGACACCTGATCTCAATATATCACCACCAGCAAACTGCCGCATCAATGATAGAATGCATGTATGGTTGTAGATGAATCTGATGATGCTCTATGTTGACTCCACTATCCTCTACACCTTATGAATCTTCCTAATATCCATCAGCATCAAATCGATACAATATGCAGCACATGGGGTTTAGAAAATATGCGATCGCTGCTCTATTAATATCTCCCCTATAGTCTTATATTGTGATCCATTATCTGTGATAACCTATACGGCATTCCACTCTCCTACCGATCAATCACTCCTCCATCAATCTGAGGATGCAGTGGCATCGTGCACCTCAGTTGAAGCATCAACAGACTTGTTAAAAAATATTCTTCTATCACAATATGTCATAAAGTTGATGATGCTTCATCTAGTAGAATCAGTCCAACCACCACACATCATAGTCAACCCATGCATAGGCCATTTGCTGTGATACGAAACAATCCATTTTTCAAGATCCTTCTTATTCTAGTCAAGAAGCTCACCATAGATATCTCTTGGTCCTGGAGAATCTACATCTGGACCAGCAACCTGTATAGATGAAATGGCAGAGCGATAATATGGATTATCTGCTGCGTTCGTTGGGATGTGACTGAAGTGAAACCAAGATCTAATAGCTCGTCACATATTTTTCTTCTTATCTTTTCTCAACATAGTATCAATCCTCTGTTGCTTGGAATCCTTGCTAGAAAATGCATGTGGATCCAAATCGTGGATAGTGGCTCCTGTTAGAATCTCTCTAGGGGACTTCTTTCTACTACCAAATGCTCTCAACATGGATGCAAAATGCTGGTGCCTTTACTGGTGGACTCTCTAACTGAGAATGTCCTCCTAAATCGTGATTCAACTCTGCTGTAGTGCTCTCTGAGCCTGACCTGCCTTCATAAGTTAACGGTCCAAATCGAGCTCTATGCCTGGCTACCTGCTTAGCCGTCACTGATTATTCAAGCTCGTCTGAAAGGCAGTCTCAATCTGTGTCTGCTCAACATCTGGAACAGATCCTTTCTCTGACTCTCTGGAGTGATAAAAAAGTAGTTCTGCTGCTCGACAGTCCACCTCTGCCTTCTTCATCAATTTTTTCTTCACTGCTTTAAAATCAGTGAAGTATTTTTTTCATTAACTGACGGACCTCTTATAGATACTTACGGCATATAGCTACATTCAGATAGCCGCCAGCCAAATGTTGCTTCAATCGTGTTACTCCTTCCTTGAATTCTATGCTACACCATTTACATCTTCAATGATGCTGATCTGAGAGCATCTCCCCATACTCTCAACCAATGTCACGTTCTGGATCTTTTTTTTTTTTGATGGATCCATTCCTAAAAATTGATAAGCACATCACTTCAATAATTACGTAAAAATGATATATTTCATTTACGTAATTTTTTATATATTTTAAATTACTTATTTATTTTATTATTATTTTTAAAATAAAATATATTAAAATTTAAAAAATTATTAAAAAATAATTTGGTCTTAGATTCATGTAGAATCTTATCATGGATACTTAATTTTCTTAGATAGTGGACATGCATGAAATGCTATTTTTTTTTTCAAATTTAGGCCTAGGCTACTATACGCAAGATGTGTTGAAACATTGATAAATAGACATCAAATTTATGTCAAAAGTAGCTTGCAAATTTGTAAACAATAATTTGATTTTACAGTTATTTTTTTAAATTTATTTTTTTAATAATTTTTATTTCAAATATATATTTTTAATTTAAAAATTATATACTTAATGAAAATTAATAATTTTAGTGTCATTGTGTAGATCATCCATAGATCTATAACATGTATTAAAATCATGTTAAAAAAATTTTTGACATGGTTTCCCCTTATTTTTTTCATTTTTTACGAATTTTTCAAAAAAAAGTGAGGAAGAGAGGAAAGAGAGATAGAAATGAGAAACATACTTTAAAGGGCTTTAATCCACATATTCTTGGAGTCTTCCTACCGCTCTCAGTGTTAGAGAGTGAGAAAGGGAGAGAGAGAGAGATTAAGAAATAGAGAAGTCGAAAGTCCTCTTCTTTGTCTCAGAAGATTAAAAAAAGAAGCCGAACCAAGCGGTTCGGCTCGATAAATCTGCATACCGCCCGGTTCAAGCTGAAATCGTCCGGTTCGAGGCCGAACCGAGTGGTTTCTATTTTTTTTTTATTTTTTCTTGTCGGGTGCCGAAAATCAGGGTCGAACCAATCCGGTTCGGCATCAATCTGGCTCGGTACACCCTTAACCAAGTGGTTCGGTCCGGTTTTCAAAACCATGGTTTTAACTAATCATGATCCAAGAATGAGATTAGGATCACAGGATCCAGATTCTGGAACATGAGATTTTAACAATAGTAATCAGACAAATGCATATATTTATGTGTATGTGTGTTATAATTATAGAGAGTTAGAGACCATAATTATTTGGGGAATGGGAGTCAAGGAAAGCTGCACCATCATCCATCCACTTATACATGGATAGGTCAATTATATGGTGATATGGTCACCATAGCGACAAATACTCAATAATACAAGAATACAAAAGATTATTTTTTCCATCAGATTTCAAGTATAACGTGTATCTAGGTTAACACAACAACTGTCAACCTAGAGGTCTTGATAATGTTTAGTGATATTTTGGACTAACAAACATAGATTTTGGCTACTATGTGGAATTCTAGCACGCAAGATCACCTTAGATAATCATCAAAAAAAGATCACATTAGATAATCAGTTGTTCCTTATGGTTGATCACATGCATTGCAGAGAAGTAATTTAACGAACAATCTAAACTCTTAGGATGCAGAATTTTTAGCAAATAGTGATTTATTATTAATATTTAATAGTGCATCTACTTGGCAGTTTGGCTTTTTACTTCTGTTCTGGACACAAAAATGCATTTTGCTTCCGTAAAAGTTTCCTCCTCCTTTGTCCAGTATGTTTCCAAGCTTTTGTTAATTTTGGAGGTCTGCTTATTAGTTGCATTAGTTTAAGCTGCAGTGAATAGTGTAAATTTCCTTACCTGCCACTAGCCTTATGTTTTTCATGGTAAAGTCCCTCTTGCCTATGTTTGCCTGTGCACCAAGAAATCTGCACCAATTTCTTCAGGATTGATGTTTTCTGGTACCTGTAAAATCTGCCAGTCCTTCATGGAGCAATTTTGACTCTGGCTTGTGCTTTGTGGTCGACCAATATTTGATGTAATAAGGCTTGCATGATGAGATGACTGGAGAATCTGAAAAGTGTTATTTGTATTTAAACCTTAACAGCAGAAAGAAGATCAAAGTTCCCCATAAAATTTATAATGGGACATGTAAATATATTTGCACTGATTAGAATATTATAGATTCTATGAACATATTGTTGTTATTGTGGGTAGCTCAGTTACTTTTGGTATCATTATGTGAATTATTTAAAATACTCCATGTACTTTACAATATTCTGCACTCATAAAACAGCACCAAGGGCTCATGTATAACAAGAATGTACTTTATGTGGCTGTTATGGAGGAGGGTAGACAACAGCATGGGTTTATGCTTATATGCACCTGCCTTTTTGTTGATCTTGATGTTGTATAGGATGAGCAACTTGTGGTATAGTGGTTAATCATTTGAAGATACTATGTTTTCATGATTTGAGATCATGGCTTGAAGTTATTGGAATTAATCATGTATGCTTTTGTTTGTTCTTTGAAACCTTCGTAAGCTCAAACTTCCATTTAAACGATTTGTCTTCATGTTGTTGGTATGACTCCTAGAAATGTTGTTGCAAACCATGTCCATGGTTGCCGTGGGATGCATTCATGATCTGATAAAATGGCATATTTGTTGATTGATGAAGATGGTAGACAATAAGAAGGATGGTGATGAGACTGTTGCTCTTATACCAATTGATCTTAAGCAGACAAGCTCAATCTCCTCAGCGCAGAAGGGAGAAGACTAAAGTGGTGGAAGAAGAAGAAGCGTGACACCGTGACAGCGAGTAGAATCTACCACTACAACCAAATGGACTTCAATGAATACTCTAATACATCACACCATCAACCTTGGCCATAATAAATTCACAGTCTTGACCAAGCCTTCATATCTTGACCGCACCATACCACAAAGACCTGCATTGTATGTTGTATTGATTTGTAAGGTATGGGGGTTATCATCCGGTTCAGCGAACTATGTGAAGATACAAGGGGCATACTGTGACAGTACATGAACTATGGGGTCATACCACAAGATCTGAAACCTTGTTCATAAATCTGGTTTACTCTTCATATTTCTTTGTTGATTTTATTGTTGTTGCCTTGTTATGTCCAATCTTTTAATTCATATTTTGGTTTTTCGGTTTCTTCACAACACAGCCTGATTTCTCCATCATTGAATCCCTTGCTCTTCAATCATCATTTTCATTATACTTCATATGCCTGCTTCTTCACCCACTAATGTGCTGGCTATCAGAATATTTACCTTGACAACACTTGTGTCAACATCCTGAAACTGCCATATCTTCGAGACTAGTTACTTCCACAGTCCACTATTTGCTAGTAGTTCCTTTCATCATGGCCTGATTCCAGCCTGTCTTTTTGTTACAAGATAGCACCATGGGATCCACTTGTCTCCGTTGTCATGTTTGACATTTGTTAGAAGTGACAAATCGTACTTCTATGCCACTTTACTACTACTTGAATTTACTAGCAATCTGGCATAATCTATTGCGAAATGGCTTTACTTATGTCAATAATGAAACTGATGCAAGAATAGTTTTGGTAAATGATGTTGAATATTATGCTGATTCTTTGGCTGATGTTTTTTTTTAAAAAAATCCATGGGAATATCCATAAGAAACCTATTTGCTAATTGCATAGTTGTTAACAAAGAGCTGGTGGATTGTGAATTGGTTCACAACTTCAAGCTTAACATGTTATGAGTTATGACATCCATGTAATCTCTCTTTTTTCAACAACGCATTTAGAGTTGTTAGTCTTTTTTTCCCAATAAAGGCTGACCATGTACAATATTTTAGTTTAATTGCATTTTTTTTAAAAAAAAAAACTTAATACACTTGTTGTTTGAGGAAAAGAAAGTATCTTGATGTTACAGTTGTTAAATTTCTTACATCAATCATCTCACTACATCCATGAAAAGCACATATTTTGAAGGGCCAATTTGGCAAAATGAAATCTACCTTTTGAGTGCATAGCCTTAGCTGCAGGAAACTTCCATTTTGGGAGGCACACCCCCTCCATATTCTCTCTTGAAACTCATCCCAATGTCCGCTTCCTGAGTATTTCCTTATTATTATTATTGTTTTATGAGATTCACTTCCTGCATCTTCACCCAAATCTGCTTTGACACTTGTACCTGCTTCTGGTAACTGAGTGCACGAAAGTCTGCCTGCTTCAAGGACCCAATTTAATTTTCGGTTGTATGTCGTGTGAAGATCACACCTGATCCACCATTAGAGCCAACCCAATATATTGGACATTAAAATCATGTACAGCAGAATCTTCTTAGCAATTTGTAAGCAATGTTGATCATCTTGCTACATGGAAATTATTGTTGTATTTGAGACTGGAGTTGTATTTGTTTTAGATGATTTATTTCTAGACTATTGATTATGCGAGATTGTAACTGAATAGTACCTCGACCATCCATTATCTTGTTAGACCTCTTTAGATAATTTACACCTTGACTTTTGCTAAGTTGTTATCGTTTGCTATATATCTGAATATGACCCTCTTTATACTTTTCTACGTTAAAACTTTTAGTGCTCCGACTGTTGATCTAACAAAGAACTAATCCTTATGTTAGCATCCATCATATCGAATATACCAGTAGTTCTTGTATAGTTTATGGGTTTACATTTTACCAGCTATTATACTGTTGTTTATTTGCCCTGGTTGAACTGGGTTAGTATGCTGAACTGTTGTTAGGGCAATATATTCTCAATTATTGTATCATTCTGTGTGTATACTGAGCAACTACATACCAAACTCACCTTATGGTCTGAGACTGAGTTATTCTTGATGAATCTTTTCTTTACAAGTAATCACATACGACCATCTTATGAATTTAAGCAATATTACTCATTTCTGTAACCTGTTTTCTTGTTTACAGCTTACAGGTCTATCCAAGAACCGTGTCACTCTCATGTGGGAAGGTGATAACTGCTCCTTGGTAGAAGTATCTGGACTTGATATTGGATGGGGCCAGGTATCTTTGAAAATATAGAAATTATTTACTATTACTTTTTCAATTAAAAAATGAGTTCTGTTGATGGTAAGCACATTTTTTTCATTATAAAATGTTAGTTATCTTGCATATGACAGTTTAAAGCCATTAGCAGTGAATAAAATGTCGTTCTATGTGGTCAATGACAAATTGTGCAAGGATAATTAGGTATGACACATAGAAACTTCAGAACTACAACAAGGATTACCTAGAACTCTTTTGACTGCAGCTAGAGACATGGAGCAGGAAGGAAACATGATTCCACAGATGGAATCATAAATTAAATGTTACCCATAATTCATGGTGAAACAAGAAATGTGAGTGAGAAATGGAACAAATGTGCTTTAAGAACAAGTTCAGAATCATAATTAGTCATCACTGTTTCTAAACTTTTTATGTTTCTCATGGTTCACCATTTGCATTACTACATTCAGTGGTTCCTTAATCTTGCTAAATATCCCATATAATATTCAGGGCTGATTACAGAGTTCAATATGTATCATACCATCATTCTGGTCCCATAGCATATAGTGTGATACACTTAGATCTGTGCCATCACAATTCAGTAAAAATTGAAACAACTTCACAGTTGAACAAATCCCAAATCTGTGTTTCTTGGTCAAGATTGTTGGGTTTCAAGTACTTTATCCCATAAAATTCTTTTTACATAGGTTTTACTTTGAATCTGGCTGTAGATTCTCCATCCCATGATATAAATGTGCTCAACAAGATTAGGGGATTTTTGATATTCCCTTTTCAGTCACATATGATGCCCTACGCAACAGTGGATGAATCTTTTCAGGAAAGCATATGCATATGTTTTTCCCTGATTTCATATCTTTGCTTCTTGAATGATGCCAAATGTAACGTATTTTCTGAGAAAAATGGTTTTGCTACAAAATTTTCCAGAAAATTTGATCAATGAATTATAAGAAGGAAAATTTGTCCGTTTGGTTTGTTGTCCAGCTCCATACTCATAAGGCGTACCCTCACCTGAATTTATCTAGATGGATACAAATTTTTGATTAGTAATATTTCTATCTTTTATAAACAATATGGATGTGGCCAATGTCTGATCCATATGCATATTTCTATCCACCAAATAAATACAGATAAGGGTTTGGATATTATTTGTTCCATACTTCCATGTCTGATTGTTTAGAAAATCCGAAACTATTACAAAAACAATATTGAAATTGTTTTAATTTTATATCATATTTGTTGACTTAATAAATATAATTACATTTGTTTAAGTTAATCTTTAATCTGCCAGGCTTTTTCCACTAGATATCATATGTGCGGCTGTTTGTGCTATTGTCCGATGGACTAAAAGTATTGGGTTGGAAAAATTTCAAATTTATGTATTGCATGTAGAATTTGGTGGAGATGTTATGCAACTTGGGCATACCTAGGATGAGTTTGGTGGAGACAATAAGTGGTATCTGCATGTCCCTTGTTGCAATTATCAGATGTTTGTTCTAACTGTACTAGTTAGTGTTCCTAGGACAATTTGTTTACTTATGTTGCAAAGCTTAGGGATAGGGGGTTTTAGGAAAGCAAACATGAAATTTGTCATCCTGAGCATCTTTCTTCAACATGCCGATCAGCAAGTTGCACTGATAGAGAGCCCTATTATCCATGCTTCAGTTCTTTAGAACCTGTGACATTTAAATGGAGGCTGTAGATGATCCAAAATTTTTGGATATATTCAATACAACTACAGACAGCATCCATTGATGACCTGTCATCATATGATTTTTGCAAGATTAAGGATGATATTGATGACTATGTTGAATTAAGGGTTTTACTAAAAAAATCGTGAGATTGAGGGAATGTTATTCTTTTTTAGTGTTCTCACACTCTGGTGTTATTCTTTCTATGAGAAGGCATAAAGGATATGGTGGAATTAAATGATCGGATATTGGAACAAAGTCTATCTGTATGAACAAAAGTACTTATCTAGTTATCTTTTAGGAAGAGGTATTAACTAATTCTCTCTTACTTCATTACACTCCACATCACATGCCTGATCTAAAGAGTGGGATAGGATGATAGATTACATGGAGAGGCTTAAAAGGGATGCTTGTGTTAAGCACACATCTTATCATCATAATTTTAACGAATTTCCCCAAAGCATGATACTAGCAATCATGGACTATGGTATCAGCAGGTCTAGTCAATGTCGCTGGTTTTGAATCTCTCCACCCAAAAACCAACACTCAAGCAGGTGTAGGACATTGATCCCTTCATGGGCCAAGATGCTATACCCTTGCTGATCAAAACTGGTTGGGACCGTCCAATGCCAAGGCATGACCTGATCGAGTTGCTTGGTTTTCAATGAAAAAGAGAGAGAGTTGTCAAGGATGGGGTGTTGAACCTCACATATATTTTTGACACCTCTATCAACTTAAGCTTTGAGGGTCATTTGGTTACTCAACATGATATGAAAGCTCAGGTTTGCTAGAGAACTTGAGTTCGAATTCCTCCAATTTTGTTATTTATTTAATTGTCTCCAGTTATCAATTATCCTTTTCCAGTCTGTCCTAACTTGATGATTCTTATATGTATTGTCTAGGCGCATATATGGGGGATGTTAAGTCTGATATATGTTGTTGACCCTTTCTCAATAGCTTAAGCTTTTCAGGTTATTTGGCTACTCAATAAGGGGGCATGCTTTTTTCTCATTCCGTTAGTCATGGGGGTAGGGTGCGTAAATAGAAATAGAGTGAGGGGCAGAGCGAGCGCAGAGAGAGAGAGAGAGAGAGAGAGACGAAGGAGGGGAATAAGGGTCAATGTAGCCTCCCTTCATCACTATCTTTCTTATGCTAGACAGCTCATGCATCTAGTATTTCGCCACTTCCCTTTTTGCACCACTAACTTGGCAAATATATATATAAAAAAAAGAGAAATCATGCCAAAATATATCAATATTCACTGAAGGTTTATTTAAGATAAAAAGTTGAATTGAAACAATAAAAAAAGTCCAATACAATACCAAGAGGCAAGACTACCCTAAAGTCAAGACCCAGGTTGATGGACTTAATATCGAGCCCGTGCTGGCCGGTCGGCAGTAGAGGTCGGTATGGGTCCGTATCGGTGCAAACCGACACAAGGAAAGGGAACTGGGAGGAGGAAAAGAGAGAAAGAGAGAGAAATAGAGAGGGGGGAGAAAGAAAAGGAAGGAGGGGAAGGAGTCGGAGGGGCCGCCGGACGGCCTCCAGCTGGCCATCATGGCCGTTGGACGACGCATTCTATGCGTGCGGTGCCGCGGGCGTGAAACAGGGCTTCCTATTTCATGGGATTTTTTTAAAAATCAAAACTTAAGTGAAGCTGGCAAACCATTTGTGGGCTTCACTATTTTTGCTTTTTTTAAAAAAAATTAAAAAAATGAAGTCGGCAAATGGTTTACCGGCTTCACTGTTCATCTCCGTTTTTAAAAAAGGCCGACGCATGAACGGACTGTCATCCCTGTTTCACGGCCGTGACTCCACCCGTACAATTTTCGCCGCTCGCTGGCCATGACGGCTGTTCGAAAACCTCCAGCAGCCCCTCCGCTGTCCTATTCTCCCTCTGGTAAGTTGCTCCCCCTCTCTCTTTCTCTCTCGTTTAACAACTCTATTGGGCAAACTGAGCCACAGAGGCTTCTGCGGCCTTTCGACGGCTGCAGTGGGCCACCACTAGCCTCCGGTGGCGTCCTCTCTCTCTCTCTTCCTCTCTTTCTCCCTCGGCGCTGGCATGTGTCGCTTGTCAAGCCGGAATCGTCCCGGTTCTCCACCAGTCCGGTTTGGAATGCCCCAAACCGTCCGGTTTGGGACGGTTCTGAAAATCTTGGTCGAGACAATATTGCTCTAGTTAAATATTGGGACAAGGCTCACTACCATTATTTTAAACCTTGCTAGCAACTATTCTACATAAGCATCCAAGGGTTTTGATAGATGTAGGCACCAAGCTTCTATTTGGTCCTCATTTCTTCCATTTCTTTTTGCAATCTCTTGCTTTTGTTCCTCAAGTATCAAATACCCAAAGTTTTCAACTACAAAGTGGTGATAGTTTGATAGGCATGGAAAACTCTATTTATCTGAGTTCCAAACTTGGGCCTTTCCAAAGGGTGTGTTTGTGTCCATTTAAGTGTAAAAGGTGACTCCAATCATGTCAAGAGAGAAGTCAATATAGAAGAAGAACAAATTTCAGGCATTAATTTTGTCAAGTTATTATTCATGATAATTATCACCTAACACTATCTAAATGGTGCATTTATAAGAGGGGATGAATGGGAGCACACTAAAGTAGTACCCACATGTAACTTGACTTCAAAGGCCAAGGCCGAAGTCAAGCTTGCTTTTCTGCTGAAATTGGAATTCAAGATCTCATGTCATGCTGCATTCATGGAAACACCATCAGGAACTAACCAATAACAATAGAAATGCAACTTGGGCTGTTCATTTATGTGGAAATGAAAATGCCCAATCAGGTGAGTATGACTACTTGGAAGATTCTCAGTTCACAAAAAAGTCATTTTTTAATGATCAACATATTTGTTTATCACATAGAACTGTTATCAGCAGTGCCTGAAAGTTATGTGCATCAGACATGGAAATTTCTATATTCACCTTGGACTAGAGAAAACCTTGCAAATATCCATCTAAGCAGCATGATGATGGACGAAACAACATTTAAAAGTGTGTCAAAGCGATGGAATACCCTGAAAGGTCCTATCATTGTTCCTGATTTATTTAAAATTTCGTCAGGATTTCCTACATTCATAGCTTTCCTTTTTCCCATCTAATTTAATTGATGTTGACCTTGTCATTACCATCATGTTGAATAATAAATGTTAGATTCTTTTTTCAGCTTGTCATTCAAAAGTTCAGTTCTTCGCTTCAGTTGCTTATGTAAGCATCGTAAGTTCTAATATTTTTGCAGAGACTCCCTCTGAAATTTGATAAAGACCAAAGATCATGGATTATCGAGAGAGACTTACCTGTGAGTATGGTGATCTGCTACTTACATTTAAGAAGATGCCAGTATGTTCAATTTAACTTTTCCATATCTGTGAAATTTCTTGCTTTTGTAATGTTTAGTGAAATGCTATTAAAGTACATTTGGAAAGATATGCTGGCACTATTTGATGTGTGTTGTGTGTGTACATAGAGAGAGAGAAAGAGAATTGAGCTAGAAACATACATTAAAATTTGATCCCAAATCATAGCAGTGGAAACTGAGAATCCACATCGTCGATCATGATCTACAATGTTCAAAATGCCTAAAAACTAAAAAAATGAAAATTGACAGTTCCTTAACGCAATAAGTGGACCCAAATGGACAATGACAATAAAGATGTGGTATCATATAGGGCAGCACCCAGTGGAATTGAGAATCACTCTATCCAAAATTGATTTACCACTTAAATTCATATGGACCAAAATTTAGCAAGTTACAATAAAATGAAGTTGTCCTTTTAACATACGAAGATGCATAAGTAAGAAATATATGAGACCTCTTTTCATTTTGATATTAGCCAATTAGGTATGACTATGGATGCAAAAACTGCTGGAATGGGATGATACCATTGGTACCATACCATTCTGATACCAAACTGGCATTGGCACATGAATAGTTGTCTGATGACAAAACCACCTATGCTGGTATATGGCCATACCCATGTGTTCCAACAATACCGTACTGGTTGGTACCAATGATTTTCCCTTTCTTTTGATGCTTTCAGTTTCAAAATATGCTCATCCATATAGGTAGCGTACCAATACCATAGTGTTCTGAAATGTATAAGGTTTGGTACAGGATTTAAAACCTTGGATATAGCTGCTAATCATGGTGCAAAGGTTTACTTATATGTTATTCTACAATCGAGCTAGGTAGTTAAAGAAAAAAATACATGATGGGTCATATAAATAGAGATTTTTCAAAGTTCGAACTGCTTATCATGATTTATACACCTTGAAATGCATATGGACCAAAATTCAGGTGGAAAAGTAGGGCATGCAAGCAACTTTTCTTTTTTTTAATCAAAAGGATGTGCAAAGAGGCAAAAAAATAAAATCCTAGATGGTGTGGGATCATGGCTAGTTAGGAAACTAGCCCATTATATGGCATATAGAAGCACACCATAGACTAGAGAGAGAACCAATCATTATCAATGGCAATAAGCTATCTATAAATAATGATATATGAACCTTGGATTAGTACAAGGGTAATGGTTCCATTATGCAACATTTTTGGGGAAGTTATGAGCAGAATAAGTCTAGCCAAAGACAGGTCAATCATCAAATTGAGGGATAATTTGATTGGTTTGGAGGGCAACTAAAGGCCACTATGGGCTAATGATGATTTTGCTTAGGATTGACGAGATTATGAGATTCACATCTATTTTTGTCATGAAAATTGAGGTGAAGTAGTTTAATAGAAATGAAGAAAGGAGGTAAATAAGGTCACTATTAACTAAACTTGGGGCATTAAGGTGTGATGTGTGAATTAAGGTTTTAAATCTAATGGGACAAGGGTATCCCAGTTACTCCATGGAATGGGATGCTCCGTTGTCCCATCCCATCCTGGCAACAATCCCGGTCATGCATCCCGATAGATATCCTCCATCTCTCTCCACTTCTTCTTTTCATTCATTCATTCTTTTTCTTTTTCTCTCTCTTTCCTTTCTTTTTTCTTTCCTTCCTTTCTTTTTCTTCTCGCTTTCTTTCTCTCTTTCTTTCTTTTTCTTCTTCTTTCCTTTCATTTTTTCTTTTCTTCATCTTTCCTTCCTTTTTCTTCTTCTCTCCCCGCATGGATGGGTCTTAGAATTCCGACCTCATCCCGGTCTCATTTTCTCACAGGAATGGTACGGGACTGCCGGGACACCTCCCATCCTGTCGGGACTTAAAATCTTCATGTGAATCATATTTTGTGTTGGTTGTGGCCCTTCTTGAAGCTCCAAAATCAAGAAAAGAGTCCATAAGCCTAAAAACAATTTAAAAATAGATAACCATGATAATTAGAATACTGAAAGTTTTGACAAGGTCTACCACTAGGTAAAATTGTTCGTCAGCTTTGTATACCATCCGTTAGTGGTATATTAAGCCCAAAGAAGGAAGGAAATGGGACCAAGGATGTAAAACTAATATAGAGATGGAAATGGCTTGGAGGATCTAAAAGCAACACATGGAGAATTTGGAGGCCAAAAGAGGTCATTGGTGAAGACCGATTTGGATTAGGTAAGGCTCAAGCTGAAAATTTGGTAAGCAACTACAGTTTTGGAGTGCACCAGGCATGAGTCCAAGATCTAACATGAAATTGAGGAGGTTGTGTGGTTGAGTCTTTCATGTAAAATAAGGGATCACCTATGAAGAGTATGCTCTTATGAGACCCAGACCTAATGCAGATAAAAACAAAAAGTGTTAGAAGGTGTTTAAAAAAGATGAAATAACTTGATCAACTCAAAATGTGCCATCACCGTCTAAATTCTTGTTACCATATAATGGAGTATTCTGTACCTTCTGCTTATAAAAATGAGTGATAAGAGTAATAGTATGATCTTCATCTTTGAGTTGGGAATTCTTTTGTTGTATAAAACTTAGCCACATATTGCTTATGTAATTTAGTTAAACCTTTGATTTGGTAACTGTGAACTGTTACATTTATTTGCATGCCTAATTGCAGGAAGGACGCTATGAATACAAGTACATAATAGATGGTGAATGGACATACAATAAGTATGAGTTGGTAACTAGACCAAATGGTGATGGCCATGTGAACAATTATGTCCATGTAAGATCTTCCACAATGAAGCATTTATAATAAACTCTTAACTCTTTGAATAGTGTAATGCGAGTTTTTCTTTTGTCTTGTAGGTCGTCAGTGATGACGCTACTGTGGAAACTAGAGAGCTCGAAAGCGTTTAACTGGTAATGATGCAGATCTCACGAAGGAGGAAAGGCAAATGATCAGAGAGTATTTAGAGTCATATAGCGAGTAGCAGAGGTTAGTTCTCTATGCTTTTGTAGTATAATTCACAACTACTCTTATTGGACCAATAATGAATCTCTCATTACCTCAGCTATGTAATGTTGCAGATCTCAGATATGGATGGACACATTTGGTTGGTGATGGAAGTGATCATGGAAAAGAGGAACAGCAAATCACAATACGAATTGGAGCACTCGGCCTATATAGAGTGCTAAAGATGAATGCCATGTTATATGTATATAACAACTGGTCAGATATGTAAATCTTCAATATTGCAAGATAAGTTCGTAATGGTCTTACGCATTTACTTCTCTTTTATGGATTCCTGAATGCTCGAGGGCACATTGATCCAAATAATTGTAACAGAATAATCAGCCAGCGCCTCACTTTTGCCTCAAATTTGCAATTGTTATTGACAAATCCTTGCTGAGCTGAGAGTATTGTGGTCGGTCCTTAAACATGTTGATGAGACTGTTATCCATCTTTGTACAGAAAAAACTATAATTCTGACGTTGGACTGGGCTTTTGGTGTAATTGTTGTTCTTCTAAACTTCTGTGTCTTAAACTTTCAAAGCTGAGCATTTGCCAGAAGCTGAGGATGGGATCGCCCTTTTGTTGGCATTACAATGCATCGAGCACTCAAATTGTTGCCTGATGGTTACATGGAGTAATAACTACAAATTAATAGAGAATTTTCAAGTTTAGGAAATGATTGTTTGAAGAATCTCGGTATGTTGACTGTTGACAGCAAATCCAATTTTTGCTCTGCAGTGTGTTAGGAATGGCTTCCTGTTTTATGATCTTATCTGTGATCGGATGCTACTTGACTTGAGAGGCTGCGGTGGAATATAGCTTATGTCTTAGATATAAGGAGGCATGCATGACTAATGCAGCTCACCATCTATCAAGTCTAGGGTTTTTATATTTTTTTTTATTTTAATTTTTTATATTTCTTAGAACTTCCTTGCACGTCTATCAGCTCCATTTTTCACTAATATAATTATTTGCGCTGCATTATCATCAAAGTTTGATACATATAATATAATTAATTAAATCAAATCATGAAAGTTGACTCATATCTTGTTAGAAACAAAAATATACAAGTTAATTAAAGTGTAAGGTGGTAATTAGTTGACATTTTCATGTTATCACCTTAGAAATTGTTCCGTGAAATATAATGAGTTTTGACAGACCGCTGTGGATTGCCAATTTCGTCGATCCTAAAATTTCAAATAATAGATCCAAACAAAATTATGATCCTTTTTATCAATAAAATTACGAAATAATGCAACTATAACCATTTCTCTCTTCAAATTGCTCCATTACAACAGTTGATGTGCTTCTCAGAAGCTTCCCACCCCTATAGATTTTCAATATTCAGGCATGTATACATGCTCGGGCCCTTCCTAACTAAAATAAATATGCTGGGTAAAAGAAGTGGAGCGCACGTCCATAGGACGTAACATTCGGTTTCACGTTGTGGAACACCCTCTCTCTATATATAACAAAATACCTGTATTTATCCATCAACGTAAAAGAGTGGACCTCATCCCTTCAGACTTCAGAGGGAGGGAGGGAGAGAGATGGAAGGGATTGGAATTGGACCTTGGCATTTGGTTGCTGTTGCAGCTGCGCTGGGGACGACGTCCCATGGCGTGGAGGCATGGAAGGACTATGATGTGAGTAAGGTCATCCACGTGGGAGGGAAAGTGATGTGCCAGGATTGTACCAAGGGCTGGAATCTGTGGGTCCACGGTGCCAACCCAATCAACAGTAACCCTTCTTTCCTCTCCAAGCCTTGCTTGTGTAGATTCCTATTTCTCATGCAACTACGAAATCCCTTCTTTGGAACTGCTCTAGGTTTATTTTTTTTCCAGCGAAATTTAGTTTTCATATATAATTAATTAATGCATACAGTCCCTGTTTATCATTAATTTCTGAATATTTCCAAAATTTTCGGCTTAAACTCTTTAGCTTCTTCCGGTCATTCCCATGATTAATGGTACCGATTTCTGTAATCCTATCACGTTGTTGTTTCTTAACTTGAAATGCTGCCAAAAAAAAGAATTTTTTACCGATTTAATGTCTAATTAAAAAATAATTATGAAAATAATGTTCGTTCGAAAGTATTTATCAAAATACTGTCCAAACGAAAATCATCCTATCATTGGACGACTTTCGATGCTAACTCACCACCCATTGCATGAGTTTGGGAGGACAAGTCGGACAATATGAGCCGCCTTATGGTAGGACGATTTTATACTTTATAAATCGCCCTACCATAAGACGACTATGATATACCCAATCCACACTTTGGCAAGCCCATCATCAAACAGCTTAGACTTCTATAATGGAAGGGTGATGTTTGTTTATACTGTGTAAATTCAACCAAATTAATCATGTCAGTTTCAAAATGAAATCCTACAGTCTCAGTGAAGTTAATGAAATAATCGCTAAGATGTTGGTTTGTTATGCCCAGTTCCATAAACTTCTTTTAGAAGATGAAGTTATGAGTTCAATTGGATGAACTTGTTGGTAATTAATTAAAAAATAATAGACTTAGATTCTGGCAATGCTCCAATGTCCTAGGGTGACAACCATATAGTGTAAAGAGTGATTCATTATGATTCAACCTGGCTATTGAGATGAGTGGTCTTGCATGGTAGGCCACTTATGGCTCTTACTATTCCATAACCATGGTTCTCTATTTGCTTAAATTGTTGTGCACACTTAGACCTCGCTCTCAACTGCGTAACATCTTGATATGCTTTCATGCACCAATAATGCTGCTTATGTATTCCATTTTATTCATTTTTTTGGTTTATATATTTTTTTAATATTTAATTCATTTTATTTATTTTCTTAGTTTATATTATCGATCATATCAAGCTCAACAATATTTATTTTCACAAGCAACAAAAATTCTAACATGTGCATTCAAATTAAAAAAAAATTGTAACACTAATTTCAAAATAATTGATCATTATAAAGTTTCTTAGCAAAAAAAAATATAAATATCACAACTGTCGAGAGATGTATATATCAAGATACTAGGACCTCCTCTGTATCCGCTTCTCATAAATATATGTCACCTCTAGCCGCTGTCGTGATGGCTCAAGCACGGTATCGACAAGTGGAAAAAAAGGTGCTGGCGTGCTAGGATTATCAACATGTGCCTGACCTCTACTTCGAAAAACCTTCAGTCTATCCCTACCTCTGATCCTGCCATACGTACGATCGATGTGCTATACATCGGATCGGTACGATGTGTCTTCCGACTCACTCATCATCTGTGATATGGATGCATCATCTATGGGAAGGTCGAAGTCCGAGAAGCCAGGATATGAGGTGTGCTTGGCATATGATGAGATACTCGGATTATCCGTCGATGGTGTAATTTGAAGTCATCTATCCTCAGAGACGACTCACATAGTATCAACAAGACCATCCATAATATCGATAAACGATCGATCCTTGCACCCAACAAAATTGAATGGAAGCCGCTCCAAGCCCGATGGTATAGTGACATGATCCTCTAAAACTGTCGGTATAAAAAAGAAAACATATATTATTTAAGTATAACAATAACAACATAACAAAGTAAAATGTACTTACCACAATATCCATCACACTGCTCGAAGGATGGAACCTCATCTCTGATCGCTTGCTCGATCAATGGCAAGATGAATCTGAAGCGAAAATTTAGTGCAGAGGCAAAATGGTAATTTTAAATCTTCTTCAAAATTACTATTTTACAGCAGAATTATTAATTAATCTCATTAATTAATACTAATTAACCCTACACTAGGATCTAAATATGATACAACAGCATGCATTTAAATTTGAAATTCAAATTTTAAATAGTAAACTTTTTACTGTACTGTGTTCAGAACATATCACCTTTTGCAGGTAGTCGATCACCGTAATTTGATCACCGTCGGGGGCTCTGATCGTCACGTCACAGCCACACTAGTGTCTGATCTCTGTGGATCATCCACACGAAGCTCCCATCTGATCGGTTCCTCACGAATGCTAGTTCGTGATTTCACCCTTTTGATGGCTGATGTTGATCGAACTCCTTCGATCGATGTGTGCCGACTCCTCGGACGCTCTGGATCATCTGCACGGTTGGTTGAGAGGCTGATGGATCTCTCCCTCAAATTTGATGGACTCACGACACTCATGGCACACCAATCTCACTTCCCGAACCCTAGGTAGAAACCCTAGGGTACACACCAAAAACCCTGCGCCCACTTCTCTCTCCTTTTTCTCTCCTCTCGGTAAATTTTGAACACTTCAAAATTTTTTCAGAACCTCCCCACACCCCTTATCTCTTCTTTCTTTTTTTTTTCATGCCCCCTCCCTTTCTCATTTTATAAAACATCGCAAGAGATGTTGAAAGCGTGTGAGTGGATAAGAAGAGGTGGTTGCTCACTTAAATTCAAATCAAATTTGAATTCAAGTGTCAACCAATCTTATCCTCATCCATTTGTGCGAGAAAGAAGAGATGGCGTGGCCTTTTTTTTGTGCGTGGAGACTTTCACAAGAAACCATTTCTCATGTGAAATATGGGGCGCACAAAAGAGGATAAGCTGGCGCATGGTTATTTGGTTGTCCATTCAAATTCAAAATCCCTTTGAATTTGGATGGATAACAAACCAAGTTAATCCAAATAATTGACGCACAGAAACATGGGCGTGAGAGAGCTTTGCATGGGAAAAAATTTATGAGAAATTTTCTTCTCGTGAATTCAAATGGGTGCAAGAAAGTTGGGTGGCGCAGGGAATTTAAAACAAGGTGGTTTGATTCAAATTGAGCCAACCTAATTAAAATAGGTTAAGCACAATTAGACTAGATTAAACCCAACACAATTAGACTTAATTAGGCTCAATAAAATCCTAATCAAATCAGAAATTAACTAAACCTAATCCCTGATCAAATCAGGGACTAAGCCACCTTAGCGATTAGATCAACACTTAACCTAATCGGGTCAATCCAAACTGAATGCAATTCAATTGGACTTGATCTAAAAATAATTACTCAATCAAATTGAGTTAATTAGCGATCAAATCACTAATTAAACCTCTCATAAATATTGAGTCCAAATCCGATGGGCAATTAGGCATCAGAGACCATCGATATGAAATCCTGATCAAAGAATTCAAATTTCAAATTCAAAATTTGAAATTCAAAATTTTGACCCCGGTACCCAAAATGTGTGGAACTCATGATCAGAGAATCCTAATTCTCAATCATAGAGTTCCAGACACATAAGACTCATAATCAGCCATCAGATCAGAAAGGAACCTCTAATATGTGTGACCCCGCAGGTTCGAACCTAAGCCGGTAGCACAGGAACCAATTTCTGTACTAATCGAAGTGACCATCTAGCAATGGTACCCGACGATCGGATAGGTCGAATAGTCGCAATCACAACATTCAGAACCTACGTGAATATGGTTACCGTATAATTCATCCCTTTTGACACCTGCATTTAGGACAACTCAGGATTAAACTGTCAATCCTGATGAGATCATCCGAATCATGCTCAACTCAATTAGTCCTGTGACTCCTCACTAGGACTACCCTGGCCAAGATTTTGCTAAATTGAAATATGACTGTACACAACTCCTAAACTGGAGTGGTCAATCCCATCTTGACATACGCACCGACAAGTCAAGTACTTGACTACACCTAGCAGCCTTCCATCACTAAATTAAAAATTCAGGTAGTCCAGTGCCTAAGTGCAGTGAGTTGCTTGCAGGTCACCGTGGCGGTCTCAGATCGGAGGGACATTTATACCCATATTCCATCGGAGCAAATCTTGACAGCAGAAATAGCTCCGGAGTCGATCACGTTCAGTGCAGATGTACCATTACATCTCACCTGTATGCCATACCAGTGTCTCCACACTCCTTGGTTATGAGGACAACCAACCCATATGGCACACAACGACCTATGCTCGATAAACGTTGTCGTCCTTGGTAACAACGTATCATTTGGTCGCGAACAGGTTTAAGGACTAAGCGACAAATCCTCCTTTGTCGAGTCTAAATAGTCCTAAGGACTTCACCACAACACAGGAGTTCATTAGAAGATGAAACATTTGTGATGAAAAAATATCAAAATAATTTTTATTTATTTATAATTCATGTACTAATACAAAAGGAGCACAACCGTCAACAGGCTGACGATTGGCTTTGGGACACTATTCCCAACAATCTCCCACTTGGCCTAAAGCCAATCGGTGCAGTATCTAATACCTATCTTCGACTTATAGTCGTTGAACTCCTTCACCGCAATGGCTTTAGTGAATGGGTCGGCCAGGTTCTCCTTCCCGTCAATCTTTTGAAGGTCGACATCACCTCGATCCACGATCTTCCGAATGAGATGGTAGTGGCACAGAATATGCTCCGTCCGCTGGTGTGCCTTCGGTTCCTTCGCCTGAGCAATGGCTCCAGAGCTGTCACAGTAGAGCAAAACTGGACCAACAAGGGAGGGTGCTACTCTGAGCTCGGTGATGAATTTTCTCAGCCACACCGCTTCTTTGGCAGCATCTGATGCAGCAATATACTCCACCTCGCATACTGAATCAGCCACAGTGTACTGCATGGAACTCTTCCAGCAGACAGCCCCACCATTAAGGGTAAAAATAAATCCTGACACACTCTTGCTGTCATCGCGATCAAACTGGAAACTAGAGTCTGTAAATCCTATAAGTCTCAAGTCTGATTCACCATATGCAAGCCACTGGTCCTTAGTATTTCTTAAATACTTCAGGATGGTTTTAACAACCTTCCAGTGATTCTCCCTGGATCAGATTGGTATCTACTCACTACCCTTAGTGAGTATGCCACATCTGGTCGTGTACATGTCATGGCGTACATGATAGATCCCACTGCCGAAGCATATGGAATCCTACCCATACGCTCTCTCTCTTGAGGTGTTGTTGGACAATCCCTTTTCGAGAGAGAAATTTCATGGCCTATCGGTAGATAGCCTTTCTTGAAATTCTCCATGCTGAATCTTTTCAGCATAGTATCAATGTACGTGGACTGGGATAAGCCAAGTAACCTTTTGGATCTATCCCTATAGATCCTCATCCCTAGGATGTAGGAAGCTTCTCCCAGATCCTTCATGGAGAACTGTGATGATAGCCAAATCTTTATTCCCTGTAATGCAGGGACATCATTTCCGATTAAGAGAATGTCGTCCACATACAATACAAGAAATACTACTACTGGACCATTAGCCCACTTATAAATGCAGGGCTCTTCTCCGTTTCATACGTTTTGATCGTCCTATCAAAACGTATGTTCCAACTCCGAGATGCCTGTTTAAGTCCATAAATGGACCTTTGTAGCTTGCATACCTTAGACTCATCTGTGGATGTGAACCCTTCAAGTTGTATCATATACACCTCTTCGTCCAGCTCTCCATTTAGGAAAGCTGTTTTCACATCCATCTGCCAGATTTCATAGTCTAGATGGGCAGCTATCGCAAGCATAATTCGAATGGATTTGAGTATTGCCACAGGAGAAAATATCTTGTCATAGTCTATACCATAACGTTGACGATATCCCTTGACAACCAGACGGACTTTATAGGTCTCCACCTTTCCGTCTGCGCCCCTCTTCCTCTTGAAGACCCACTTACACCCTATGGGTTTCACTCCTTCGGGTGAGTCAACCAATGTCCACACATTGTTGACCTTCATGGACTCCATTTCGGATTTCATGGCCTCTAGCCATTTCTCAGAGTCAGGTCTCTGAATTGCATCCATGTAGGTGATCGGATCCTCATCGTTTTCATCAAGTTCGACAGGATCGCCATCCCAGATCAAGAAATCATAGTATCTATCCGGTTGATGTGGTACTCTACCAGACCGCCTTAAGGGTGCATAATCAATGGGCTCCGGATCTGATCTAATCAAATCCGGTTCAGGTTCAGTAACATGTGTTGGTTTTTCCACCTGTCGAACTTCGTCAAGTTCGACCTTAGAGGCAACAGTTCCTTCACTAAGGAACTCCTTTTCTAAAAAGATTGTCTTAAGACTGACAAACACCTTTTGCTCATCAGCAAGGTAGAAATAATACCCTTTGGTCTCTTTTGGGTACCTTATAAAATTACACTTGTCAGACCTAGGTCCAAGCTTGTCTGTAATTAAACGTTTAACATAAGCCGGACACCCCCAAACCCTAAGGTGCGAGAGTACTGGCTTACGTCCTATCCATATCTCATATAACGTTTTAGCTACAGACTTACTCGAAACTCTATTTAGAAGGTAACAAGTCGATTCGAGCACATATCTCCAGAGAAAGATCGGCAGACCAGCAAACCCTATCATGAATCGAACCATGTCCAATAAGGTCCGATTCCTCCTTTCAAACACACCATTATGCTGTGGTGTTCCAGAAGGAGTCCATTGAGAGAGAATCCCATTCTCCCCTAGATACGTCAGAAACTCATTGGAAAGGTATTCACCTCCTTGATCAGATCAAAGAATTTTAATACACTTCCCAGTTTGTTTTTCTACCTTATTTCGGAATAGTTTGAATATTTCAAACGACTCCGACTTATGCTTCATTAAGTAGACATATCCATACCTCGATAGGTCGTCTGTGAAGGTTATGAAGTAGAAATATCCACCTCTTGCATTTGAGCTCATAGGTCCACATACATCAGAATGTACCAGACCCAAGAGTTCACTGGCTCGCTCACCTTTTCCAGTAAAATGTGACTTGGTCATCTTTCCAAGAAGACAAGACTCACAGGTTGGAAGTGATTCACAATCATCAAGTTCAAGAATTCCTTCTTGAGCCTACCTGTTTATTCTGTTCTTATTGATATGACCTAGCCTACAGTGCTAAAGGTAGGCTTCTGACACATTATCTATTCTAGGGCGTTTACCAAAGTTTTGAACCACATTAACAGATTGTGATAGTAAGTAAATTCTATTATTTAATTGTCCAACAAATATTGTAACACCATTCAAAATGATATTGCAAATATTTTTTTTTATTAAAAAATTATAACCGTACATGGCCAAAAGGCCTACAAAAATAATATTTAATAAAAAGCTTGGACAATAGTGATATTCACTCAGAATTACATTACGAGAATTGATTACAAGACTCATGATTCCTAAAACTAGAACTGGAACTTTGCTTCCATCTCCAACGTTCAGGAACCTCTCGCCTTCATCAAATCTCTTACTGACCTGCAGACCCTGCATCGAATTACAAATATGATAAGGGCTTCCAGTATCCAATACCCAGGCAGTAGTATCACAAATGAAAAAGTTACAAGGAGTTATCATATAATTACCTTGCTTCTTCTTCGGCCTGTTCGAATCCAGGGAGGCAATGTATTGAGGACAGTTCCTCTTCCAATGCCCCTGCTTCTTGCAAAAGAAGCACTCCGCCTGGCTCTGGTCGGGCTTGCGCTTCTTGGTCTGACCCTGTGCAACCATCCCAGCATGAGGCTGGACCTTCTTGTTCTTCTTCTTCTTGTTCTTCTTCCCCTTCCCAAAGGATCGATGACGAGAAGAAGACCCTCTCACTACATTCACCGACTCTTTATGAAGCTGGTGATCCTTCTCAAAGTTCTGCAGCAACCCCAACAACCCGTGGTAGTTTACTGCAGGCTTTGTCATTCAAAAATGAGTAAGAAATGGGAGGAAGGACTTGGGCAAGGAATTAAGGATCGCATCCTTACCGAGCTGCTCGTGCAGAGGAAAACCCAATTTGCTCAGGCACTCAATCATCTCGATCATGTAGAGTACATGATCAGTGACTGAGGCCCCATCCCTCATCCGAGCATTGAAAATGGCACAACTAGTTTTGTGCCTTTCAACGTTGTCAGGCGTGCCAAAGGAGTCGTTCAACATTTGAAGCATCTCCTGTGGCTGGGCGTTCTCAAACCTGCGGCTGAACTCGTCATTCATTGCTGCCAGCATAATACATCGGATGGTGATGCGGTCATTAAGCCACTTCTGGTAAGTGTCTCGGATCGCCTTACTAGCGTTCGGAGCTGGCTCCTCAGGTGCTGGATCCGTTACTACATAAAGGATCCGCTCATGCTCAAAGACGATTTTTAATTTTCGATACCAGCTATCGAAATTAGGTCCCATGAGCTTGTCATTATCTAATAATGACCGGAGCGACAGGATAGTGGCCATAGCTGTATAAAGAAAAATCAGACCTCTATTAGTACATATATTAATACTAAAGACTTGGACTTTAGTCTAAAGTTTTTCCCAATATTTTTACGAACTGATAGCCTCAACCTCCAATTCGAGGAATTACTTTAATTCCTTAATGGGTACTAGAATCCACACAGACTACACACGAGCCCAACTTTGGTTAGTCAACCCATGTGCATCTATGGGTAGGTTCTTAACCAGTTGTTTCTCTAAACAACTTCTAGTAATTGATTTTTCCCCAGAACCTAATCAGTAGGCTTTGGCCTCCACTAAAAAGATCTGGTTAGGTCCAATAAATGATCATGCCCGACTTTGGCCGGCCAACCTAACCACTATCAGAAAGACTCAACCAAATTATCATATTATGAATGATAATTCCATTAGCCAATAAGCACCAGGCCTTTGGGCCTCCAATGATCATTGAACTAATGGACTCATTATCACTCACTTAATGGGAGGTATTGACTTAGTTATCATTATAACTTAATCATTTTAGGGACCTAATAATTTTTGAGAATTTTATTAAAGGATAGTAGAGAAAAAATCATCCAGCCAATTTCAATCCTCCCACTGACTTCATCAAGTCAGATTAAAAAGGATTTAATTAAAGCTGGCATTAGGAGCACCTAAATCAGTCACACTGATTTACCTAATGACATGGGTGAGCTCTAATCACCAAGTGATCTAATCAAAATCTAACTTACCAGATTGGCCAGGTAAGTGAGATCAGTGGTGGGGATTTGCCATTAACTCGTCAATGATCGAATTAATGCGAGTAGCTCCCGCTTAAGAACCACTGGTCAAAACTGCCGAACTTACCTTAGACACTAACCGGTTCATTAGTTTTAATTTTGATCAACTTAGTAAATAGGGCTCCACCGCGTAGCCATGAATTAAGTCCATCTTGGTCTAGTTAAAGACATGGACCCATTTAACTACAACTATTGAAGTTGAGTCTAGAGTATCCTTGACCTAATCTAATTCAACTTTTGATTAGATTTGACCAATTACTCTATTTAGTCTATTTTTTAAGCTAACCTTAGGTCTAACCCAATTATGGATCTAATTCATCTAACCCATTGACCCACAAGTTTATGCAATTGTCTTAGGTCTTAATTCACAATTTTAGACCTACTAGACAACACTTAATTCTTTTAATTAAGTACTTGGGCTGATGGGTCAGGATTTGGCATTTCGAAAATAATTTTCAAATTTTGAAAGATTTTATTTTCTATTCACCAAATGTGTTGACTCATTTCACAAACGGGTCAGCACAATTCATAAACAGCAATCCTATTGCTCATTTCATAACAGAAAATAACTCAAAATAAATCATAAATTTTCTTTTAGATCTAATCTAACACATGCATGATAAATTTTATAATTAAGTCTTTTCACTGTTCATCGGCATGGGATATAATTGCATCGGCACCCCTACCGCCATAGGAGACCCCATCGAATGGGAAGAGAGGGCCTTTAAACCCTACTTTTCTCCTATGACCGGACGGTCATGGCAAACCAATCCAATTAGATTACTTGCTACTTGTATCAAGTATATCTAAATATACCAATTTCAAAATTTAAATTTTAAATTTCAAATTTGAGATTTCAACTAAATTTCAAATTTTGAATTTTCAATCTTTGAATTTTAAATTTTGAATTTCAAATTTTAAATTTTAAATTTCAAACAAATTTCAAATTTCAAAATTTAAATTTTAAAATTCAAATTTCAAATTTTGAATTTCAAATTTGAAACTTCTAACAAATTTCAAATTTTAAATTTTAAATTTTAAATTTAAACTTATAGATTACACCTTAATCTACGCATGCATATGTATATCATATTCTAGAACCATGCTCTGATACCATTTGAAGCAAAAATTCAGTGCAAGGACAAAATGATAATTTTAAAATTTTTTCAAAATTACTATTTTACAGCAGAATTATTAATTAATCTTATTAATTAATACTAATTAACCCTACACTAGGATCTAAATATGATACAACAGCATGTATTTAAATTTGAAATTCAAATTTGAAACAGTAAACTTTTTACTGTACTGTGTTCAAAACACATCACCTTTTGCGGATAGTCGATCATCATAATTTGATCGCCATCTGGGGGCTCTGATCATCACGTCGCAGCCACACTAGTGTCTGGCCTCTGCGGATCATCCACACGAAGCTCCCGTCTGATCGGTTCCTCACGAATGCTAGTTCGTGATTTCACCCTTTTGATGGCTGATGTTGATCGAACTCCTTCGATCGATGTGTGCCGACTCCTCGGATGCTCCAGATCGTCTGCATAGTTGGTTGAGAGGCTGATGGATCTCTCTCTAAAATTTGGTGGACTCACGATACTCGTGGCACACCAATCTCACTTCCCGAACCCTAGGTAGAAACCCTAGGGTACACACCAAAAACCCTGCGTCCACTTCTCTCTCCTTTTTCTCTCCTCTCGGTAAATTTTGAACACTTCAAAATTTTTCCAGAACCTCTCCACGCCCCTTATCTCTTCTTTCTTTCTTTTTTCATGCCCCCTCCCTTTCTCATTTTATAAAACATCGCAAGAGATGTTGAAAGCGTGTGAGTGGATAAGAAGAGGTGGTTGCTCACTTAAATTCAAATCAAATTTGAATTCAAGTGTCAACCAATCTTATCCTCATCCATTTGTGCGAGAAAGAAGAGATGGCGTGGCTTTTTTTTGTGTGTGGAGACTTTCACGAGAAACCATTTCTCGTGTGAATATGGGGCGCACAAAAGAGGATAAGCTGGTGCATGGTTATTTGGTTATCCATTCAAATTCAAATCCCTTTGAATTTGGATGGATAACAAACCAAGTTAATCCAAATAATTGGTGCACAGAAACATGGGTGTGAGAGAGCTTTGCATGGGAGAAAATTCCGAAAAAATTTTTTCTCGTGAATTCAAATGGATGCAAGAAAGTTGGGTGGCACAGGAAATTTAAAACAAGGTGGTTTGATTCAAATTGAGCTAACCTAATTAAAATAGGTTAAACACAATTAGATCAGATTAAACGCAATACAATTAGGCTTAATTAGGCTCAATAAAATCCTAATCAAATCAGGAATTAACTAAATCTAACCCTGATCAAATCAGGGACTAAGCCACCTTAGCGATTAGATCAACACTTAACCTAATCGGGTCAATCCAAACTGAATCCAATTCAATTGGACTTGATCTAAAAATAATTACTCAATCAAATTGAGTTAATTAACGATCAAATCACTAATTAAATCTCTCATAAATATTGAGTCCAAATCCGATGGGCAATTAGGCATCAGAGACCATCGATATGAAACCCTGATCAAAGAGTTCAAATTTCAAATTCAAAATTTGAAATTCAAATTTTGACCCCGGTACCCAAAATGTGTGGAACTCATGATCAGAGAATCCTAATTCTCAATCATAGAGTTCCAGACACATAAGACTCATAATCAGCCATCAGATCAGAAAGGAACATCTAATGTGTGTGACCCCACAGGTTCGAACCTAAGCCGGTAGCACAGAAACCAATTCCTGTACTAATTGAAGTGACCATCTAGCAATGGTACCCGATGATCGGATAGGTCGAATAGTCACAATCGCAACATTCAAAACCTATGTGAATATGGTTACCGTATAATTCATCCTTTTGATTCCTGTGTTTAGGACGACTCAGGGTTAAACTGTCAATCCTGATGAGATCATCCGAATCGTGCTCAACTCAATTAATCCTGTGACTCCTCACTAGGACTACCCTGGCCAAGGTTTTTGCTAAATTGAAATAACGACTGTACACAGTCCTAAACTGGAGTGGTCAATCCCATCTTGACACACGCACCGACAAGTCAAGTACTTGACTACCCCAGCAGCCTTCCATCACTGAATTAAAAATTCAGGTAGTCCAGTGCCTAAGTGCAGTGAGTTGCTTGTAGGTCACCGTGGCGGTCTCAGATCGGAGGGACATTTATACCCATATCCCATCGGAGCAAATTTGACAGCAGAAATAGCTCCGGGAGTCGATCACGTTCAGTGCAGATGTACCATTACATCTCACCTGTATGCCATACCAGTGTCTCCACACTCTTTGGTTATGAGGACAACCAACCCATATGGCACACAACGACCTATGCTCGATAACATATTGTCGTCCTTGGTAACAACGTATCATTTGGTCGCGAACAGGTTTAAGGACTAAGCGACAAATCCTCCTTTGTCGAGTCTAAATAGTCCTAAGGACTTCACCACAACATAGGAGTTCATTAGAAGATGAAATATTTGTGATGAAAAAATATCAAAATAACTTTTATTTATTTATAATTCATGTACTAATACAAAAGGAGTACAACCGTCAACAGGCTGACGATTGACTTTGGACACTATTCCCAACAGAATCACTAGTGATACTCATATACCACACCAGATATAGATCATAATAACCATTATAGGGA